>NC_088360.1:15058702-15151202 GCF_034508935.2 Berghia stephanieae | reverse complement strand
AAAAGTATTCACTAATTAGAAATTAATTCGAGGGAAGGCTATAAAAGGAAAGACGATCTAATATTAGAAGGTAAAGTTTATCTAAGCCTACCGAAATATAACTGGAGTGAGATGAATTCAGTTCTTAATAAAATAAAATTTAATAAGATAATTGTGAACAACCTTTACTGTGACACCCCCCACCCACGTTTAAAATATACTCTTTAACCATTATGGGAAAGATAGATTTTACAAACGGAAGTAAATTTACTATCATGATACTCTAGCATTAATCCATTGTTATGATTTGTGCTACAATTAAATTATTTATTAACTAGACATGGAAATGTTTATATTAACGTAGGTATATGAATGGGTGACAATAACAATGAAAGATTGTGATTACAAATCATTGTGATGAACAACATGATGGCAATGTGATTACAAATCATTGTGATAAACAATAGTGATGGCAATGAAGCATGATTTAAGTCGATGATATGGAGGTAATTTACTAAATGAAATGAATGAAAATGTAAATGAAATATTGACATTTCAATTATTAATCATAAATGAGTGAAAATTCATAACAATGATAGATAAAGAGAAGATTTCCCAAATCATGAATGGGTATGGTATATATATATCCAAACAATACTCAATGTTACATTAAGTTGGGTCATCATGTTTACAAATAAAATTATCGAAATTGTGCGTTCTGATTTGGCATAGTTTGCGAGGTAACTAACAGTATGCATGGGAGGTTAAGTTATACCCTTCTCACGTGTTTATACTAATCGAGAAAGTAGGTCGGCGTGAATATTTTCACAGCCTGGTATGTGAGAGATACTGAAAGTGTAATTTTGCAAAAATAGACTCCACCTTAGTACTCTACTATTATTCATTTTGTTATTTCTTATGTACGTGAGTGGTTTATGGTCCGTTTCGACCACAAACTCTTTTAGCAGTAGATATCTGCTGAATGTCTTTAAAGCAAAGACGATGGCCAGTCCTTCACGCTCTATTACAGAGTATCGTGATTCTCTGTCCAATAATTTTCTGCTTGCATATAAGCAAGGCATTAGAGTTCCCTCATGTTCCTGTAATAGTACACCTGCGATGCCCTTATCAGACGCGTCAGTTCTTACAACAAATTCTTTTGATATGTCGGGTAATTTAAGAATTGGTTCTGAACAGAATAATGCCTTTAATTGGTTAAAGCTATTCTGACACGCTTCTGTCCAAACAATTTTGTTCGGTGACCCATTCTTTGTCAGATTTGTTAGCGGTGTCGCGATGTGCGCGAAGTTGTAAATGTATTTCCTGTAAAAATTTAGGAGCCCAAGTACTTTGCGTACTTCTTTTTTTGTCTTAGGTGGTTGCAATTGTGCGATTTTTGTTTGTTTTTCTGTCTCGGGTGTCTGTGTCCCATGACCAACGGTATGATTGATCCTGCATTTGAAGCTTCGATATTAGTAAACATAGGTTGCGACACTGTGTCTCTATCAAAATATTTTTTTAGCATATTTGCATGGAATGTCTTTGTTGTGTTGTTGATTTTAATCTCGTAATTAACATTAGATTTTACTGCTGTTATTTTGAATGGTCCTTTCCATGTAGCTAAAAGTTTACTCGAGTCATCGGGTAAGAGTATTAGTACTTTGTCACCAATCTCAAATTTTCTTGACTTGCTTTTTCGATCGGAGTATTCCTTGTATTTCTCTGCTTTTTTAGTGACGGATTCCTGTGCTAGCTTACACGTGTCCTCTATTCTGTCTTTCAGGTTTCTTACATATTCGTAAGCAAACATAATTTCGTTATTGTCCTCCTCATTCCCTTTACAAATGTCGGCTACTATATTGATCGGGCCGCGAGGTGATCGTCCATACATCAACTCAAATGGGGAGTAGCCTGTAGATTCTTGGGGTATTTCTCTATATGCAAATAGGATTGCTGGTAAGTATCTGTCCCAATCATCTGGTTTTTCTGCTGACACTTTTCTTAACATATTCTTTAGAGTGCCATTAAATCTTTCACAAAGACCATTTGCTTGGGGGTGGTAGGGGGTTGTGAATGAGTGTTGGATTCCCATGAGTTTCATGGTTTCATGCATCATATGTGATGTAAATTGGGGTCCATTGTCCGACAGTATCTCATTTGGTATGCCTATTCTAGTAAAAATTGTCATCAATGCTTCAGCTATGTGATCCGATGTAGTTGATTTCAATGCTATCGCTTCTGGCCACCTGGTTGCGTAATCGACTAGTGTTAGTATGTGTGTATGGTTTCTATCTGATTTTGTTAAAGGGCCTATAATGTCGATTGCAACTTTTTGAAAAACTTTTTCAATAACTGGGGTTGTCTCTAATGGCAATTTCGGTATTCTGCCTTTTGCGACTCTTCTTTGGCATGTGTCACACGATTTCACATATTCTCGGACGTCTTTAGTAATTCCAGGCCATGTGAAATTCTCGGATATTCTCTTCAATGTGGAAGAGCTCCCAAGATGTCCAGAAGTTATTGAATCGTGCGCTATTCCAAGGATTTTGTTTCTGTAAATACTCGGCGTGACCAGTTGTTTAGCTATTTTGTTTCTTTTCCTATGTAACCTGAACAGAATATCTTTTTCAATGATGTATTCAACTTTTGATTTCGTCCCTTTGTTTGCGATATTGAAATATGAAGTTAAAGTCGGGTCCTTTTTCTGTTCTTCAATGAACGTGTTCCTGTCAAATTGTTGTGGTTCAAGATAAATAGTCATTGGCTTCTCTGTTGTGTTAGTCATCTTTCTTGTTTCTGCTAGACAAGCTGTTTCTTGGTTAATGACCATTCTTTTACATCTGTTGGGTTGTCTTTAAGACCTTTTATATTGCCAACAATAACATCAGCGACGGGGTTGGGAAGTATACAGCATTCCACTATTCCTGTATAGTATGGGGTTTCTATGTACACGTTAGCTGTTTCAAAGGTTTCGACTGTGCCACTGAATGTGATGCATTGTACCGTTTTTCCAGTTTTGTCTTCGTCATTGATCAAAGATGCTTTTATTCCTACTGTACTGCATCCTGTGTCTCTCAATATTTTGCAATCAGTTCCATTAGCTTTGCCTTCACAAAAAAATAGCGATCCTGATTTGTGAGTTTGTGTTAAAAGTGACATACCTTTCACGCAATACACATTTATATTTTCTCCTGACATTACTCGTGTCTGATTATTTACACTGGTTTGGAGTGATGCATTTGCAGTTTCTTTCGGATATCCCACGATTTTGTAACATTTGTCTGCTGTGTAGCCTTTCATTCCACAATATTGACATTTAATTATAGGTTTGTTGGTTTTCTTATACTCAGTATTATTGTCAGTGCTATTTCTTGTTTTGTTTTGATAGGGTCGGCTATGGTCTCTATTGAACTGTTTGTTCCATGGTTTGTTACTATGATCATCTTGTTTCACTTGCGTGTTCCGAGTGATTGATCGGCTCGTTCTCTTTGAGTATTGAACTTTAGGTGTACATGGACTCTGAGCAGCAGCAGCGTAGTATGGTTCCTTCAATGTTCTGCTAAGGGGTGTCAATGGATGTGCGCTGTTAAAGTTTTCTGCGTAGATTTTTAATTTGTCCAAGTTTTCTGGCTTTCTCTCTTTAAAGAATGCGACTAAATCTGGGTTGCAAGCTTGATAGATTCGATTCTTCAGCGTGAGATAGTAAAGGCCTGCAAAGTCGTCTTGTTTTACGTTTGCCAACTCAAGCCACCGATTTAGAAATTGAGTAATTCGGTTCACGAATGTATTAAAGTCTTCTCCACTTTCCGGTTTTGCAGTGTGAAACCTTTCCTGGTAACCATCTTCCGTTAATCTAAATCTTTTTAGTAGAGCGTCTTTAATTTTTCCATAGTCATCTGCATCTTCAGTTGTTAAGGTATAGAAAACTTTTAGCGGTTCTCCAGATAAGCAGTTAATCAAGGCTGTGGCCCATTTGCTTTCTGGCCAACGATAACCTTTAGCCTGAACTTCGAATCGGTGTAAGAAGGATTCTAAACAGTCTGAGCGTTCATCGTATGTTGGCATGCGTGGAAGTTTCACGAAAAATTCATCACTATTATTATGTTTTCTTTCATGACCGGTTTTTGTTTTTTCAATTTCCAGCATCATTTGGGTCCTTTTGGTTTCTTCTTCTGCTAAAGCTATTTGTCTTTTTAGTTCCCTTTCTTGGACTCTTTCTTCTCGTTCTTCTCTACGTATTCTTTCTTCATTTTCTTCTCTACGAATTCTTTCTTCATTTTCTTCTCTACGAATTCTTTCTTCATTTTCTTCTCTACGAATTCTTTCTTCGTGTTCTTTTTCTTCTTTACGAATTCTTTCTTCATTTTCTTCTCTACGAATTCTTTCTTCATGTTCTTTTTCTTCTTTTACTTTCTCTTCGCACCATGAAAATATTCTTTCCTGGGGTATTTCTAAGTCCTTTGCGAGACTTAAGTATCTTTTATATGCTTCCATGTTGCAATAAATTAGTTACGATATTTTATATATATTATATTGACAGGATACTGTTACTGACTGTTTTATTTATTTACACTTACTGGAATGAACTGTTCTATTTTTAGAAATCTCTCTCTCTTATTTCAACTTATTATGTATGTTGAATTTGATGCCTTTTATCGTTATATCTTATAAAGCAATGTGTCAATACAATGCGCAGTTATTATGACTTGTGTCAATAACAATGTGTCAATCGCGTGTACTCTAAACTATGTTACTACGAAAAATGTATCACCAATGTGTGTGACTCGTCGTTAGTTTGTGTACAATTATTCGCAATGACGCTAATATACTAGAGTGTGATAACAATAATAGGATGCCAAAATAATCCCAAGTTATCTATCACTAAATATAACACGACGGCTAGTAGACTCCTTTTATTATTATTTAGTTTTTAAAGACTCACTTTTCAGAACATAATATTTAAGTGGTTTTCGGTAACAGTAATATGCCAAAAATGCATTTAAAACAAATCACTATGCAAAACAAATCACGATGTCTATAGTTACTATGTGATGCCCAACTCATGTAAAAGAGAATAATGAAGGATATATTTACCAACTCAGTTCGTGGCTGGGACCTCTCTCTTGTTCAATGGTTGTTCAACAATTGTAATTAGGCATTGAAGAGTGTTTAACAGTGATGTCTGAAATACAAAACAATAAAATATCGTAAGATTTACAATAGTTACAAAATGTGTTCACAACACTGAGTGATTGGATGATAGGTGAATGAATCGTTATGGAATGTAAACATATTGAAAACAATTCATGAATGAGGCAAACAACAAAATGAAATGAGTGATATAATAACAAAGTGGACAAGGAATGAATGAATGAATGAAAAACTGAGTGAATAGATGAATGAATGAATGGATAATGTATGAATGAAAGAATGAAGGGAGGAATAAATGTATGAATGATTGGATAAATGAGTGAATAAACGAATGAATGGATGAATGAATGAATGAATGAATAAATGAATGAACAATGAATGAATGAATAATTTATAAATGAATAAATGAATGAAGGAATGAATCAATAAAATGCTATTCAATTTGAATGAAAGAATGAATGGATAAATTGCTATTCCATTTAAATGAAGAAATGAAAAAGAAAAAAAATTAATCCTGTAAATAGGGAGTTCAATTAAAATATGATCAAGTGGGGCAATTAAGAGTTTTACAATTTAAACTTTAAGGTTAGATGAAATAGATATAAGTAACTAAATAAATTCAATTCTTTATATGTGTCCCCTCCAAAATGTCATGGTCTCAAGTGAGTAAAGAGCTACTCGACTATGCATAAAGATATATGTAGAATGAGGCCCCAGAATTTACTAGTTACTATAAATGAAAAACAATTAACGATTTGTTTACAATGAAATAAAAATAATGATGAAATTTAATTAAAAGAGATAAACAGTGATCGTGGCAGTTACAAATAGAGATATGAATATTTTACGTAACTTATGATAATATGTCAGGTTCGTAAGTTTACGTTTCCAGGCAGTTGATGGGCTTGGATGATCTATTCCTCTGATAACAGGATTGGACTCGTAAAATTCCACTTCCAGGCAATTGGTAAGAAGTTATTGTGTAGTCCTTTGACAGCGGGCTTGGGTTTGATCCTTGAAGATTATACAATCAAAGTTAAAAGCTCCGGCGTCTTAATGGTGTAGATATAATATCTACAAAGTCCCAAAAGATAAAAATCTTCCAGTATATATATAGGAATAGAGCGACTGGCCGTCCGGCATAGATTGTGGAGAGAAAGTGAGTGTAGAATATTAGACCTATCAGCTTTTATAATAAATGGCTACGTGACAGAATGTAGAACGAAAAGTATTCACTAATTAGAAATTAATTCGAGGGAAGGCTATAAAAGGAAAGACGATCTAATATTAGAAGGTAAAGTTTATCTAAGCCTACCGAAATATAACTGGAGTGAGATGAATTCAGTTCTTAATAAAATAAAATTTAATAAGATAATTGTGAACAACCTTTACTGTGACAATTATATATATATATATATATATATATATATATATATATATATATATATATATATATATATATATATATATATATATGTGTGTGTGTGTGTGTGTATGTGTGTGTGTGTTTGTATGTATGTGTGTGTGTTGGTTGATTGATAGCAATGACATTTCTCCATAGATTTCAAAGATTTTTTGAAACTTAATTAATTAATATAAGTCTGTGCATACATGTCATAATTGATGAAAAATACAGGTACAGTGATACTTTTAAACGTCCCCCCGCAATAATGACAATTGAAAGAATGCCTTTTGCATTAAAAAAAAATAGTTAAAATGGATAATGTTTGTTGTAGAGGAAGTGCCATAATTCTTATCATCTTTATCATGCAGGTAATAATAATAATCTTCAGAAACTATGAAGGTTATTATTATTATTATTATTATTATTATTATTATTATTATTATTATTATTATTATTGTTTATTATTATTATATTATGAGTTTTATAATAATAATAATAATAATAATAATAATAATAATAATAATAATAATAATAATAATAATAATAATATAATTATTATTATTATTATTATTATTATTATTATTATTATTATTATTATTATTATTATTATTATTATTATTATTATTATCATTATTATTATTATTATTATCATGATTACTCAAAACTCTCCCCGGAACCCAAGATCAAAAAATTGTGAGTGACATGGTGATAACCTGGGTTCCATACCAGCAATCAATGACGTTGCAATCTGTATTCTATAAACTCGAGTATGACAAAAGATTAATGGAAACAAATAAGAGATAAAGATATATATCATGACACACACACACACACACACACACAGAGAGAGAGAGAGAGAGAGAGAGAGAGAGAGAGAGAGAGAGAGAGAGAGAGAGAGAGAGAGAGAGGCGAGATATCCAGTTTGTCTCCGTTCCTCGCGGCTCTCTAGGTCTCAGAGTTGTTGCGACGTTTTCTCTCCTGTATCCCTCTTCGATCCCGAATATAACCCTCACACAAATACACGCACTAATTTATCATAAACACACACACACACTCATTAATAAACACACACACACACACACGCTTATACACACATTCCATTCGTTACGCGGTTTACCTATATTATTTCCCTCACACACAGCAGAAATACTCTCTCACACACACATACACACACACACACACACACACACTCAGGCGGTCACACGCAGGCACTAATTTTACGAGAGATTATCAATAGGCACCAATGAGAATATATGTCGTTGATCATTGAAATAAACACTAAAGCAAGACAAAGTTGGTTTCACGTGTTTTAAATGGTTATGTTTTGGTTAAATGGGATTACGCGAAGGTTTTAATCCATAACTTACCATTCACTACAACCAGTTTACGTTCCATCGCCACTTCTAGTACATTAAGATCTTGACTGATTCTGCGTTAATTTGGATAAAAATACGTTCTGTGTGTTTCTTTCTTTTGGAATAATGCTATAAGGTATGTAAACCAAACTGCTCTAAGTTTAGGTATATAAAGCTACAAGAAGAAACTGTGAACTGTGAAAACAAAAATTAATGTAACAGTACTAAAATAGAACAAAATACCTAACTTTAAACGATATTGGCGTGAAGTGCTAAGCAATTTGTTGTTTTCTTGAAACTGCAGCATTCATATTTTTACAAACAAAACTGCTGTAAATTGATATTTTTAAAAACATTTTGACAAGAAGGCTTTTACTTAAAATAGCGATCGATTAAGATGTCACTTAACTTATCAAAGAGTCTCAGACAGGAGAATTCCAAGTCAAAAGGTATCAAAGTAATGAATCTCACATAAAAAAAACTTAAACTAGATAATTCCAAGTAAAAAAGTCTTAAACCAGACATTCCAAGTTAGAAAGTCTCAAACCAACGAGCTTCAAGTCAAAAGGTCTCAAACCAGACAATTCCAAGTCAAAAAGTCTCAAACCAGACGAGTCCAAGTCAAAAGGTCTCAAACCAGACAATTCCAAGACAAAAAGTCTCAAACCAGACGAGTCCAAGTCAAAAGGTCTCAAACCAGACAATTCCAAGACAAAAAGTCTCAAACCAGACAATTCCAAGACAAAAATTCTCAAACCAGACAATTCCAAGACAAAAAGTCTCAAACCAGACGAGTCCAAGTCAAAAGGTCTCAAACCAGACAATTCCAAGACAAAAAGTCTCAAACCAGACAATTCCAAGACAAAAAGCCTCAAAATTCAACCTCAGACTTTCTGAAACGTTGAATGTCTTCTTAATCGACAGAAAACTAAAGTTGTCTTTTGTCATTGCAGGACAGTATAAATGTGCTCCACCTCCTCAACACGGGTATTATGTTGAACTTAGTTTAGAGACTAAAATGTGAATTTAGAGCCATGAGTATAGTTATTTCGGATCGGAAAGTCGAGGGTTCAAGTCCAGTTCTGAGCAGCGTGTATTTGAGTTATTGACAAAGGCTCTTTAATCCATTTATTTCTCCGTACGCGGGTATAAAATGAGCACATGGCCGTTAACAGCCTTGTCTCTGTCCAAAAAAATTTGTAATATTGTCCGACATGTTAAATATTGCTGTTGGTTAGGTATCCCTTGTAAATAGCTTTGAGCAGTTTTAGTAGGTATTGCGCTATATACACAGTTACACAATTATAAAGGGCCCGCTAATCTATATCACCTCATAAAAAATAATATAATGAAAACCCTAAATCGATGGACTTTTATATAAGACAATATCTTGATGTGCTCTAAGTCACTGGAATCTCAAGCCATTAGCAACTCTGAACAAGTAAGGCGAGACATGCAGTCAATAAGGTGCTACTATATAAAATGAGAGCTTTTATAAAGTGAAATGTCTGGGGAAGACGCTCGAACCGCCATATAATAATATTAAATCATTTAATTTAGCGCCCGTTTTCAGGGAACATACAGCTCTGGGAGCACATTGAAATAAAATATTAATTATTACGTTCAATTTCTCACTCACACACAATACACACACTCACACACACACAAACACACACACACAGATGTAAGTAATGTGACAATTCATAATTACAAGATGAAGATTCTATAATCAAAAGAGAAGTAATATTTAAACAAATGTCATTTTAATTGAGTTTTAAAAGTTTCCTCAGAATCGCTTACTTTGATTTTAAGATCAAAAGGAAGAGTTTCATTGCAATGAAAACAACGTACATATTATAAGACCTAGATATCAGCAAATCGCTTGGAACTTCTTTTTGAGGCATTTAAAAAATGGTATCAGTAGATCAAAGTCTGCGTTTAGGGTCATATAAGAGGTTTCAAGCCAACAACAGCCTGGTACGCATTGCATTCCTATGATGGATAAATATGAGTAAGAGCCTTTTTCACAGAATCAACTATTTCTCCCTCCCTCCCCCCCCCCTCTCTCTCTCTCTCTCTCTCTCTCTCTTTCTCTCTCTATCTATCTATCTATCTCTCTCTCTCTCTCTCTCTCTATATATATATATATATATATATATATTATTATTTAAAATATTTACCACAATGTTTGGGGCAGTCTACATCGATGTTTCAGGCTTAATTTGCCATCTTCAGGACTGAGTTGTTTTGTTGACTGTTGTTGTTTCTTGAAGTGGTTCCGGTTTGAAGTTAATTAAGAGGAATTTGCGCCGATGGGGACACTTTCCGTAGATCTCATTTTTCATGTTGAGTGTGGCTTCATGAGGTTGTTTGATTATGGTATATTTTTCTTCCAGGCATAAGCTACCAAGCCACAGTCACAGAAACTAAAACAAACAAGCAAGAAAAATATGTAGGACTAACAGAAAATAATTTCAAAACAAGATACAACCTCCACACCTCAACATTTAGAAACACTAACAAAAAAACATCCACAAAACTCAGCGAACATATTTGGAAATTAAAAGACAACAAAATAGACCACAACATTTCATGGAAAATTTTATCTAAAGCAACAGGATACACACCAACATCAAAACAATGTAGCTTATGCCTGGAAGAAAAATATACCATAATCAAACAACCTCATGAAGCCACACTCAACATGAAAAATGAGATCTACGGAAAGTGTCCCCATCGGCGCAAATTCCTCTTAATTAACTTCAAACCGGAACCACTTCAAGAAACAACAACAGTCAACAAAACAACTCAGTCCTGAAGATGGCAAATTAAGCCTGAAACATCGATGTAGACTGCCCCAAACATTGTGGTAAATATTTTAAATAATAATTCGCTCCATTACTACATGTCGAGCACTTTTCGTACCATATTTGTATCAAACACGATTCAATATATATATATATATATATATATATATATATATATATATACTCACACAGATATACGCTCACACAGACGGCGAGAGAGAGAGAGAGAGAGAGAGAGAGAGAGAGAGAGAGAGAGAGAGAGAGAGAGAGAGAGAGAGAGAGAATGTCTTTATATGTACATCTCCTTTTAATCGGTCTTACAAAAATGTAAAAAGGCGTTTGTGAGTTGATGGCAAAATTGACTGTATGGTAAGGCATTGATTTTCTTTTTCCTTTACTTCCCTGACTAATACCTATTTCCGGTTCGTTGTCATGGACGCTGCTCGTATCAAACGTTCCACAAATAAATATGCTGTTCCTGTCTTTCTGCTCCTTCAACCCCAATTCGATCACTCTTTCTCTTTTTGTCTTTCTCTCTCTCTCCTCTCTCTCTCTCTCTCTTTCTCTCTCTCTCTCTCTCTCTCTCTATCTATCTATATATATATATATATATATATATATATATATATATATACTCACAAAGATATACGCTCACACAGACGGCGGGAGAGAGAGAGAGAGAGAGAGAGAGAGAGAGAGAGGGAGAGAGAGAGAAAGAAAGAAAGAGAGAGAGAAAGAAAGAAAGATAGAGAGAGAGAAAGAAAGAAAGAGAGAGAGAGAAAGAGAGAGAGAGAGAGAGAGACAGAGAGAGAGAGAGAGAGAGAGAGAGAGAGAGAGAGAGAATGTCTTTATATGTACATCTCCTTTTAATCGGTCTTACAAAAATGTAAAAAGGCGTTTGTGTGTTGATGGCAAAATTGACTGTATGGTAAGGCATTGATTTTCTTTTTCCTTTACTTCCCTGACTAATACCTATTTCCGGTTCGTTGTCATGGATGCTGCTCCTATCAAACGTTCCACAAATAAATATGCTGTTCCTGTCTTTCTGCTCCTTCAACCCCAATTCGATCACTCTTTCTCTTTTTGTCTTTCTCTCTCTCTTCTCTCTCCCTCTCTGTCTCTCTCTCTTTGTCTGTCATTCTCATCTTTCTGTCTTTTCTCTCCTCTTTCTTCTTCTCACTCTTTTTCTTTCCCTATCCCATTCTTTCTCCCTCCTTTTCTTTCTTTCTCTCGCACTTTTCTTCTCTCCTACTCCTTTTTTTTCTCTTCATTCTCGCTTTGTCTCCTTCCTATCCCGACTCTCACTCTCTCTCTCTCTCTCTCTCTCTCTCTCTCTCTCTCTCTATATATATATATATATATATATATATATATATATATATATATATTATTCTTGATCTCGTTCTTTCGTTCTCCATCTCTCCCTATCTCGCCACCCTCTCTTTCACACAATTACATACACACACACGCACGCGCACACAAACACACATACACACAGACTGAGAGAGTTAGACACACACAAATATGTATATATATACATATATATATGGTACTGGACTGGTATATATGTATATATATATATATAATATATATATATATATAATATATATATATACACGGACACACACACAAACACACACACACACAAACGCGCAAAAGCACACACATAAGCCTATGAGAGTCCCCTCACAACAAATACACTCTCATCATCTTGTTACCAGGCCATCCTTGTTTACTAATGCATACGTCCCTAACGATACGGCCTGTGTTCTCGCTCACCTTGTCACGGAAAGCACGCGCACACAACAACCAAACGGATGAGCATTACAATACTTGTCAGACAGTCTAAGCGTGTGACTGCCATATAGATCTTCTTGTGGTTCCATCTCAGGATATCATTCGTGACACCACAATGGAATAAAATACTTGCAGTTGTTAATTCTTTTTGCCAGCCAAATAAGGCATCTAAATCTAAAGGATTATATAACTGATTCACATTTAAATGTTGACTTGGCTCACCACTCTTGGTATTCTACGAGTCATAACAGGTCAGTAATTTACTAAACCACATGCTTCCATTACATGATGTTCCAGTACATTGTTTGATGTGTAGCCTTTGTAAACTCATAACCTCTTACTTTCCAAAACATTACATCACAACACAAATTTACGATTACCAAAAGTGAACAGAAAAAGGAGATGCATACGATAGTTCTTAAGGTCACAATATATGTTTATTGATCTGATTGAGTGTGCTATTGATTAAAATTCATGGCTCATGGCGATATAGTGTGGGAATTCAATGAAATTGAAAAAAATATTAATTTTAAAAAATTGAATTTATTGATATATATCTCAATTCATTGTTTATAACTGTTAGAAAATAATCACTACATATTAAGTTTGTTTTATTGCCCAATTGCCTTCATTTTCCAATTAATTTTAGGATACATTTTCCAATTTTTCTCTGTATGAATATTTCATAAATTTCCCCTCACAAATAAATGTACTCTGAGATGGCTCAGCTTAACCCTTCAAAATTAACTATGCTTTTTGTTCTAATATTAATCAGAGGCGTTTTTAAACATAATGATTATGCTTTTAAAAAATATATATTCTTTGTTTTCCGAAATTGATTTTTTCTCCAAAAAATTGTTTCATTAAGTCACTACGAGTCTTTATTTAAGAAAACGTCTCTGTATTTATTAAATAACATTGTTATCTAAGTATGTATTAGACTTCCAATTCGATTGATTTAACTGACCCTTATCTTGGCAAATATTCTCAAACCTGGGGCTCGCGAGATCCCAGGTTTGAGAGTTTTTGTCAAGATAGGGTCAGTTACATCGATCGAAATTGGAAGGACGATTTTTCTGGCTAGGTATGTAAATCCGTGTCTTTTCTTTCTTTTTTTTTAACGGTGTCTTTCCAGAGTACGGGAGGTAACTGGTTAAAATTCAAATTTTAGCTTAGGGTTTAAATCGACATAATAACGTTTTCAAACCGTTGGTCCCCTGGACCTGAGCCGTTTCCACTCCATGACAGTCAATGGGAACGATCTATATTCACGTTTTTGTCCAACTGACTCATCCATCACACGATTTATGCTGTCCAGATTAGGATATTTCTTCATAGATGCAAAACCGCTGCCTTGTGTATAAACGTTGTAAACAACCCCTTGGGTCAAACTGTACTAAATTTACTTATTACAATGGTGAATGTTTTGAAAACTGTGAACACGTTTTATCATGTAGGTATTTTGAGCACATTTTACAACTGGAAAAATAATATAAATCGTCCTCATTCAGCGTCGAAAAAGTTCCCAGATAGGGGAAGGGAAGAGGGGGGTGAGTGGAAGAGAAACAAAAGATACACAAAAAATATTTTTTAGTGCGTTTAGGTGAAATATTCACCTAATCTGCCCGTCAGAATAACCATATCATCACACAAAACTATTGTTGTTGATTTCACTTAGTATGGCAAGCGACAATTTTCACATTACTATCATCATGATCAGTAAAAACGTATCGACACATTGCATAGAAATGGAGTTTACGTAATATAGATAGTATGCAGATGACGTCACTCAGGCCTTTGTTATTGTTTTTGCCATCCGCGTTTGTGAGTTGTTCTCACTAAACTGTATTAACCAGACTACAAATGTTCATGGTTACACAGAGTTTGTGTGTTGGTCCGTTATACTTCCGGATGGCAATGTTGTGAACTCCTTGGCCAAGCGCATTCTATCTATATATTAAAGTGACCAAATATCACTTACAAAATTATGTGAAATAAACGACCCTATCTCGGACCCTTAGTGAGTGCTAATCACCCGCTTGCGATCTAACGACACTAGAAAGAACCGAGTGACATCAGCTAAATTTATTCTACAGTTTGTTATCGTGATCAAGTCCTAATCCACGATCAGGAGATTCCTGTCCATAGCATATGCCTTCCGACACATACATGTATGAAAAGCCATAAAAACTTAATACATCCCATATATATATATATATATATATATATATATATATATATATATATATATATATATATATATATATATATATGTGTGTGTGTGTGTCTGTGTGTGTCTGTGTGTATAATAATAATAACTAGTGCGGGGCGGTCCTTGGCAAGCTTAAGGACCACGGTCCTACGGTCCTTGGGAAATGAAGACCGCAAGGACCGGTCTAGGACCGGTCTCTAGACCGGTCCGTTCATTCTTGAACCGTTAAAGACCGCTACACGATGAAAACCGTGGCCTACAGGAGTAAAACACACGGAGTAGTCACACTCATTTCAAATTGTAACCTAATTAGAGAAGAGGGGTGATGCCTTCTTTATTTGCTCACCGTACTTCATTGTTACTTCGATAATTTAATAAAATTTGAAATTTATCCCCATTAACGGAGATAATGGCATCGCCCAAGGCGTTGATCGACTTGTTCGTGGCGTTGATACACACACGCAACTCCTACCCCCCCCCCCCCCCCCACACACACACACACATTAGAGGGCAGCGAGCATTGAAGAGTAAGAGAGAGACGTGAAGTTATAATAAGAGGGGGTGGATGAGGTGATAAGAGGGGTCGATGGTGACTTTTCGCCAGATCTAACAAACTCAGCTACCCATTCATTGTGAGTAGACAGGGATTCAGAAAAAAATCGACTGCACCCGGGATCGATCTCTGGCCCTTTGCGTATAAAGAGAGTGCTCTATCAACTGAGCTATCGGGGTCCCCAAATATTCTATTGGACCTTTTAAAAATACAGACGTTATAACTGGTTTTTTTGGACGGAAGAAACTAATGAAACTCATATTACTTGATTAGTTAAAACACCAAACGAAATTTTAATATTATTGTATTATTTTAAATGACAACAATGCGATAGAAAGGAGTGGCGACAAGAGATGGACAAAAGAAAACAAAAAATCAGACTTGCAACTTGCTAGGTTCGACACACACACACACACACACACACACACACACACACACACATCTTTAGTAGTCACATACATTTCAAACAATAACCCATTAGAGAAGAGGGGTCATGCCTTCATCATAGATCATTGTCATTGCGATCATTATGGTGTAGTAAATTTTGAAATTTACCCCGTATAATGGAATCGTCCAAGGCGTGCGCCTCCTGTTCCCCCCATCTCACACACGAAAGGGCGGTTTGCGGAGTGGAGGGAGGTGGTCGTCTGCCTCTATGGTCGTCTGTGTCGTTTAGTGTATGGCAAAGGGGGTGGGTGCGATTAATTAAGTGGGATGGGTGGTGATTGGTGGAAGATAGGCAAAGGACCGAGGCAACGAATCGCTGGGGAAGTAGTATGGCGCGAGACCGTTGAAAGGTGATAAGAAGTGAGGACCGCCGGCGGTCTTCCTCTTTGGGACTGGACCACGGTTCACAGCTAAAAGACCGTGGGACCGGTCCTCGGTCCGGTCCTCAGCGCGGCACTAATAATAACAATAATAATAATAATTAAAAAAACATTATTATTATTATTATTATTATTATTATTATTATTATTATTATTATTATTATTATTATTATTATTATTATTATTATATTATTATTATTATTATTTATTATTATTATTATTATTATTATTATTATTATTATTATTATTATTATTATTATTATTATTATTATTATTATTATATTATTATTATTATTATTATTATTTTATTATATTATTATTATTATTATTTTAATTATTTAAATATATTAATTATTATTATCTTTTAAATATTTAAAAAAATTATTATTATTATTATTATTATTTATTATTATTATTATTATTATTATTATTATTATTATTATTATTATTATTATTATTATTATCATTATCATTATTATTATTATTATTATTATTATTATTATTATTATTATTATTATTATTATTATTATTATTATATTATTATTATTATTATTATTATTATCATTATTATTAATAATATTATCATTGTTATTATTATTATTATCATCATCATCATCATCATCATCATCATCATCATCATCATCATCATCATCCTTATTATTATTATTATTATTATTATTATTATTATTATTATTATTATTATTATTATTATTATTGATAATATAATAGTAGTATATATGTGTGTAGTTGTGTGTGTGTATATGTGTGTGACTGTGTGTCCAGGGCTAGATTATCCCTGCCTCTAATCCGTAAAGCGCTTCTTTGTTATGTCACACAGCGACAGTTATAGTTCACGCTCGACTGAATCAACTGGTTTCATGTTGTATGCTCTAATCTCTAACATTTCGTAACTTCAAAGGTGCCAAAACTAAATAATGAATGAAGGTGACGTCAATCAGCTCTATGAACTGTTTTAGACCGCCGGCTTGGTGATTAGTTCTCTCTGAATAACCTCAAACAGAAAGTAGATACGGTAATGACGTCATCCAGCTCTAAGTTATTGTTCTTACCCAGCCATTTTTATGAGTAGTTCTCATTAAATTGTATTAATTTGGACGATAGATAGTATGCAGATGACGTCACTCAGGCCTTTGTTATTGTTTTTGCCATCCGCGTTTGTGAGTTGTTCTCACTAAATTGTATTAACCAGACTATAAAAGTTCATGGTTACACAGAGTTTGTGTATGGTCCGTTATACTTCCGGATGGCAATGTTGTGAACTTCTTGGCCAAACGCATTCTATCTATAAACGTTTAAGGTACACATTGTTTTGTGTGTCGGGACGTTATAGATAGTATGCGCTTGGCTAATAAGTTCACAACATTGCCATCCGGAAATATAACGGACCAACACACAACTCGTGTAATCATAAACTTTTATAGTCCGAATAATACAGTTCGATGAGAATTACTCATAAACGTTGATGGCACCAAAAAAAATGATTAAAAATAAAAAAGAAATAAAATAACAAAACAAAAAAAAAATAACACAAAAACAACAAAAACAAACCAATAACAAGATCTAGTGACGTCAACGTCGATCTATCTATAGATAGAATGCAGAGACGTCACTCAGGCCTGTTATTGTTTTTTTGCCATCCGTTTATGAGTAAATGCTCATCGAAACTGTATTAACCCGACTAAAATGTTCATGGATACACACAGTTTTGTGTGTTGGTCCGTTATACTTCCGGATGGCAATGTTATGAGCTTCTTTGCCAAGGGAATACTATCTATATTCGGCTGGCCGATGATATGAGTTTTTTTATTTGCTGTTTTTTTTTATAGATAGTATGCAGATGACGTCACTCAGGCCTTTGTTATTGTTTTTGCCATCCGCGATTGTGAGTTGTTCTCACTAAACTGTATTAACCAGACTACAAATGTTCATGGTTACACAGAGTTTGTGTGTTGGTCCGTTATACTTCCGGATGGCAATGTTGTGAACTCCTTGGCCAAGCGCATTCTATCTATAGCTAAACGCACAGCATTTTGTTTTTCAACGATTGACTTAGCGGGAAGAAGAGATGCGTTTTAAAACAACACACAAGAAAAAAAAAAGAATAATAAAACAAAAGAAAAAACTTTGAAATAATAATTAATGTCATTAGCTTTCACTAAATTTTCTCAGTTATAATACAGAAGGAACGAAGTTGACGTCACTCAGCTCGTTGTTTAGATAGTATGCAGATGGCGTCACTCAGGCCTTTGTTATTGTTTTTGCCATCCGCGTTTGTGAGTTGTTCTCACTAAACTGTATTAACCAGACTATAAAAGTTCATGGTTATACAGAGTTTGTGTGTAGGTCCGTTATACTTCCGGATGGCAATGCTGTGAACTCCTTGGCCAAACGCATTCTATCTATTGTTTTTAGAAAGCCGTTTTTATGATAAGCACTCACTAAATTATATCAATTTAAGATGCCACTTTTATTACTAATTCTCACTTAACTGTACTAACCAGACTATAGATAGTATGCAGATGACGTCACTCAGGCCTTTGTTATTGTTTTTGCCATCCGCGTTTGTGAGTTGTTCTCACTAAACTGTATTAACCAGACTATAAACGTTCAAGGTAACATACAGTTTAATGTTCTGGTTGTGGCCCTCGTTAATTATAGTCTGGCATTGACCAACAATGCCTTTAGTCACAAACGAAAACAAATCGTGAGTTGTATTCAATAGTTCAACCAATGGGATCACTTCTTTCCTTGAGCACCATTGACGACAACTCACTAGACGCTGCGCAATCCTAAAAAATGACTTCAAGCTATAAGTCCAGTGTCAGGCTATCAGTTCACGATGGCTCCGGTTGGTTCCGTATTCTTCCGGATGGTAATGTTGTGAACTTCTTAGCCAGGCGCATACTATCTAAAAAATCTGAAGAAGATACGAACTCGACGTCATTCAGCCTTTTTGTTATTATTTGTTGGCAGCCTGTTGGTGACTAGTTCTCACTAAATTATATCAATCAAGTTTCAAGTTCCACACAATTTTATGTGACAGCATATTTAATTTGGCTGGCGGAAGTTGTAAGTAATTTACCTAAACGCATAGCATCAGTCTAGTTCGCTCAGGCAAGGTTATTTTTTGTCCTCAACAACAAGTTTATAGATAGAATGAAGTAGACATCACTCAGGTCTCTGTTATTGTTTTTTTTTTTTTGCCATCCATATCCATGTTTATTCTCACTAAACTATAGATAGAATGCCCTTGGCCAAGGAGTTCACAACATTGCGATCCGGAAGTATAACGGACCAACACACAAACTCTGTGTAACCATGAACTTTTATAGTCTTGTTAATACAGTTTAGTGAGAACAACTCACGAACGCGGATGGCAAAAACAATAACAAAGGCCTGAGTGACGTCATCTGCATATCATCTATACCGAGTCTAACTATAAAAGTTCAAGGTTACACATTGTTTTGTGTGTTGGTCCGTTTTACTTCCGGATGGCAATGTTGTGAGTTTCTTAGCCAAGCGAACTCTATCAAGGGGATCTGTCAATGTTTTGTATTGTGTAGTACCCCTTGGCGAATACATGCCGTGTCTATTGATCAGTCACCAGTGCCGGGGTTTCTTGATCTTGTTGATTACCAACTGACTACTTGTCGTCCTTGATGCCACTTCGATTCACCAAGTTTCTCTCTGTTTGAGACAACCGGGGATATATTAAAGTAACTACACATGTCTGTGTGTAAATATGTGTTTTATGTATGTGTGTGTGTGTGTGGGTTTTGTGTGTTGAGTTTAAAGGTATATTTTAATGTTAATACGCAATTTTTGTTTGTTTGTTTGAATATATATATATATATATATATATATATATATATATATATATATATATATATGTGTGTGTGTGTGTGTGTGTGTGTGTGTGTGTGTGTTGCGTGTATAAAGTTATAAAATAAAAAACACAAATTAAAGGTGCTCGACTACACATCCTATTAGGATTCCACAGTCTGACGTCACGTCCGCCTAGCAACGAACCGGCTGGCTCTAAACAAAAAAATCTCCTTTTGTTGTTACCAACATAAGTGCCTGCTCCACTCACTTTTCTGAATTAAAAATTCACCCCATACACCGGAGCATACTCAATGTCTCAATCGTTTCTATGTTATATGTTTGTGATGAGAATATTGGCTATTAAGCTTAACTGCTGGTCATAATTATTTCGCGATGGTGGTGAACGAATCGGCGACCTCAAGAAGTGGGTGAGAGAGGGATCTAGAAATGACTTTGGGTTTGAAACGAATATTTTTGTGTTCGTGGATAGCTCACACGGTAGAGCCACGCTCTCACCTGCCAGGCGGAGTTGTCGTACCAATAAGGTCGCAGGTTCAAACCCCACCACCGCCGCGAAAAAAAAATTTTTATTCTCTATTGTCTTCTGGCACTTTTCTACTCACTTCATATCTTGTTGTAAACAAAAAAATCCATGCTTGGTCCGAGAAAGGAATAATTGAAAAATCGCTCAAAAAACTATTTTTATCATAAATATGGTCCAGTGTTTTGTACCCGATTGTCTGCACCAGTCGGAGAGTCACTCCTGCAAGTTTTACAGATTCCCAAATGGAGAGGCAGACAAAAAATTGAGGAAAAAGTGGATCACTTTAGTCAGGTAAGCACGCACTAAGTCGAACATTTGATAGAGTTCGTAGTCTAGATCTAGGTCTTGTTCTAGCTTATGTAGACCTATATTTTATGATTAAATTGTACAATTGCATGAAATTATAAATAAAAATACACTCCAAACTAAGTTTTTATTGGAGTTGAAGCTAAAATTATAAGCAATCTACACGTTTTGATGCTGAGGCTGATAGTGATAGAGAGATAAACTGAATGAGAGTTCAGTTCTACTGATAAGTGATAATCTTTTTTTAAGGAGAAAAATAGAAGAAAGAGTAGAATATATTTGTTAAAATCTTACTTTTAATTCGATACCTTTGTGGCAAATGAAAATTAATTAATTAATTAAATAACGGAACCCCCCCCCCCCCCCCCTTCGCGCAGATATTTCTCTCTTCCTCTGACACTTTCCTCTTTTTTGGAAAGTTTCTCTGCTATGCCTACCCTCCCCGACAGCCAAGGTGTGAACAAAGCAAGATGGCGGCAGGGACCTCTCTCCGTTACCAATGCCCGATTGTTAACACTCGAAAATTTTCATCACCGCACTGGCCAGTACAGTACTGACTGAAATAAAGAGATAAGGCCAGTCTTGCCCCACTCAACCCCAAGATCAACTCCTTTTATTGTGTAAATTTAATAATTCATATTTTTATATACCTAGTCAAAATCATCAAAAGAAGTAATGAGGAGATGCGACATTTTGCTGAATGTGCGATTTCATAAAAGACAGGCGAGAGACCCATCAGTAGCCTAGCCTCTTGCATATCTTTGAGTTATCATGCATTGAGCCGGTGTCAAACAAGATAGTCTAAAACAACTTATCAAATTAAATAATAAACCCAATATGCCCAACAGAATTCTTATTTTTTTTAAAATCTTTTCTTTTCAGGAGAAAGGACAAAGATCCAACATCATCATCAAGAGTGTGTTCTTGCCACTTCAGAGATGGTGACAAAGCCAACCTCCCTGAATTGTATGACAGAAATAAAAATAAATTGTTTCCATCAGAGCCAGAAAGAAAGAAAAGAAAAGTGACACAAGGAATTCCTACCCATCTCAATTGGCACCAACATCAAGAAGCCCACCACCACCACCACCACCACCACCACCATCATTATCATCATCATCATCATCATCATCAGCTCAACTCTCTTCATCATCATCACAAGGTCCCACCTTTACAAAACCAGATTCCTCATCATCATTATTTTCCTCCTCATCATCATCATTATCTTCCCCCCCATCATCATCTCAACTCTCGTCATCATCATCACAGGATTCTATCTTTAAAAAAACAGATTGTAGAACAAGTGAGAATATTTTTAATAGAACAACAAATTTAATTCAAGAACATGAAATTACAGACAAAAATAAGGAAATAGCCAGCTTAAAAAAACAACTTAGTTCCATTAAAC
Source organism: Berghia stephanieae (assembly GCF_034508935.2). NCBI lineage: Eukaryota > Metazoa > Mollusca > Gastropoda > Nudibranchia > Aeolidiidae > Berghia > Berghia stephanieae. Next base: position 15,129,012 of record NC_088360.1, on the reverse strand, counting down.
GCACGTACACTGTTTCAAGCCTGACAGAAAAAGTTCTTCGAATGGAGACAGGTGTACATTCTTTTAAAATATTTAATATTATTGTTCAATATGTTGAGCGCTTTAGAGGTAACATTATTTATTATAGTGGGTGGGAAGTTCAGGAAGAGACAGTTGCATTAAAAGACCAAATTTTCATCACACTTATGAAACTTAGACAGAATTACACCAACCTTCATATTTCACAATTGTTTAGCGTTAGTGAAAGTACTATTACAAATATTATACAAACTTTTATTCATGTTTTACATAAGCTTCTCTTTGAAAATGTTATGAAAGTTACATGCCCATCTAGACATAAAAATAAGCTATCAGCTCCATCATCATTTTTAAGATTTCCAAATTGCAGAATGATTATTGATTGTACAGATTTCCAAATTGCTATTCCTAAAGAAATGGATAAACAACGGTTAACTTATTCTTCTTATAGGTCCATGAATTCTTTTAAAGCTCTTGTTGGTGTGAGTCCAAATGGTGTGATAAATTTTGTTTCTAAACTTTATCCAGGGTCTGTCTCGGATAAGGCCATTGTACAAAATTGTGGATTGCTAGAACTTTTAAGCCCTGGAGATTTAATTTTAGCAGATAAAGGTTTCCTGATTCAAGATATTTTACCTCAGGGAGTAACTGTAAATATCCCTCCCTTTTTACATAATAAATTTACTGAAATGAGATTTTATTAACAAAAGAAATTGCTTCATGTAGAATTCATGTTGAGAGGGCTAATGAAAGACTGAAAAATTTTAACATCCTCTCATATATTCCAACCATGTTAAGAGAAAAATCTGATATTATTTTTCAATTAGTTGCAGCACTTGTCAATCTCCAGTCTCCTCTTATTAAGGAGACTGCATTTTGTTAGCTTTGCCATTTATTTTGTACAACACACATATTTTGTTCATCATCATCAAATCACCATTCAAAATAATGGTTTTGTAGGTCACCCATACATGATATTATATGATAAACATGAAAAATTATGGCATTGTTGTATCCATGTATGTTCAATGTCTTTAACATTGTTAAATAAATGTCAGTCCTGGGTGGGGTTCCTGACCTCCCATAATGGGAAGGGAGGTACATACTGTGTCTTCTATCTCCCTATATCTGATTTCCAAAATGATTTCTCTCTTTGTCTTGGGATGAGATTACTTGGTTTTGTCCTGGCCCTGGCCGGATACCCTAGCTGGGAGGGAAACAAATGTATAGTTAGAGTTTTGAGAGACAATATTTTTTCCTTGTAAATCATCTCTCTGTTATGCACTGTATTATTTTTCCTTTTACATATTATCTTATCTTATTAAAAGCTGAATATAGGAATTACTCTTTAAATGCCTTATACAATAGTTTATAAGTACAGAATCTTATATAGCTTGTGTATTGTATCATTCACAGAGTTTTACACACTTTGAATGTAAGGAAAAAATATATCAATAGGACAATGTACAATCGAAAATTACTACAGTTCACTCTGGATAATCGCAACTCGGTTAATTGCAACTTTCGGTTAATCGCGAAATTTCCCAAGAAACAGAATTAATTCTATATAAAAAGCACTGGTTAATTGCAACAAACTTCGGTTAATCGCAACAAATTTTCGCCCTCAACAAGTGGTAAATTCAAGAAATCAATCAATATATACTGCCATATGGTTTTTATTTCAATCTTATTGCTCAGTATGTTGTGGACTAAGAACAATGTTTACAACAACTGGTTTGAGTTTACCATATATGCGTTAAATGTTGCAATAGTGGACTGGAAACTAAACTTCGGTTAATCGCAACATTTTCGCTGATCCCAAGGTGTTGCGATTATCCGGAGGGAACTGAAGTTATTGAAAATTGTTCATGATGGAATAAATCATAAATGTACAAAGTTCATTGTATAATGAAATATTAACAACAATAATCATGAAAGCAAAACCATAACAATCATGCATAAGTCTCTGATAAATTAGTCATACTTAAATCTCAGAGACGTTAACTCCCTATTAACTTATTTTGATCTGAAATCTTGGAATATATATTTTATATTTGTCGTCTCTGGTATATTTAATCTTGGAAAATGTAAACAAAATTGATGGATTTATATCATTTATATTATGAATTATCTTGTAGAGCTGTATTAAATCTCCCTAATTCTTCTGTATTTGAGACTCGGTAGATCAAGACATATATGTATGATTTGTAAACAATTGAGTGAGTTCCTCTTGGCAGGGACCTGTGCTTGTGTCTGGATAGGACATTTAGTGGTCTCAAACTAATTACACAGATAGTGTGCTCTTGGAATCTACATCTGTTCCCTATTTGAACCATAACCCTTTCTCTCCCTTATTCTTGGGTGCTTTTATTGTAATTCTAGAACTTTTAACTTTCCCATTTTCATCCATTTTACTGGCGCGGATATGACCTAAATGTGTTGCAAGCGCTGTAAAACCTTTAAAAATAAACAAACAAACAAATTGTCAATCAAATTAAATTTTGAATTGATTGTATATATAAAAATTTCATAAAATGCTGATTTCATGCCTTACCAAGTGACAGATACGTGCTCAAAGTACTTTACAAGGGGTCCGTGGCCAACGGCAACATTTAAATGGAGGAAGGGATGTGACGCCTGTTATGCGATATTACAATTTTTTCAGACAGAGACAACGCTGTTAATGGCCAGGTACTCATTTTACATCTGAGTACGGTTAGAGAATGTGAGTAAAGAGCCTTCTCCAAGGACTCAACTATGCGCCTAGTGAGGCTCGAACCCACGACCTTCTGATCAGAAAGCGAGTGTCATACCACTAGACCACATAGCCGCACATAAAAATAACGTTTTTAACAATCATTTTCTTCTTTGTATAATTATGTTATTATTATTATTATTATTATTATTATTATTATTATTATTATTATTATTATTATTATTATTATTATTATTATTATTATTAGTAGTAGTAGTAGTAGTAGTAGTAGTTGTTGTAATGGTTGTATGTAGTAGTAGTAGTAATTATGGGCTTATTATTATGTTAATAATCATGGTTCATATCAATTTTTTGTCATTCTAATAGATGGTGCTGTATATGATCAATAAACAAATAATTCAATGGTTCCTTAAAACTTGGTGGTTTTTTTTCAACGATTAGCTGAATCTACTAAATGGGGACACACTGTTGAATTGACAGATACGCATGTGTTGCTCACGAGTCAGGTCTACTTAGTTCTTATCCAATCTGTTCATAAAGAGGATATTTGTTGTCATTATATTATTATTATATATATACAGAAAAAAATGAGACTACCTTTATATTTATGTTATTAAAGTTTAATATCAGTTTTGTGAAAGGGATGTATAGAAATATAGGGTTTAGTACATTATTTACTTATGATATGGGTAAAAATGTGATTTTTATAAAAATTTCTTAGAACATCTAGATTTTCTTTCCAAGTTTCATCTTTTGCAATAATTAGATAATGACAAAATCTCAAAGTCCAAACTACAAAGTAACAAAATTTTCTTTTAGTGAGATATAGTTGACCCTGAACTTGATGCCAGTATATATGGTTTTTCTTAAGATAATACTGACCATCAACAAATTCTAAACAAAATTTAGTATCTTTAATACAATCTTCTAAAATATTATCACGATGACTATAGGGACATTTTATCTCAACAACACCATCCTCCCCAACAAGTCCATCAAGAGAAGCACCCAGTAATCCAGTCTCGTCAAGCCATACTCCTGTCTCTTCAACAGTGATTCCTAATTTAGCAGAAAAACATTCAATCGCTTCTTTCTCATGGTTCAAACCCCAAGCCACCGATTTAACCCCTTGTAAAAATTTCCCTCCTAGAATCCTTTTTACTAAAGCTTGAGAAATTTTTTTAGTGAATAACACTGACCCAAAGTTACTAGCAGTTAGCCTACCCTTCCTAACAAGATGCCAAGAAGCATTGGAATTCTGTCCTTTGGTAAGGCATGTTATAGTTGAAATATAATCAACAGATACTTTCATTTTCTCAAAAAAATAATTTGTTTTATCATCAAAAGATAAAAAACATGGATCGTGTAAAATATTATCAACTAAAGGTAAATGGTGTAAAGTAAAATCACTGCGAGGCTCTGGCTGCATCAACCACTGTAACCCAGTGAATTGACCACAGCCACTGAGCTGGCTGTAAAACCAAGACCTGTCATCATCTGTTACTGCTCTGGATAGTGGGTCGTACTTCATTTTAACAGGGAAAAGCTCCTCGGCTGTCTTAGTGGTATCGTCTGCTTGACGTTTCTTTTTCCACTGGCATTCCGTGTCAGTACGACTCAGATTATCCAGAGCATGGAGAAAAAGGGCTACAGCGTGCGAACATTTATAAGACCCCCTTGGGCAAGTTGTTTTCTGTATGTCCAAGGCATCATCAAGATAGATCTATGGAAGTAAAAGAATAAAAGATTCATATTTAGAGCTGCGATCATGCTCAATAGGCATAAACAAACAAACAAAATCTAATAATAATAAAACGTCTGCTGTGCAGCTATGTGGTCTTGTGGTATGACACTCGTTTTCGGATCAGAAGGGCCTGGGTTTGAGCCTCGCTTGGCGCATAGTTGAGTCCTTGGAGAAGGCTCTTTACTCACAATCTCTCACCATACTCAGGTGTCAAATGAGTACCTGGCCGTTAACAGCGTTGTCATTGTCTGAAAAAATTGTAATATCGCCTAACAGGCATCATGTCCCGTCTTGCATGTTAAATATTGCTGTTGACCAGGGACCCCTTGTAAAGCACTTTGAGCACATTTAGTGGATATTACGCTGTATAAAAACTCAATTCAAAAAAATAATTAGTGTTTCTTTCATTCATCCTGTTTTTTTATAAAGGGGAAATCCGAAACGTCCATTTTATCTGTTTTCGTATATTAAATTGAAGTTCACATTCAATTTCACAATGTTATTGATTTCTTCGAGTTTCGAGCAGCAACATTTACATTACACCTTAACCCAATAGGAAGTTTAGTTTACCGTGACCAACACTGGTCTAAATAAATAAATAAATAAAATTCTCTTTATTCATCCCATAGGGGAAATTTATCTCTAGGGTCTATTCGAAGGGAAGACTGGAAGAACCGCGGCATCAGCCGCAGTGCAGCGCCGCAAATTGAGCTAGGGTGAGGTGACTTGCTCAAGGCCACACAGCACAGCGGCGGGTGATAGAACTCGGTACCTTTCGGGTACGAAGCAAAGACCGTACCGCTGATCCACGCTGCCCTTATGTCTACTTACATGAAGTATGATAAAATGTCTAGCGTGATTGGTGATTGTGATGCTCCTATGAGTACTATACTAAAGGTTACAATACTGTACTAAGTAGTATGTAGTAGACTATAGTCAATAGCAACGAAAATTTGCGAAGCAAGACCTCAAAGTCCGTGGTCCATAAGTCAAAAACAATGATTCAATGACTCTCTCTCTCTCTCTCTCTCTCTCTCTCTCTCTCTCTCTCTCTCTCTCTCTCTCTCTCAACTAAAATCGAACGTAAACAGTAAAATATTTCCATTGGATATACTATATCTGCCTAAACTCAAAGTAAACTGATTATTGTCCAACAGTAGTTTTACGGGGATGTAAGATTTTGAGAGTGAGAAGACGAAATGACTTACCTTCACAGAATACTCTTTATTCTTCATGCTGGCTTGAACTTTGCCGAACATCATGCCATCCGAGTACGAGAAAGTCAAAACATGACCTGACTTATGATGGTTTTCACCTCTCGACACACTTTTATGCTCATTGGAGAAGTATTTCATAAGGGCGGTGATGGAAATAGAGTTCGTGTCAGCCATTTTTCTCGACTGTTTAGAGCCAGCCGGTTTGTTGCCATGCGTTGCTGCGCAGGATTACGTCACGACTTAGGAAGCCTGTGGATTGCCGTAGAGTGGCATGAAACAATATTGTAGAAGTAAACTATAATTATATATATATATATATATATATATATATATATATATATATATATATATATATATATATATATATATAATTTATAATCATATCATGATTGTTGATATTATTATTATTATCGTTATCATTATTATTATTATTATTATTATTATCATCATCATCATCATCATCATCATCATCATCATCATCATCATCGTTATCATTATCCTTATCAGTACTTTATAAAAAGTCAGTTATTGTTTGTAATGGAATCTGAGTTTTGTGGCTTGACCGATGAATTTACTTATCAGAAAGACAAAATCATCGCTTTATATTAAGTGAAATAATGTTCAAAGAGTGAAAGTGAATTAATACAGACTCTGGGAGAATATTATTCTCCCTTTTTCTTTTAATTTTCTGCATTCCAATAAAATACATTTCATCTTCCTCTGCTAGTTCACACAAGTTGCATTCTTTTGTAGTTGGGGGATTGGATTTTATGTTTTTAGCTAAACATCCTAGAAATGGAAAGTTGAAATTTTGTTAAAGCTCCTCTATACTGTTTTATGCAAAGTAAATCTTTTTTGCTGAAGTAAAATTAAATATTTTTTGTTATTCTCGAAACTCCACCTCCAACTTTGTAATAAGCAATGTATTAAACGTTCGCGTATTTGTTTTACAAACAGATTTTCGTTTACAACCACCAAATTTACCCCGGCATAACCATATCCATTTTTCATTAGAATGTTTTAAAGACAGATTGCTCAATTTGGCTTGTTTTTCCGACCCCGGTTTAACCAGTTAACTCTGATAAGTCACGTATTTAAAAATTGGTCAGAAAGCCCGTCCTTCAAATATCGATTGATTTAAATGACCCTAAGCTTGGCAACACTCTCAAACCTGGGATCTCACAAGGTCCAACGTTTGAGAGCTTTTGCCACGATAAGGGTCATTTAAATTGGAGTACGGGTTTACTGGCCAAATTTTTAAATGCACGTCTTTCCAGAATACGACAGTTAACTTGCCAATGACAGCTGATGACATCCTGTCTGGTTAGCCTCGACATAGAATGTGAGAAAGAAAGAAAGGAAGAGAGAGAGAAAGAGAGAGAGAGAGAGAAAGAAAGAGAGAGAGAAGAGGGAGAGAGAGGGAGAGAAAGAGAGAGAGGAAAGATAGAGAGAGGGGGAGAGAGAGAAAGGAAACACAGAGAGAGAGGAAAGAGAGAGAGAGAGAAAGAGAGAGAGAGAAGAGAGAGAGAGAGAGAGAGAGAGAGAGAGAGAGAGAGAGAGAGAGAGAGCAATATGCGTGATCAATTTTTTTTCATTCCGTCAGAAGCATTAATTAAAATCAATAAAGCTCTAGATTGAATAAGAGCCACTTACTGCAAGAGCATATCAATCTCGTGGACCTAATGAACCCATTGTCTCACTGCTGGATATTGCTTATTTTTATGTAATAGAACATGTACAGCGTTTTTGTCAATTCCATTTAATAAAGTCAATAATATTCCTCCATATTTATTTCTATTTAATCAGAAGATATATTTATTGAAGAAAAAAAGGGTCTTTAATTCAATCGCATTGTGAAGTGAGTTTTTATATTGCAAATATGTATCTAAACATAAATTTACCTTGGTGTTGTTTTTATTTCATCGCATATTTCATTGCAATAAAACTAAGTAATGAATTAAGAATTCATTTCTTAGATACGCTTTGAAGTCAAAAGGTCTAGTCGTTTTAATGACGACCATTCAAGGGAAAGTAATAAAATTATGTTTTCTTGTCAAGATCGTTAAGGTAATTTTTACGTTGCAATATTCTGTCTTTGTAATCATTGTTCCGGTAATACATTTATGCTTTTTAAATTGTTTGTTAGTCTCGATGTAACAAGTATTTTTATTTGCAATTAATAAAACATAATTAATCCATTATAATAACTAATTAATAATGAATTCATATCTAACAACTTTAAATCTATATGGGGCTATGTGGTCAAGTGGATTGACACAAACCTTCTGACTGGAAGGTCCAGAGTTCGAATCCCTCTCTGGCGCATAGTTGAGTCCTTGAAAAAAGGCTCTTTTCTCACATCCTCTCACCGTACTCAGGTGTAAAATGAGTTACAGTGTTGCCTTTGTCAGAAAAAAAAATTAAAATACCGTCTTACAGGCGGCATATCTCGTTCTATAGATAGAATGCGCTTGGCCAAGGAGTTCACAACATTGCCATCCGGAAGTATAACGGACCAACACACAAACTCTGTGTAACCATGAACTTTTATAGTCTGGTTAATACAGTTTAGTGAGAACAACTCACAAACGCGGATGGCAAAAACAATAACAAAGGCCTGAGTGACGTCATCTGCATACTATCTATACGTTGCTGTTGGCTGGGGACTTGAGTTCGTTTATTGGATTATTTCCCTATATAATGCTTGAGTTTTTAACCCTGGCAACATGCCTCTTGTTTATTTTGGCGAGAAACCGTTATATAATTATCTTTTGAAATCAAGATTGAATTTAAATATGTTGGCTATTTAAGGCTTATTTTAATCGATTGATACAGGCAGTAATAATTTTCTGGCCAAAATGTATAAATGTGTTTTGGCAATGTACCAAGTGGTGGTAATTGATTCCCAGCCGTAAATTCAAAGACGTCATCTTATTTATCAACAATATCTAAAGGTGGTGAGTAACTATATCGAAATTAACGAACAGATTGGAAGCAACAATTTAAAACAACAAATCGTTTTAGCTTTCGGCGATAAAACATTTTTAAAATATTCGATTTTAGTCAGAAAACTTTTACTTCCTAAATCGATAGTTAGAAATGATCTCAAAAGTCTAAAATTCGACACCTGATGCTTTCACAAGCAGAGAATATATTAAATATGAAAGATCAATTTAGCACAACTAAAACACACATAATTTTGACAATGATGATGATGATGATGAAGATGATGATGATGATGAAGATGATGATGATGATGATGATGATGATGATGAATCAAGAATTAAACCACTGTCATTCACAACAATTCGTTTCGATTCTGCAACATTGTCTACATTCATGTCTAACACTGGAAGACCATCTCGAGGAGCACCGCCAATAACCATGTGACCACATTTGAAGCGTTGCGCCTTCATTGCCTCATGTTTTAAGGAAATGTTGTCGCACACTTAAAATTTATTAATGAATATTGGGGTTGTCCATTGGAGATCTGGATATGAAGAAACCACCACTTTACTGCTCTGAACCCAATTTTGTCTATTTTAGTTCGTGAGTAGAATAACAGCGTAAACATTGCATCCAGTCTTTATAAATAACACGTTGCTGCAGTCTCCGTGAATTATCAAAATTGCCCAATTTCTTGATTCAAAGGATTTTAAAATGTGTCCAGATTTCAAGACTGCATCTTAACTCCATCATAATCAGATTTCAAAAATTGTTGATTAACCTACACGTAGACAGATACATAAATATGCACAACAAAGATCGCTGATAGTCGACTGTGTCAGATCATGTCCAAATCTGGTTTAATTGAGATATGCCATCATGCCAGTAAGCCGATTTGATGCAGGCAATAACAAGTCTGACCTTGGTCAAGGAACTGGAAATCAGTTCTGTCCCATTCTGATAACACACATTTTTCCTTTTTTTCATTATGTTCGGAAAATTTTATTTTAAATATTGATTGATTGCGACGATTCGAAACTAGTTTTAAAAAATGTTCCAACCTGAGATTTTCATTGAAGTCTAAGGTTTATCTAGCCCTCTTGGTCAGTCACTGGATAATATATTCCATGTATATCATAGTACAAATTTGACGTAAAACTTCAATTTTTGTTCTCTCTCTCTCTCTCTCTCTCTCTCTCTCTCTCTCTCTCTATCTCTCTATCTATCTATCTATCTATCTATCTATCTATCTATCGATCTATCTCTCTCCCTCCCTCTCTGTCCCTCTCTCTCTCTCTCTCTCTCTCTCTCTCTCTCTCGCTCTCTCTCTTTATTTTGCCAGCAAATCTCCTAAACATTATTCAAATCAATTCAGTGTAAATAAGTACTCATCTTTACATCCGCAGAAACGGATTTCAGAAGAAAGTTTTACACACAGAGAATATCGTATATTTTTTGTATTGATATCCCGCCTTTTCATGACATTTCTGTAGCTTTAACGCCTCATACATTCAGCATTGTGACAATGTGTAATTTGAATATAAATGTCTATATTTCATTGCTCTCAAGCTAACAGCTTCGTTCCGTTCCTGACATACAAATTCTTTACATACGAGAGTTTTACCTCCACCCTTCATCCCCCACCCCCCTACGCCCCCCCCCCCCCCCCCCCCCACCACCCACCAGCACCAATGACTTGGTGGACCTAAGGAATCGTAACACCTTTCAGGCAAACGCCGACTTTAAGGCAATCCTTTCCTGGACCGGGAACAATGCAGGAACCGTTTTGTGTCTGTCACATTGACGCTTTCATATGGGTCAATATTTGGTATCTGGATTAGGCTAGCTCATGAATTTGCACAACACACACACACACACACAGTCAGACACACGTCACACACATAATTACATACACACAAACGCACATTTACACACAATAAGACAGAGATAGAATAGCAATAACCTGGAACCGCACTAAATGATATGACATGTCGCTCCGGGAGAATTAATTGCTTTTTCTGTCCTACAGACGGATTACAGTGTCAGTTAAGAATAAGATTATTATCAATAATTAGGTCTAACTCTCCAGTCATTCACTTATTCCGGAATAAATTGATTGAATGGTTGTTTCGTTCATCTCAGATAATCTTCAATTATTTGAATTTGCTTAATGGTTTTTCTTCTTTACTCCCTCCTCATCTTACATCTCTTCTTCCTCCTCCTTCTTCTCATTCTTCTTTTTATTTCTTCTTCTTCTTCTTCTTCTTCTTCTTCTTCTTCTTCTTCTTCTTCTTCTTCTTCTTCTTCTTCTTCTTCTTCTTCTCGCCGCCTCCTCTTCTCCCTCCTCTTCCTCTTCTTCCACCTCCAAAAAGTCCGAAGTCATGTGCTCTGTTACAAAGGATTATTTTTAAACAAATACAAGAGTAACACATAGCTTGTTATACCTTCTCTTCCATTATGCCAACGTCATTCTTTTCCAGATTAATGACCAACAAAATGGTAATTCATCGGGCTGGTTGGAATCAATAATTGTGACCGTAACTGCAATAAACTAGAGCAAGCCGTCTCTCTCTCTCTCTCTCTCTCTCTCTCTCTCTCTCTCTCTCTCTCCACACCTCTCTCTTTCACACATAACCACACAAACACACACAGAGACATTCTCTCTCTCTCTCTCTCTCTCTCTTCCTCTCTCTCTCTCTCTCTCTCTCTCTCTCTCTCTCTCTCTCTCTCTTTCTTTATTTATTTCTTTTTCTTTCGCTATCTTTGTCAGTCTGGCTCTCTCCCCCATACACAAAGACAAACACACACACAGACACACACACTCACTCTCTATAGCTATCTGTCTCTTTCTTTCTCTCTCTCTCTCTCTCTCTCTCTCCCTCTCTCTCTCTTTCTGATTCTTTCTCTCTCTCTTTCTTTTTTTTATCTCTCTATATCTATTTCTATCTTTCTTTCTCTCTCTCTCTCTCTCTCTCTCTCTCTCTCTCTCTCTCTCTCTCTCTCTCTCTCTCTCTAAATATCAAGATCCCTTGATCCGATAATTGACAAACTCGACTTATTCCCCTCTCCCCTTGTGGGGAACAGAACCCAGTCATCGTCCCCGCCCCAGATTATACTTTCTTCAGCAATGTTGTCTTGACCTCCCTACTCTATGCTCAGACCTACCACTTATACCGATTAATCGATAAATGTACAGCTTTTATGAGGACAAATTAAGGCTCGTTTCGGAGTTGAGTGAGCTTTTCAAAAATTGAGCGTTTATTTACCTCAATATCAACAAAATGTGCTCAAAGCGCTTTACAAGGGGTCCCTGGCCACTACAGCAACACTTAACATGTAGGACGGGACATGTCGCCTGTTGGGTGATATTACATTTTTTCGGACAGAGACAACGCTGTTATGTACTCATTTTACACCTGAGTACGGTGAGAGAATGTGAGTAAAGTCTTTTCCAAGGACCCAACTATGCGCCGAGCGCGACTCGAACCCAGGATCTTCCGATCCGAAAGCGATGGTCATACCACAAGACCGCATAGCCGCAAGTTATCTAATATAATTTCTTGAATGAGTTCAATATAATATCGGCGCTTTACAAAGACTCCCAAGCCAACAGAAACACTTAACATGTAGGACGAGACAATGCCTTTATGGTGGGGATCAAATTTTTTCGACATATTTAACGCTTAAACCGGTTTGATACTCATCTTATACTTGAGTGCGGTGAGAGAATGTGAGTAAAGAGCCTTTTACAAGGTCTCAACAGAGCAGTACTCGAACCAGTTTCCTACTGGTCTGGAGGCGAGTGTCATACCACAAGACACGTGCATCAACAGATAAAGATGTTTTAAACCAAAAGTTTGGAGAAGAAGTGATAAAAAAGTAGTCCTTCCAATCCATTAGGCCCATGGAACCGGAGTTTATCCCGGTTTCTATAACACAATAAGGACCATAGCAATTGTATACTATCCTTTGGATAGGACGCTAGTCTATTGCAGAGTACTTTCCTCCAGACCTAACATATCCAGCTACACAATCAGTGCTGGGTCGACAGGGGGGGGGGGGGGGGCTCAGAAAAAAATCTTGACTACACCCGGGATCGATCCTCTCACTCATAATGTTTATATGTAATACAGTGGAAATGTGGCACGGTTCTTTGCAGCTTTCTATATTCAGATGTGATTTCTTCTCACTAAATTCTCATAGACAATACACTTTGGTGTATTTGAACGATTGATATAGAGGGATGAAATGGGTTGTATTTTAATCAAACACATACCATCAATACACAAATATCATGACATTGAACATCCACAAAGGAATCCCAAACGTTTCGTGTCTCCATATTTTCATTTTAGTCTCCGCTACATCTGTCCTCAATAAAGCATCTAGATTTAACATATTTTCACCAAAATTCTAACTTTTAGAATCAACATCGCCTCGACATAATATAATATTCGTCTTCTTAAGACACTTCGACGTTTTGGATACCCCAACAATTGATAAGTAACAAAAATTTTAAAAATCAAATAGAGCCAAAGCAGAAAGTCTTCAGAGAATAATCCTCCTTCGAAAAAAATTGTTCGGTCCTGAATTTCTAACATTCTAAAGGGGCTGGACCAGATTCAGTGTTTTCTACTTTTTAACAAAAATGGACTTGAACCCACAACCTTCAGATCAGGATTTTATTCTGACGTATTTTGTTGTGTGTTCTTATATACATTACGCTATTGATGTCGGTGATATAATGGTATCATTTATCCTTTTATGTTTGGTACAGTTTGTTCTCATTCTCCTTATCCGTATTATTTCCAATGGGAGCTTCTCACTGCGGGTTAGAATTTCTTTTGTTCTCCATCTGCCGGTGATATTGAGTGGTGTGAGAGTTCATACATAATATGTTTTACGAACCCTTGTGCTCCGACTTTAACTGCAGAGTTTGACTGTAAAACAGGAGCAAGGTACCAAAAGCAGATTTATTTATTTATTTATTTATTTATCTATTTATTTATTTATTTATTTATTTAGTTAGTTATTTATTTATTTAGTTATTTATTCATTTATTTCCTTATTTATTATCTATTATTTATTTATTTCTTTTGTATAATCGGACTCCCCCAAATCCACGTAAAATGACGAAAGGGGTAAGGGGTAATTTAAGCTATTGTTACCTGACATTCTATTGCCGTCCACGTTTGGTAATCTCTTGTTTTGAATCAATGATAGTAATCTAATCGCATTGAAAAAGGCCTTTAAACGTATATATAACTATACATTAGACCGGATTTTTAAAATCGCTGCCTCGAAAACAAAAGAAAAAAAATTGAGAAATCGTTAAATAAATCGGAGACAGCTAAATGTTTCTTGTGCGGCCTGGTACTAATTATGTGGGCCCGGCTGTTAAAGACCATTGTCCTAAACCACTGGATGAAAACAATTCCCGTTGACAGTTTATTGTCACACGTCCGCCCAAGTAGAATAGGGCTATCCCACCATACTAACCTACTTATTACATTTTGACCTACCACCTGGAACTGGTGTCAATATAAGATAGTTAAGGTACTATATATAGGATTTAAAGGACAACTTTTGATATTTTATTTGATTAAAATAATAGTAAAAGCTATAAAGACAATTTACACACACACACACACACACACACACACATATATATATATATATATATATATATATATATATATATATATATATATAAAGGACTCAACTTTTAACAATGATTTTATTTGTTTTGACCCCATTGAATGTTATAATAATCCTTCAGATCGTTCGCTTTCATTGCATCTATATTATAGTTTATTTTTCTTTACACCGTCAGTTCCAGTTTCTTACATGTTTAACCATATATTTTGATAAAGGGTGAACAGGAAACGTCAACAATTGTTATGTTAATGTTATTTATTGAAGCTTAACATTTCTTTACATTCGTTATTACTTGTATTAATTCGTCAGGTATCATATATTGATTATGTCGATGACCGTAATATATGAAACCATTTGAGTCAATCGGGATTCATGCTGGGATACTGAAATGTAATTGTGACCTACCTTCTCCAAATGGTGTTATGTCCTGATGACTCACATTTTAAGATAAATTTTATGGACAAAATACAGGGTGTCCATAAAATATTTCCTTGTTTAGCATCTTCATGTCACAGTCAATATACTTTAAACATGAACCTATGAAGACATAATTTCTTTGCATTTTGTTTACCATTATGTTTTAATGAATGCGCCTCATTATGGTTACCATGGCTACCAACAAGCAAATTCAACCTATTTTCGAGTTTTTTTCTGTGTGCTTTGTAGCTTTTGTAAAGTGATGGATTCAATAACAGCTCTTTTATTTCACGATAAGCGTCCCAAAATTTGGCATGGGAGTAGAATTTAAAATGTCTCTGATGTAGCCCCAGAAATGCCAGGTGACCTAGGAGGGAGGAAATTGAGTCCATCTCTTCCAATCCATCTATCTGGAAACGTGTAGTTAAGAAATTCGCGAACGGCCTGTCTCGAAGGTGGAGGAACGCGCCTTACAAAATAATATCTTTGGCTGATTTTCACGGAGATGGGATGCAGAATATAATTCTAGCATCTAAAATTATAATCAGTTACAGTAATCGTGGGAAATGGTAAAGAAAGATGAACCTATAACTCTTTTGTACATCAGCCAAAACCAAACGTTCACGTTGTGTCTCCGCAAATTTAGAATGCCCGTATCTGTATTTATTTTTTAAAAATCATTTTCATGTCCTGTAATGATCTGCCAAATTGGGCTGTGATACGTTGTTCAGCTACTTTTGTTTCATTACAAAATAAAATACCAAAAAAAAAAAAAATGAATTTGCCCCATTTTTTTGATTCCGAAATGGAAGGAGAGAAAATGACCTTTGTTAAATTCATGTTCATTTTGCTAACTTTTGTGATGTTATGAAGGACGAGGACCAGTGGGTATAAATGTATGACTTTTTCGTATAATGTGTGAAAACCATCTAAATATCTATAACGATTTTAGAATAATAAGTCATTGAAATGAAGAAAAGACTTTATGGGCACTTTGTGTATAATACTCGTGTTAAGTTGAAGTGTTTTATAGAGGAAAAAGTAGATATGGCGACAAAAAAACCCCAACACTTTTCAGTTTTTTGTCACAGTAATGCCACAATTACGAGGGCTCTTTCAGAAATAACCGAAAAATGCCCATTGCTCAGCAACCAGTGGAGATTTTTTAATTCTGTAAACGACATGATATTCCTTATTTCTTTACGGATATTCCCAGAAATTATGAAGTGCATCATTTTGCACAATGAATTTCTAGACGATTTTAAAGATGGCGGCCCACCTTGAAACTTGGTCAAAGGAGGAAATCAGAGCTGTCATACGTTTTTTGAACGCCAAAAGTCTGAATCCTACCGAAATTCATAAAGAACTTCAGAGTGTATATGGTGAGCATGTTATAAGCCGTACACAAGTCTATCACTGGTGTAATTAGTTTGAAGCCTGCCATTCCGACTTGACAGACAGGGAAGGGAGAGGGCGTTCGATAACTGCGTCGTCAGAAGATAATGTGAAGCGAGTTGATGAGCTTATTCGTCAAGACAGGAGGTTGAAACTTCATGAAATCGCAAGCAGTCTTGAAATTTCGGAAACTTCTGCCCATAGAATTGTATTTGATGAACTTGCTACAGAAAAGTCAGCGCAAGATGGGTTCCTAAGCAATTGACAGACAATCATAAAGAACAAAGATTGGACATCTGCAGGGAACTTTTGAGAAGAAGCAAGAGCTCACGCAGGGTTCACGGGCATACTGCCAACGCCGGCGGAGACTTTCTAGGGTACGATGTGACTTTTCTTGACAGCATAGTCACCGGTGATGAGACTTGGTTGCACCATTGCACCCCAGAAACAAAGCAAGATTCGATGACATGGAAACATCCATCCTCACCTGTCGCGAAGAAATTCAAAGTCATGCGGTCAGCAAAGAAAATAATGGGAACTGTTTTCTGGGACAGTCGTGGTGTTATTCTGGTCGAAACCTTACAACCTGGAGAAACAATCAATGCTGCAAGGTACTGCCAAACTCTTGACAAGCTTAGGGAGGCCATTCGCAGAAAGCGCCCAGGGCAGTTGACCAACGGGGTCATTTTGCAACACGACAACGCTATACCCCACACAGCACAAGTGACGCAAGGCTGGCTAGAGAAATATGGATGGGAGATTTTGCCACACCCACCACACAGTCCAGACCTCGCAACATCTGATTATCACCTCTTTGGGCCACTGAAACGTGAGCTGGCAGGAAAGCGCTTTGATGTCGATGAAGAGCTTGTTGACCATGTGCGGAAATGGCTACAAAACCTTGACGGAAATTTCTTCCGAGAGGGTATCTATTCCATGGTGCGGCGTTGGCAGAAGTGTGTCGACAGACTTGGCTGTTACGTAGAGAAATGAAGGACGAGTCAAGGTATAAACACGTGCAAGAATTTTGTTGATAGCATAAAAAACGCGGATTTTACAGGCATTTTTCGGTTAATTATGAAAGAGCCCTCGTACTTTTGTTTGTATCTCGTCCTCGCCGTCAGATTACCGGTTTGGGGGTTTGGGACGCCGGGTTACATTTGGTTGGTAAAATTAAAGCTTATGATTGTTTTTATATCAGTGGTATAATAGAACATATTTGATAACGCCCCCCCCCCCCCCACTCTCCTTCCAATTTATATAACGTTAACACAAGGTCATATGTTTGACTTAAGGTTACATACGTATTCATATCTTCAAATTCTAGTTCACAGGAACCTGATTCGATTTAGTGGGATGCTCACATTGTTGTTTTTTTTTATCAGATAGGTATGGTAGTCGAATTTTATTCTTTTTGATAATAGAGTTGTGGGTTAGTATTACACTAACGTGGGTACACCGTAAATAATGTTATGTTGCCATGCCAACCGCTCTCTCTCTCTCTCTCTCTCTCTCTCTTTCTTTCTCTCTCTCCCTCCCTCCTATCTCTCTCTCTCTCTATCTATCTATCTCTATCTCTCTCTCTCTCTCTCGCTCTCACTCATACACACCTAATCAGACACAAAGACAGATACACACATACAAACACACATAAATACACAGCGCCAATTTGATTTACTCTCTCTCTCTCTCTCTCTCTCTCTCTCTCTCTCTCGCTCTCTCTCTCTTTCTCTCTCTCTCTCTCTCTCTCTCTCTCTCTCTATCTCCTTCTCTCCTTCTCACCCCCGAGAAAGAAAAGGGGAACAAGAATAATAATAATTAGAGGTTGTAGTAGTAGTAGTAGTAGTAGTAGTAGTAGTAGTAGTAGTAGTAGTAGTAGTAGAATTAGTAGTAGTAGTAGTAGAATTAGTAGTAGAAGTAGTAGTAATAGTAGTAGTAGTAGTAGTAGTAGTAGTAGTAGTAGTAGTAGTAGTAGTAGCAGTAATCGTTATAATAGTTCTAGCAGTTGTAGTAGTAGTAGTGGTAGTAGTAGTAGTAGTAGTAGTAGTAGTAGTAGTAGTAGAAGAAGAATTAGTAGTAGAAGTAATAGTAATAGTAGTAGTAGTAGTAGTAGTAGTAGTAGTAGTAGTAGTAGTAGTAGTAGTAGTAGTAGTAGTAGTAGTAGTAGTAGTAGTAGTAGTAGTAGTAGTAGTAGTAGTAGTAGTAGTAGTAGTAGTAGTAGTAGAATTAGTAGTAGTAGTAGTAGAATTAGTAGTAGAAGTAGTAGTAATAGTAGTAGTAGTAGTAGTAGTAGTAGTAGTAGTAGTAGTAGTAGTAGCAGTAATCGTTATAATAGTTCTAGCAGTTGAAGTAGTAGTAGTGGTAGTAGTAGTAGTAGTAGTAGTAGTAGTAGTAGTAGTAGTAGTAGTAGTAGAAGAAGAAGATTAGTAGTAAAGTATAGTAAGTAGTAGTAGTAGTAGTAATAGTAGTAGTAGTAGTAGTAGTAGTAGTAGTAGATAGTAGTAAGTATAGTAGTAGTAGTAGTAGTAGTAGTAGTAGTAGTAGAGTAGTAGTAGTAGTAGTATAGTAGTAGTAGTAAGTAGTAGTAGTAGTATAGTAGTAGTAGTAGTAGTAGTAGTAGTAGTAGTAGTAGTATTAGTAGTAGGTAGTAGTAGTAGTAGTAGTAGTAGTAGTAGTAGTAGTAGTAGTAGTAGTAGTAGTAGTAGTAGTAGTAGTATAGTATAGTATAAGAAGAAGAGAAGAGAGAGTGAGTGATGATGATGAAGAAGAAGGAGGAGGAGGAGGAGGAGGTGGAGGAGGTGGACGATGAGGAGGAGGTGGGCTAGAGGAGGAGACGAAGAAGAGGATCATCTTTCTTCGAGTAATTTTCATTCCTTAACTAAATATTTTCCACCTCTTTACAGAACCCGCCCGACATATGTACACAATCATCTGAATTTTCAACCCTAACATCACCCTTGGATACTGGCACCAAACAGATGAAACACAACGAAGTAGAATAACGTACAACAACAATATTGATAATGCTTGGCTACATGAAATCGATTTTAAAATGTCGTTACATTCCTTAGTTTAATATAATCGGAGTGAGATATCGATAATTTCCATCACTCCTCTACTCAATGCCTGAATGTATATATGCAATACCATTATTGCTTTTTTTTTTTTTTCAAATCGAGAAGATTAATGTGAGGAGCAGGAAATTAAATTCAATAGGTCTTTGTAAAAACTCGCATTGTTTTAGATTTAGAACAAGGGAATATGTTATGGTAACAGGAGAAAAATAAGTATGAAAAAAATTGCTATTATGAATTAAATAGTTGTATTGATTAAAGGCTAGATATCGAAACGATTCTAAGAATGGATGAATTGACGATGAAAGCATTGAGTGCTTTACACTGGCCAGCTGAAAACAGAGTAAATATTTCACTATGATGTTTCGCAATTAACACTTTCATTATTCGAGAATAGTTTTTGTGGTTTCTGGTGAAGACACGATGGCATGTAGTCTAAGTTTGGAGTCAGGTTAGATATAATATTTTCTCAACCAACCATCTGAAAATGCCTGTGGCCAGGGATCGTATGGATGGCAATGAACGATTCCGTTCCATTCTGACAAATGGCAACCCCAAGGTTTTGGGGACACTCCTGGCTGAATTGGGGGATGCTGAGGCCAAACGCATCATCGATGAGTGCTACAGGTATGCTTATAATTTATTATTTATCATCATTTTATACTGATGATGGTGTTGTTGTTGTTGGTGGTGGTGATGATGATGATGATGATGATGATGATGATGATGATGATTCATGTCTACTAAATCTTCATCATCGTCTTGATCATCCTCATCATTATCATAATCACCATCATCATCGTCATCACCATACCACCACCATCATCAATATAATATGAATGACAAATAAATCATTATCAACATCATGATCATCATCATCATCATCATCATCATCATCATCATCATCATCATCATCATCATCATCATCATCACCATCACCATCATCATCATCATCATCATCATCATCATCATCATCATCGTCATCACCATCATCATCATCATCATCATCATCATCATCATCATCCTCAAAATTACTAATATCTTTGTCCACAATTTTTCGAAAATTTGATAAACTCTTTCTGCTCGTATTGTCTTTTTTTGTTGTCGTTATTTTAAATTATCTTCAAGAAACTGATGCCTGTTAGATCATTTCTATATTTTTTAAAAAAATAATTAAAAACATTGTTGGTATATTTTAAACGTTACATATTAAACTTCGTATGTCTTTCCTTATAAAATTTGAAATGACTTGTTCATTAAACCGTAAAATCAGACAAACATAACATATTAATTCAATCATGAGATCATTCATGTGGAAAATTAATTTGTTTTGATTCGGAGCGATACACTCGTAAGTCTCTTGAGCCCAAATACTATGCACCGTTTACAATTAGCGGTAAATTCAAATCCTCAACAGATTTAGATGGCAGATTATTATCAAATATTTGTAAACGATATACAAATGTATGTTTGTAAATCAAAAGGTTTATACCATGTGAGAGATGATCTTATATAAACTGAGGGACTTCTAACTTGCAAAACAGCAACAAATATTCGTTGCTGATTTGCACATATATATATATAAACGCAAAAACCATGAAATAATAGTGCTCAACGTTTTGAAACAACAACACACAGTCATAAACAACAATACCGATTACACACACTTCCCGTAGATTGTCCCAGTGGCAAGAAACAGATCTGTAGGAGTAATAATAATTATAATTAAAATGTTTATATATATATATATATATATATATATATATATATATATATATATATATATATATAAATGTGTGTATGTGCGTGTGTGTGTGTAATGGTAAGAATAATATTGGCCATATTATGATGTTTAGCCTTGTCTTTCCAGGGATGAAAACGACACCGCCCTGATTCATTGTGTGCGGAAGGCTGGGGATGGGAAGAATAAGAAAGATAAGGATCTAATTGACTGCTGCAACCTTCTGCTACAACATGGAGCCGATCTCTCTGAGTTTGATGACGAGGTAAGTCTGGAGGTCATATTCTACCGTGTTATTAACCATTACGTATTAATTTCTAATTCAACCTATTAAATAACTTATCTATTAATTAAATCTTTAAATGATTTTACATTATTATTATCACCATTATAATTATCATTATTATTATTATTATTATTATTATTATTATTATTATTATTATTATTATTATTATTATTATTATTATTATTATTATTATTATTATTATTATTGTTGTTGTTTGCTTTGATTTATTCTTGATTTTACTTACTTGATTTGTTGATGGAAATATTAGATTCTTGTATGAGTTATGTTAGCAAATGCCTAAAAATAAACTTTTGAATATATATCCAATATGTGCATGCGGTAGACAAAACATCTGTTTGCAGTCCCAATTCCTCTATATTTGGTGATTCGAGTGTTAGTAAGCATTGACCAATCAGATTATGCCATGCCATTTAGCCCATTCCGTCCTTTGATTCTTCATTACTGGCAACAAAAAGATCTGACAAACATTCAATAATTCTCATTGTTCTACTCGCAAAGAAAAAGAAAAGATTCAAAGATATATTCAAAATACCAAAACGATGCACATTAAATGGAATTCGTAACATCGATTATCATCACCCAAAACGTTAAATAGAAGGGGGGGGGGGTGGTCATTCACTTCACAAAGCCCATAACGCGAGATGAAAAGTGTTTGAGACGAATTTCTCTTTTTAATCGACCCATTGCTACCTTTTGTACATGCCAAGCAGCCGAATCGGCCAGCCTCACATTTTGTCAGTATTTATCGCAATACCTGACAATTTTGTCAATCCCCTAAGTTAACATTGTGAGAGGATACTCAAGATATGTGGGACTGATTGCTTAGGGTAATCGCCAATACGAAAGGCGCCAAGTGTCAATCCAATCAAAATAATATTATGAATTAAGAAAAGTATAAATGATTCAATTGCAAGTATCCGTTTGTGTACCCAATTTAAAAAAAAACTGATATGCTGGTTATTCAGAATTATTAGTTTGAATCCGTTTTATATTTTTGTACCTTTTTCACGACTGTCGGTTTATGTCATTGGTCGGCAACACAGACAAAAAAAAAACATTTTTTTTAATGTGTCACCGACATGTTTACTCGACTACTTTGAACAGAATGACAACAGATAAGTGACATTTTAAAAGTTATTAGCACTGCATGATTGAATATCTATGGACTCATACAATATGATTATCGTTAAAATGGCATCCATATTTATAGTTTGCCAGGCATAACAACGGGAGGTGACATTGCCATAAAGCAGGAAACATCAATTACGGCTATTGTTCCTGTTTAACCCCATGTAATCCATCTGACAATCTAGCCTTAATTTTTAAATTATTTGTGACCCTCCTCCTCAAAACAGTATTATGTCGGGATCCCAGAGAGTGAATTTAGAGATAGAATGATGAGAAATTGGACCTTAGAAGTTTTTGTAAAGCAAAAAATAGTATTTATACTCCAGCATGACGCAGAGAAATTAAACCCAAGTTTGATATTGGTGGCTATAAATTCAATTTCCCTAACCGAGTGGATCCCGACATAATACCGCTTTGAGACGGTGGGTCACATTTGACAAGTTGAAAAGCCTATTAATCTACCGATATTTTCAGTTGTGATATTATGCAGCATTACACTATTATTCTCGTTATGTCAAGCACGTATTGACAAGACTTTGAAACACTCATTAATTATTTAAAGTATGAATATCATTAATTCATTATTAATTAATTATTAATTTGTGGTGGTAACAAAATCACGGGAAAAGTCCTGTAGCTTGATTTTTGATAAAACTCGAGTTATCAGATTATTAAATTCATGGGGTCGCGAGATTGCCGAGTGGTTAAGACACTGCACTTTGATTAGAACAATCCCAGGTGCGAGCTCAGCTTAGCAAACTTTTACTTTTACTCCATTTGGTAATTTCTGTTTACATCAGACGTTAGTTGAATTATCTAAGTATATTCTTCATGGAATGCCTAACGACGAGATCTAATGCCGCCTCGCGGAGGGGCTTTTTTTATTCATATTATTTGTTTTTGTCGGAATTTCTGGTTAGAAAAACCCTTGCATTTTAGATGGTGAGGTCAATGTCAGAAGGTGCGCACGCTGATTCATTCATATTGAACGATTACACTGACTTCAATGCAACAGAGGACATATTATTATTATTATTATTATTATTATTATTATTATTATTATTATTATTATTATTATTATTATTATTATTATATTATTATTATTATTATTATTATTATTATTATTATTATTATTATTATTATTATTATTATTACTATCATTATCATTATTATTATTATTATTATTATTATTATTATTATTATTATTATTATTATTATTATCATCAGTATTATCATTGCAATGAGTAAAGCAACCATTAATTCAGGTCTTAACAGTAATAATAATTTCAAAACGTTTCTTATCGCTATCTTCCAGGACAGCTAAACATGCAACTGCCCTGTTCGGCCGCACACTGAGAAAAATAAGTTTTTAAAGTTTTGATTCCTATTAGAATTTGCTATCGCGTCTCAATAACAGGCTTTATGTAGAATTCGAGTACCTACTTAACCAAACTTTAAAATAGCTTGCTCAAAGTGCCAACAAAGTGTTTCCTTTCAATCAATATTTTTCAAAAAAACAAAACAAAAAAAACCAACTTTAGACCATGCTGATAATAAAATTATTGCACTTCTTGACTGAACCGTTGTCTTTTTAAAACGATAATTAAAACGTGTGTTCTTTAGTTATGTTATTATAATGTACAATAAACCCTTTCTGCCAATACCCGGACAAAACATGTTTTTTTTAATTGGCAAGAAGATCACTACTTATAATATCATTCTAATAACTTGTCCAAAAAAAAAAACCCCACGCAAAACATTAGATTTCTTAGAATTAAATACAGTTTCATGTTTAAAACTTATTGACAAGTTAGTGTCAATCTAGTCGACCAATAATTGAAGAAAAAGTTTTCTGGCCAAACTGATTTTTTGAAAAGTGTTTTGTGTCAAATTAAGGCTTTATTGATTTGCCGTTCGCCCAATTCGTATTCTACTCATAAATACAATTAACTCATTCATAAACTGACGCCAATTAATCGGTTGTCACTATTGAACAAAATTGGAACCAAACAAGATAACCAGCAATGAATGGATTGGGCCAAACAAGACTACCATCAATGAATGGATTGGGCCAAACAAGACTGCCATCAATGAATGGATTGGGCCAAACAAACAACGTCATTATTACAATATTATATTATGTCTGTTTTAATCGAGCAATAAGAATATATTAGCATTTAACATAACGCATTTCCACGAAATCATCACGCTTCACGCCTTTAAAAAACTTAGCTTTTATACAGGGCAATATCCACTAAACGTGCTCAAAGTTCTTTACATGGGGTCCCTGGCCAACAGCAACATTTAACATGTAAGACGGGACATGACGCCTTTTAGGCAATATTACAATTTTTTTTCGGACAGATACAACCCTGCCAGGTACTCATTTTCACATGAGTACGTTGAGAGAATGTAAGTAAAGAGCCTCCTCCAAGGACTCAACTATGCGCCGAGCGAGGCTCGAACCCAGAACCTACCGATCCGAAAGCGAGTGTCATACCACTAGACCACATAGACGCATAAAACTCTTTTAGACGCTAAAAAGGTGAGATATTCAATTCCGTCAACTTCTGACATGACACTTACAGTCATAGCTTTATGCCTTTAGTCAGATCACTTTTACGAATAATATATTTTATTCTCCCAGCACGACTTACCACAGAACCAAATTACCACTTCATATAATATTTCAAGTCGCCCGGTACGCATCTATGTGTCACTTGGCACTCTAGAACATCAGTTATTGCTCTCTTTAGGTCGATAGTCATTTTCACCTAAAACCAGTGAGACATGTTTGTAAAGTGCTTTTATTCCGAAGAACACATCGCACGGAGTTTTGCAATCATTGTATTTAGATGAATATAAAAGATCATAAAATTATTGAATACCGTCTTTAATTAATCTTATGCGCATTTTCCCATAGTTTTACAGGGTTCAATACAATATTGAATTCTGTATAAAACCCGAGCCCTATTGTTACTACTATTACTCCTATTTTTTTAAACTGTTGACAACGCAGAGTTTAAAGTATGAAGTAGAATTACTTCAGTACTTGTTGGAAGGCTGGGACGTATCAAATGTGATCTGTCGTACACTGACTAAAGGTCTTTTTACTTTTTAGTCAGAATTGCCTACTCCAAAAATGATTAAGTGAGATGACAAAAGTATGTCAAAAAGTTTTAAACCCGAGACTTTAAAGCAATCTCGCGTTATCGAACTTGCTTTTGACAAGTTGGCAGTGATTTTATTCAATCTTTAAATTAAGTAAACGTTTTCAGCCAACATGAATGTAAGGTGTTTAGTCTGCACTTGATAGGGTGGCCTGGAATAAGCTGAAAGAACTAAATAATTGATTACTTTCCGCGAAGAATGAAAACCTAATTAAAGTATTGATTCAAGGAAATAATAAGTCGTACAAAATAATCGTACACAATCTCATTATAAGTTTGGAAGTTGTCCTCATTTTATGAGTAGTATATCTTGTATGTATACAAACTATTTAAAATACCATAAAATGCACCTTCGACTCACTGACACATCCACATACACATACAACCACCCACCCACCCACCCACGACCCACCCATACACACACACACACACACACACACACACAAACACACACACATATGCAAGTTGTAATTGAATGAATGAGATATCCTCTTCTCATGAGTTTTGAAATTTAACTGTCGATGTAACACTTTTAATTTATGTAGTTACTACGTCATTCACACATATCTCATTCGTCCTTAGTGTTTCATTCATCGTGTTTTGTTGATAAAGGGAAAACCTGAAACGTCCACAGTATCTGTCTTCGTTTAATAAATTGAATCTGACATTTTAGAACTTATCATTATTTTTTTCCTTCAAGCTTCAATCAGCAACAATTTCATTCACAGAACAGTTAGTTAAAATCAGTTTATCACGAAAGCATTGCACGTGGCTCATTTATATTCAATTTTATTCTTTTTCCATTTCCATCCGTTCTTCTTAAATACTTTAGGGTAAAACAGCTTTGCACTGGGCCTGTGAGAACAGAAACGAGATCTTGGTCAGAACATTGATGGCGTCACATGCTGACCCTTGGGTCAAAGACGCGAAAGGACGCAACTGCCTCCAACTTGCCGTGACGTCCAGTACAGTGGATTGCGTCAATGCCATTCTGGAGGAGTGTCAAGACGCTAAAAAGGTGAGATATTACGTGAACTTCTGATATGACACCTGCAGTCATATGCCTATTATGCCTTTCGTCCCGCTCTTGGCAGCTCAAAAACTGAGTCCTTGGAAAAGACGCTTTACTCACAATCTCTCCCGGGGATCATGTTTAAAATGAGTACCTGACCAGAAACAGCGCTGTATCTGTCGAGAAAAATAATATATACGAGAGTTACAGGCTTTGTATCTCATACTACATGGTAAGTGTTCCTGATGGCTTGGGGCACCCTGTAAAAGGTTTTGAGCATAATATTTAGTTGATATTGCACTGTAAAAAAATGTTTTCTGTTGTTTTGATAACGTGTGCAACGTTAACAATTTTTGTTGCAACACAATCTGTAATTTAAAAAAAGTATAGGTTTATATTTGAAGCGAATATCCACCAAATATGTTCAACGTGTTTTGCAAGGTATCTCAAGCCTCCAGCAATACAAAACACGAGGACTGAAAAATGCAGCAAGGTACTATTTTACGACTTAGTATTGAGAGAAATGTTAGTCGATAGCCTTTCCAATGTATGAGCTTTTTGCTCTCCACAAAGTGATTGTAACCATCCTCTTGGAGCCGATTGTGATGCCACTAAACGACACATTTTTGTAATAGGACTTTCTGTAGAGAGTCTTATAATCTCTGAAGTCATAAGAAATATTAAATCTGCCAGCTTCACTCACAGCTTACTAAATGTACAATCTGATTCATTTTAGAGATACTTCTATATTTTATACATAATGAAAACATTATATTATTATTATCGAAGCAATGCAATCGACTCTCGCCGTCTGTCAAATATTTCTCTAAAATGAATGACACTTTTTCTTTATAAAAAATCATTATAGAAATTCATTCAGGATTTGATGTCCTGTAATTTGTCTTGAATTGATGCTTCATTCGAATTTATTTGTAACCACTTACTTTTTAGGTCACATGCCTCAAGGTCAGCCTTGTCCTAATTTTGATGCCCTTAATTAACGAGATTCCAGCCTCTTTTTTAAAATACAAAACCAAAGTAAAAAATAAAATAAATAAATAAAATAAAATTCCCTTTATTCATCCCCAAAAGGGGAATTTGTCTTTTGGGTCTATTCCAAGGGAAGACGGGAATAACACAGACATCAGCCGCAGTGCAGCGCGGCAAAGTGAGCTAGGGCGAGTTGACTTGCTCAAGACCACACAACGAGGCGGGTAGTCGAACTCAGTGCCTTTTGCGTAAGAAGCAAAGACCGTACCGATGAGCCACGCTGTCCCCGAAACTAAACTTATAAATGTATCATTAGCTCACATGAATTCATTTCACATTTAGATAATTCATTTTCACACCAAAAACTACGAGTCAAATCAGAACAATAAACAGGATATGGTTGCTATGCAACTCCCGAAAATAGTATCGACGTTCTCGCGAAACAAATAGTTTTCATCGTGGGTATTCAATTTCACGTCAATGTAATTATCCCCCTTGAATTAGAATGCGGTCGGTCTACGGCAATTCAGCACATCCCACATTAATTTGATCATCGGGTTGTAAAATTATACCTTGACAACTTTACGAGAAAGAACTTTTAATTGAAAAATTTGAAAATGATACTAATGGTAAGGTTTATGAAGCCACATTTCCTGTTACTTTAAACATATGGTTTGACTGCTTGTTACCCTATATACAGACCGCCTGTCTATCAACATTTTAAATGGGGTAAAATGGACAAATTACTACCTCACAGCATAGGGTAAACCTAAAGAATCGATTTTTTGGGATACTTATAAGGATCGATACTCGATTAATTTGCGTTCGATTCCATTAATTTACTAAAGTAAGCAATTCAATAATAAGGGAAATAATCATTTTCGCACTATTTTTCTTTCCTTATTTCTAGCAGTTGTGTTGTATTATGAAAGTGATTCTATCATTTATTATAGAAAACCACTAATTTTCCAATGAAACGTTTCTACACAGTCCCTTTGGTATTGCAATTTGTGCAAGTCAATGGCAACTAACCCTTATCTGTTATCGAATTTGTCTGACATCGTAATGAGATGAAATCCTGAACACTAGCAAACACTAGGCCAGAAAAACAGTTCTTGATTCATCGGAAAACCAATATTAATTCAAACTGGTAAAAAAGTATTAAATTGGCAGTTCTAATTTTTTTCTATTTTGTGACCCACCGTCTCAAAATGGTAGGAGGAATGAATCGGGCTGTAAAAAGTGAAAATATAATTAAAGTGATAAGAAAAAATAAAATGTAAGAATTTGTATTCATTCTCTCCTATAACGAATAGAAATGAACCCCAAGTGTAACATTTGTGGCTGTGAATACAATTTCCATCACCTATTGTATCCCGATATAACACCGTTATGAGGGGTGTGTCTTTTTTACGAAACCCGCCGAAACCCGACGAAACCCGACGAATCCCGACAAAGTTATGGGAAGTAGGTGGCAGTGGGGAGTGAACCTAGAACTCAGGGAAGTGTACACCATTGGGGACTGAACCTGGGACTGGGCTTCGGCGGGTTTCGTAAAAAAGAACTAGTGATTTTTTACGAAACCCGCCGAAACCCGCCGAAACCCGGCGAAACCCGACAATATCCAGCAAAGTTATGGGAAGTAGAGAACGGTGGGGAGTGAACCCGAGACTCAGGGAAGTGTACACCAGTCGGGAGTGAACCTGAGACTAAGGTTTTCGGCCAGGTTTCGTCGGGTTTCGTAAAAAAGAATTAGTGCTTTATTACGAAACCCGCCGAAACCCGCCGAAACCCGACAATATCCGGCAAAGTTATGGGAGTTTAGCAACAGTGGGGGTTGATCCTGGGAATCAGGGCGGTGTACACCAGTGGGGAGTGAACCTGGGACTGTGTAAAAAGGATATCAGTGGGAAATAAACCTGGGACTAAAGGGAGATGGATACCATTGAAAGTTGAAGCCGGATATGGGAGTTGAGTACCTGAGGAGAATGAACCTGACACTATAGGAGATGGGCGCCAGTGTGGAGTGAACCTGAGACTCAGGGAAGTGCACAACAATTTGGAGTTAACCTGGGACTGTGGGAGATGGATAACTAAGGGTATCCGAGCCGAACTATAGGAGTTGGGTACCAGAGGAGAATGAGCCTGACACTATAGAAGGTGGGCGCCAGTGGGGAGTGAACCTGGGACTATGTAAAAAGGATATCAGTAGGAAATAAATCTGGGACTAAAGGGAGATGGATACCATTGGGAGTTGAAGCCGGATTTGGGAGTTGGGTACCAGAGGAGAAAGAAACCTGACACTATAGGAGGTGGGCGCCAGTGGGGAGTGAACCTGGGACTATGTAACAAGGATATCAGTGGGAAATAAACCTGGGACTAAAGGGAGATAGATACCATTGAAAGTTGAAGCCGGATATGAGAGTTTGGTACCAGAGGAGAATGAACATGACACTACAGGGGGTTGGCGCCAGTGGGGAGTGAACCTGGGACTATGTAAACAGGATATCAGTGGGAAAGAAACCTGGGACTAAAGGGAGATGGATACCATTGAAAGTTGAAGCTGGATATGAGAGATTGGTACCAGAGGAGAATGAACCTGACACTATAGAAGGTGGTCGCCAGTGGGGAGTGAACCTGGGACTATGTAAACAGGATATTAGTGGGAAATAGACCTGGGACTACAGGACTACCATTGGGAGTTGAAGCCGGATATGGGAGTTGGATACAGGGAAGAATGAACCTGACACTATAGGAGATGGCCGCCAGTGGGGAGTGAACCTGGGACTCAGGGAAGTGCACACCAATTGGGAGTTAACCTGTGACTGTGGGAGATGGATAACTGTGGGCATCTGAGCCGAACTATAGGAGTTGGCTACCAGAGGAGAATGAACCTGACACTATAGAAGGTGGGCGCCAGTGGGGAGTGAACCTGGGACTATGTAAACAGGATATCAGTGGGAAATAAACCTGGGACTAAAGGGAGATGGATACCATTGGGAGTTGAAGCCGGATATGGGAGTTGGATACCAGAGAAGAATGAACCTGACACTATAGGAGATGGCCGCCAGTGGGGAGTGAACCTGGGACTCAGGAAGTGCACACCAATTGGGAGTTAACCTGTGACTGTGGGAGATGGATAACTGTGGGCATCTGAGCCAAACTATAGGAGTTGGGTACCAGAGGAGAATGAACCTGACACTATAGTAGGTGGGCGCCAGTGGGTAGTGAACCTGGGAATCAGGGAATTGCACACCAGTGGGGAGTTAACCTGTGAATATCTAAAAAAGGATATCAGTGGGAAATAAATCCGGCTTCAACTCCCAATGGTATTCATCTCCCTTTTGTCCCAGATTTATTTCCTACTGATATCCTTTTTACATATTCCCAGGTTCACTCCCCACTGGCGCCCACCCCCTATAGTGTAAGGTTCATTTTCTTCTGGTACCAAACACTCATATCCGGCTTCAACTTTCAATGGTATCCATCTCCTTTTAGTCCCAGGTTTATTTCCCACTGATATCCTGTTTACATAGTCCCAGGTTCACTCCCCACTGGCGCCCACCTCCTATAGTGTCAGGTTCATTCTTCTCTGATACAAAGCTCCCATATCCGGCTTCAACTTTCAATGGTATCCATCTCCCTTTAGTCCCAGGTTTATTTCCCACTGATATCCTTTTTACATATTCCCAGGTTCACTCCCCACTGGCGCCCACCCCCTAAAGTGTAAGGTTCATTTTCTTCTGGTACCAAACACTCATATCTGGCTTCAACTTTCAATGGTATCCATCTCCTTTTAGTCCCAGGTTTATTTCCCACTGATATCCTGTTTACATAGTCCCAGGTTCACTCCCCACTGGCGACCACCTTCTATAGTGTCAGGTTCATTCTCCTCTGGTACCAAACTCCTATAGTTCGGCTCGGATACCCAGTGTTATCCATCTCCCACAGTCCCAGGTTAACTACAAATTGGTGTGCACTTCCCTGAGTCCCAGGTTCACTCCACACTGGCGCCCATCTCCTATAGTGTCAGGTTCATTCTCCTCTGGTACTCAACTCCCATATCCGGCTTCATCTTTCAATGTTATCCATCTCCCTTTAGTCCCAGGTTTATTTCCCACTGATAACCTTTTTACACAGTCCTAGGTTAACTCCCCACTGGTGTGCAATTCCCTGAGTCCCATGTTCACTCCCCACTGGCGCCCACCTTCTATAGTGTCAGGTTCATTCTCCTCTGGTACCAAACTCCTATAGTTCGGCTCGGATACCCAGTGTTATCCATCTCCCACAGTCCCAGGTTAACTCCAAATTGGTGTGCACTTCCCTGAGTCTCAGGTTCACTCCACGCTGGCGCCCATCTCTTATAGTGTCAGGTTCATTCTCCTCTGGTACTCAACTCCCATATCCGGCTTCAACTTTCAATGGTATCCATCTCCCTTTAGTCCCAGGTTTATTTCCCACTGATATCATTTTTACACAGTCCCAGGTTCACTCCCCACTGGTGTACACCGCCCTGATTCCCAGGATCAACCCCCACTGTTGCTAAACTCCCAAAACTTTGCCGGATATTGTCGGGTTTCGGCGGGTTTCGTAATAAAGCACTAATTCTTTTTTACGGAACCCGCCGAAACCGGCCGATAACCTTAGTCTCAGGTTCACTCCCGACTGGTGTACACTTCCCTGAGTCTCGGGTTCACTCCCCACAGTTGTCTACTTACCATAACTTTGCTGGATATTGTCGGGTTTCGCCGGGTTTCGGCGGGTTTCGGCGGGTTTCGTAAAAAAGCACTAGTTCTTTTTTACGAAACCCGCCGAAACCCAGTCCCAGGTTCACTCCCCAATGGTGTACACTTCCCTGAGTTCTGGGTTCACTCCCCAGTGCCACCTACTTCCCATAACTTTGTCGGGATTCGTCGGGTTTCGTCGGGTTTTGGCGGGTTTCGGCGGGTTTCGCAGGGTTTCGGCGGGTTTCGGCGGGTTTCGTAAAAAAGACACACCGGTTATGAGAAAGAAGGTCACGTTCCATTCAGAATAATTTACTTTAGATATAGAGAGATTGAAATGACACTATCTTGTCCAAAGTCTTGAAACAAGTCTCAGATTTAAGTCTTTTTTTCTGTGGACAAGTTAAGGTATCTAAACTTATTACTGGAATAAAGCAAACGTTTTTAAAAAAAAACAAAATTTATGAAAAGCAAATTCTTCAGTTCGAAGATTGTTTGATAACTTAGGTTTCATCTTAATTTTAGATTGTGTAGGAAATAAGAGTGAAATAAGAAAAATATGTTTCGTTTACCTATTTCTCTATTACTATTACGAAATAGCCTGTTAAATGAGTCGATATCTTGGTTTCGATTACATCGAATTTTCAAGCTCTGCGTCCATTGAAATGTAATACCATTGAATCGATACCAGGATAGAAGGTGTATCGAAGCAATGCATGATACGAGTACCGGGGCACCAAATGACAGATTGACACAACGACGATACCATTTCCGGTCTACTAAATTGATTGGCCTCCCTGGAATCATGACAGCCTCAACTAAATCAATTCTACAAAGTGACTTTCATTACGTCATATGAACTGCTATCCTCTGAGATTGCAAAATGCCTCATGCCGAAATATTACCGTGAGAATTTTTGTTGTTGCTAAACTCCACGTTGGTATACAACAAAAGAGATGGACATTTCAGGCCAGCCAGCAATTATTTTTGTTGTTAAAAAAACAAACAAGATGCAGAGAATTCCCAATTATCCAAAGTTAATACACTCAAAAAATATTGTTCTATTGATATCACAATGTGCGGTTTTTGATTTTGTGTTTGTTTGATTTTTGAATTACGACCTGTGAATCTGGTACCAAGTCACACTCTGGGCGACAGAAAAGCCTTGGAAATGGTTCTCTTCTTACATTTCTTTATCATACACAACTGAAAATGAGATGCAACAACTCATCACTCACGTCTCGGTCGAAATAAACGAGACAACGCGCGCGCCTTACAGATGCACCACAGTGAGTGGATATTGCCCTATTTAAAAGCTAACGGCTATGTGGTCTTGCGATATAACACTCACTTGTGGATTGGAAGGTCATGGGTTCGAGTCTCGCTCTGAGCGGCGTAGAGTTGAGTCCTTGGAAAAGGCTCTTTGCTCACATTCTCTCACCGTAAATTAAAATTGAATTTAAATTGAGCTTTTACATAGCGCAATATCCACTTAACGTGCTCAAAGCGCTTTACAAGGGGTCCCTGGTCAACAGCAACATTTAACATTTAGGACGAGACATGACGCCTGTTTGGCGATATTACAATTATTCGGACAAAGACAACGCTGTTAACGGCCAGGTACTCATTTTATACCTGAGTACGGTGAGAGAATGTGAGTAAAGAGTCTTTTCCAAGGACTCAACTATGCGTCGAGCGCGAGGTTCGAACCCAGGACCTTCCGATCCGAAATCGAGTGACATACCACTAGACCACATAGCCGCACTCCGTACTCCGATGTAAAGTGAAAACTTAGCCGTAGTGTTGTCTCTGTTAGAAAAAAACAAATTTAATATCGCCCAACAGGTAGGGTATCATCATCATCATCATCATCATCATCATAATCATCACCATCATTATTATAAAATAGATTTACAATTATATTGAGGCTGACTACCCCTTACTACTTCAGAGGATTGATCAAGTGGGAAAAGCATATAACAGGTGGTCACACAAAAAATATAAACGAGCCGATTAAAAAAAAAAAATCTTTTTTAGTTACAAAGATATTTTTCAAATTTTTATTAATATTAGAACTATTATTTATCAATAGAACTGAAAAATATCAAAGTAATTAGATCAACGGTTTCTGAATATTATAAAATCTTGTAACACACCTAAGGATGAGATAAGCATTGGGGAAATTCGGAAGTGCATTTCAAGTTGGAAAAAGAGACGACGTTGGGTCATTAAAGAGGACGGCGGTTCTATGATTATCTAAAGTGCTGACTTTGTAATCGTTGGACCGAAACAGGGATGTGAGTGTGCTACATAGACGATTTCTTACATGATGAGGAGAATTATGATGAAAATAATGTTTACGTTGACATAATTAATGTTTGCTAAAAATGTCAACAAATTTTGATATCGTCGCCATTTTACTCTCTGCAAAGTTGCGTCATTTATCTCTGATATTGAAAAATCACTCTATCTTTTTTGTTTCCCAAGTCATATAAAATTTCGATAGTCTACGTATAAGGATGTGTTTTATTTGTATTTTAGAATTGAAAAATGAAGAGTGTTCGAGATACAAGCTGACAAAAAGCGGCGCGTTTTTTGGTGACCACCTGATATAATGTTGAAAGAACGAAACCGATTTAATGTTAACTTGCACATTTGTAAGATTGAACGTGGAAAATAAGAGGACCATTTAACATAGTCCATATATAATAATTGGCTGAAGAAAATTATAAATAGGAACAAGATTAAATATAGGTTTATATATATATATATTATAATATATATATATATATATATATATATGTATATATATATATATATATGAGTTCTCGACAAAATTTAAAACCAGATAATCAATCTCTAATGAACCGTGCCATTTTAGTATCAATAAACAGTTCCCGTGTTGTCAAATACTCGTACAACAACCACCCCAAGGCTGAATGAATTTGCACTGCTGATTGATTATTTTTCTTTCATGAAAATTGTATTGCGTAACTCCCTAAGATCCCTACCCTCTTCCAGTCTTTTTAAAAGATGACGTTGAAATCTCTGTATTGAACGGTCTAAAACACGCATTGCAGTTAATATCCATTCATTAAAAACCACTTCCGTATATTTATTAGCTTCTTTCCTTTTGAACACTTATATGTCAATGCGAACGTGTGTGGTAGAAAAAAAACGTTGAGTCCCTTTTAATGGTTATCCTATGAGGCATTTAAATGTTTAAAAATAAAATTGCTGGTCACAAAATGATAAAACTCCTTAAACAGGTAAGAATATACATGAAAAGTAATCCCTCCTCAGTTTATAAATAAAACAATATTAAAGGTAATAGAGTCACCGCAATCAAATAGCATGTCCAAATATTATCGCGTTGGAAATGTCACAGAGGAGAGTCAGCAGACGTACTAACAACGACATCTCATGACACACTAGTGCCTCATCATCGGTTTAAAGCCTGGGCTTCTAAGATCCTCAGATCTAGCGATAACAAGCTTGATGATGCAGTCTCCTCACTAAGTATAGCACAAATGAATTGCAGATGATTTCCCAGAAAGTATTGAGTAATAAACAAAAATGACTATAACAGGTTCAAAAAAGAACAAATGCCCAACCACGGAACGTTTTGGGCTCAAAACCCTTCTTCAGGGCCCGAAACGTTCCGTGTTTTGTATTTCTGGGATACTTTAGGGGAAATCATCTGCAATTCTTTCGTGCTATACTTAATGACGAGACTGAATCATCAAGCTCTTTATCGCTAGATCTGAAGATCTTAGAAGCCCAAGCTTTTACCCAATGATAAGGCACTTGTGTGTTATACCGCTAGGTGGGTGACTAGTTATCACACGATTTTCTCGATCATTATATAACCGTTTATGTTTACTCATAGTTTTCTGTATTGACCAAGTGGTAGAACAGTAGGTATTTTACTTAAACACATACCAATGACAGTAAGACCTGTGGAGTTTGCTATATTTACCAATAGCTGCCACTGTTTACATAATGACGAGTTCCGAGAGGCGTGGTTATCCAGGCGTCAATTACTACGCAAGGCTCCAACTGTAACCTTTAACAAGTAGCTTGGTTTGTTTCGACTAAATTACGTGACAATCACGCCGTCGATCAATAACAGAAAATGAACAATGAGATATATTCATTTGTTCAATCGATATGATATATAGAAAGGATGTAGTGACGTCACTCACCTCTTATTTAATGGTTTTAGACCGCCAGTAGGGTGATATGTTGCCAATAATTTACATCAATCAGAATAAACAGTTCTCTCACAATGCCGGATTCCTTTGATCTTTTCACCGTTTTCAATAAAATATGACTCAAACTTTAAAATGTTTATAGTAATGGTGTGTTGATTCTCTTTCACGCGAGGAAAATATTCATGACAAAGTTGCAGTCAGTGGCGCTGCTTAGCAAATATTCTGCCATATTCCAGAATCAATGGGGAAAAAATAGTCGTTCTTCCCCAGTACCATTCTCGCATGAAACAGCATCCCTGTTCCAAGAGAGAGAGAGAGAGAGAGAGAGAGAGAGAGAGAGAGAGAGAGAGAGAGAGAATGAGAGAGAGAAGGAGAGAGAGAGAGAGAGAGAGAGAGAGAGAGAGGACGTGGCATAATGAGCGTGTCGGTCCAATTCAGAGTCTGGTGTATCCAGAAGACAGATTATCAGGTCTGTTTGGTTGATGCTAAGACTTTCCAGTTGTCATCTTCCAGTTTACATCGTCTATTGCCGCACACATGATCTGGATGTCGTACAATTTAAAGGTCTTGTTTTCCATAGCAACTCTACGTTTCACTTGGGCCCACACGAGTTCTATCGGGTTCTTCTTCTTCTAGGTTCCATGCCTGGTCCAGGCTTCGGATACTGCATGAATTATCTCTCTCCATTCCTCCATGTCTCTTGCTTTTCCAAACAGCTCTTGGATTGTTAGGTTGGTGAAGCCCTTCAGTCGGTCTATGAGTGTTTTTCTTTGTCTCCCCGGGCGCGTTTACCAGGTATTTTTCCACAACTTGCCAGGTATTCATTCTTATCTTTCCTTACTATGTGTCCGAAAAAGGATAGTTGTCGATCCGCTATTAAGGGCATTAGTTTCCTTTGTTGGTATGTTTGTTTTAGCACTTCTTCGTTCGTTTTGTGTGCAGTATACGATATTCTCTGCATCCTTCTCAAACACCACATTTCAAAAGCTTCAATCTTCTTTTGTGTTTCTGCATTTGTAGTCCAGCTTTCGCATCCGTATAACAAGATATCGGGTTAAGATGTGAGTAATAGGGAGGCTGTCTAAGACGAGTATGTCCAATCTTGTGTATTGTTTTGTCGGTGTCGAATACCTTAGCCTTTTTTTAATACCTTAGCTTTTTGCACGTCGAACTAAAGATAACAGCTCTGGTTTTAGCTGGGTGGATTCGAGATGAATGTTGTCCTTCTGAAGCCACGATTTGATCTTTTCCTTTTTACTTGACGATACAATACACGAAAGTCCTTCTAGTGAGGGAAAAAGAGCCTTTTCCATCGTCTTTGAAAATCGCCACGTTCATCTCAGTGTGGTTGTCACGTTGTCTCTTGAGTAAGATTGGCAAACAGTGATCGTAATCACAACAAACATTCAGTATGTTCATTGTTAATGTAATACATCCGAAAGTTCATCGTACCAGACCCTTCGTTTTTTATAAATCGTAAAGAATAAAAATCCCACAGTATGGTATTGTAACCAATGCAAAAAAAAATATACTTAATACCACTAACGATTCTTGGTGTTCGAGCCAAATATCATGAAAACCATCAGAAGGCTGTGAAGATATTCGCCTCAACGAGTGCGCTTAGGTTGCGTAAGGAACGAACTATAACAGCGTTGAAACAGGCTCACATCGTTTCTAATTTATCTCTTTCCTGGTGGACAACGGAAAAGTAACGTATTGGACGACCCAAGCACCCACCTCCCCCGCCCCCGCCCCGACCCAAGCTGGAGGGTGATCCTCCAAACTTTTACGCCCGTCTCTCATAGAACGAGGAGATACGTCTTTCACAAAGACAATTCCCGGTCAACTGTTGAGCAAGAAAACTCTTAAGGTTGCACAAGAAATGTCACATAAAACCACCGGTCACCCATCGAGTGCGGTACATGTTTGCCATTCTTGAATTATGTCCACTGGAGGTGGGGGCGGGGGGGCGGGGTTGAATATAATAATGTGATATATCACTGAATCAAAACTGCTTTAACACTAGCTTCCATATACGTTTTGTACATTATAACCTTTTAAAGGAACTCCAGCTTTTAATTACAAGAGATGCATAATTAAAATGACATAATTATTAATTTGACCTCTCCCCTCTGAGTTCCTGGTTGTGTGCCATATTGCTATTCGCCGTATGTCATGAAAAAGAATTCCGCGATTCGCCTCTCTAGAGAAGTAAAATTTTATCATTGTGACAAAATTTGAATGTTTTATCCATATTGTTATCAGTTGTTATGAATGTAAAATTCACAACAGCAAACTACGCCTCTGACTTTCAACTGTAATTGTAACAATTGTTTTTGTCAAGTGTGTACACAATGTGCAATTTGATGTGTCGTTTTGAACTCAGGTTGGCAATGTTAGTGAGTAGTGCACATGAATCTCGTGAAAAGGAAACCTTTGGTCAAGTCGAGGGAGAGTTCAGTGATTGTAATCACAACATAGTTCACTGTTTATAGATAGTTCGAAGATGACGTCACTCAGGTCTTTGTTATTGTTTTTTGCCATCTGCGTTTATGAGTAATTCTCACAAAACTGTATTATCCAGACTATGAAAGTTCATGGTTACACAGAGTTTTGTGTGTTTGGTCAGTTTATACTTCCGGATGGCAATGTTATTAGTTTCTTAGCCAAGGATTACTATCTATAGATAGTTCGAAGATGACGTCACTCAAGCCTTTGTTATTGTATTTTGCCATCCGCGTTTGAGTGATACTCACTAAACTGTATTACCCCGACTATAAAAGTTCATGGTTACACAGAGTTTTGTTTGTTGGTCCGTTATACTTCCGGATGGCAATGTTATGAGCTTCTAAGACAAGCGCATACTATCTATAATATTGTTAATGTAAAACATAAAAAAGTACACTCGTCCCAGACCCTTCGTCTTTTGTATTCCGTAAAGAAGAAAAATCCCAAAGCATGGTACTGTGACCGTGAAAAAAAACAAATCAAACTCGGCTTAACGGCACTAACAATTTTAATGTTCAAGCCAATACTCTTCAACAGTCGTAACGTCACTTCCTTCGTAAAGACGCATGGTAACTAAGTAACACTGGCTCTAAACTATCGGAACAATGGCGGACGCCCGTATGAAATATTTCCCCGGCGAGCATAAAAGCGTATCCAGGGGGGAAAAAACCCATAAATTTGATCATGTTTTGACTTCTACACATTCTGATCACATGACATATGAAAAGTTCTAGCCAGCATTAAGAATAAAAAGTAATGATTTTCTTTGTTTAGAACCAAGATGGCCACCGTTGCCGGGCTGTGTGACATCAGACTACTGAATCCAATTATCATTAATATCCATCAGATGGTTGTGAAAATATCGACGTCAGCTCGTGCGCACGGGTCGTGGAACGGACTTAATAGGATTCAATAGTCGTAACGTCACTTCCTTCCTAATGACGCATGGTAACTTAGTAACACTGGCTCTAAACTATCGGAACAGTGGCGGACGCCCGTATGAAATATTTCTCTGGCGGGAATAAAAACGTTTCCAGAGGAAAAAAAACACAAAAATTTGATCATGTTTTGACTTTTACACATTCTGATCAAAAGGCATATGAAAAGGGAATGAAAAGTTCTAGCCAGCATGAAGAATAAAAAGTAATGATTTTCTTTGTTTAGAACCAAGATGGCCGCCGTTGCCGGGCTGCGTGACATCAGACTACTGAATCCAATTGATGGTTCCTCTGTGACCTCTTGTTGCAATGCTTGTCAAGCTATTGACATGGATGCCTTTTTAACTATTATCTTATAGTATGAGCCTTCAGTTCTTCAATCAACATACAGTGGCTAAACATTTGAAAAGTCCTTGGAAAAAGGCTCTTTACTCACATTCTTTCACCGTACTTAGTTGTAAAATGAGTACCTGGCTATTAACAGCGTTGTCTCTGTCGGGAAAAAATGTAATATCGCCTAACAGGCGTCATGTGTCGTTCTGTGTTGCTGTTGGCTAGAGACCCCTTGTATAGCGCTTTGGGCACGTTTAGTGGTTATTACCCTATAGAAATGCTCTAGTTTGGGTTTAAAAAATCATTAAGTTGTTTTATTTTTTACTGGAAAATTTAAAATAAAGTAGGTATATTTTGGCCCTGAAATCAACTCCTAACCTTGAACCGAAGACCCAAAACCACCTTCAGTGCTTGCCAACCACCCGGAATAAACAGCCCACAGATCCAGAGCATCACTCACAATTTTAACAAAGAAAAAAAAACATCTTGCCGACAAATCTTGCAATGAAATTCCTTTATCAGTCTGTCAAAATATTGTGAGAAATACTCACTAACTGAACCTGACCTATTTGTGTTTTTGACATGTAATAAAGGTATCTCATACAGGAAATAAATAGTCACTTCAACTCACGATCAAAGAGTGTGTAGGGTAACGTAGTTACCAAGATCTCTCACTTCTCTTAACCGCAATGCTATTGTCGCGTGCCAGGCGAGACAGCGAGGTGGATGTGCTCCGCGTGTATCATGCGCGCTAGGCTTACTGATACAATGAAGAAAATACGAGTAGAAGACGGAAGATGCTTGGCTTCACCAAAAGCGGGAAGTGAGAGCTCTTGGTAACATAACAATCGTTACCTACACGCTCTTTGCTTCAACTTACGATGATATATATTTTTGGAGTGGTCATTGGCGTTTATTGTGGCGTAACACATAAACACACAGGGTTCCCAGGGACGTTGAAAAATATTTTATCGCTGAATAAAATCTAAGAATAGCTTACACCAAAAAAACAAACAAACCAAACAAAAATCGAAACAAAAACAAAACAAACAACCCCTCCCAAAATAAAAACGAAAACAAAAACAAAAGCAAAAAAAAAAACAAAAAACAAAACAACACTTCAAAGCCATAACACCCATAAAACCTTAGGTTTTATGTATCATTAAACGCGCAGTTTCAAATGCTTGTTATCACCCATTAAAGATGACGCTTATCTATCGCAAAGTACTTACCACCAGATTTAATGGAACAGCTACCCAATTCATGTCTGGGAAAGTGTGTGTGTGGGGGGGGGGGGGGGGCGTAGGAAAGGTCAGAGAACTTCAACTACACATTCGACCGTTATCGGTTCATTTTGTTTGTCTGGAGAGTGCTGTTCCACCATCTGAGTTATCGGAACTAGGGAACATTATGGAACGAATTAAATATTAGATGGGGAATTCACTCACAGTGCTTGAATTAAGGCAAAGTAATGTGCCAAGTTATTGCGACTGGCTTGACCAAGAAAAACTGTCAGCATTTTAACTTCGAAACCAACAATGACCCTGAACTAAGACCAGATCCTTGGTTGTTTCTGATTCAGCCTGTAGCAGTCTAAGCCGGCAGATCAGGAGATTACATGCGGGTAAATCCGTTTAACTCCACCAAATCACAATTGGTAGACTGTTTTTCGATTTGTCCAGATTTAGACATCGTTGCTTTTTAGTTTAAGAAAAAAAGATCCATAAAATTGATATCGATTTTGCATCATTTAATAGAAATAGGTAAATGACGTTGTATACATAAAATGAGCTTGTATTTTTAGAATCACAAAATAAGAATCGTTTTAAAAGTGGCCGTTGGTTTTTTATATTAACTGAAAAACTGCCAAAATGGACTTATGCCAGAATGTTTTGTGGAAGTCAAAAGGGCTACGCTTCAATAAACTAATAATAATCTTTTTTTTTTTTGGCCATGAAACTATGTTTACAAATATTGGTTGATTAAATCGATTAAACTTGCCAAATAGTCTCAAAGTTACCCTTTTTGGAAGTCTTAGATTTTAGAATTTCTCACAATTTAGGAATCGTCTTAATTGAACGATATTTGATGTAAAAGTTTTCCGGCCAAAATGACGATAATGTGTTTTGTCGGAATACTGCAGGCCGATTGATTAATCCGCGTGACAATGTATCCGTTGTTTGCCGTGGCATGGAGTCCATTGAGACTGCAGTTGGGATCGTCTTGTGGATTTTAATAGAGACTTAGCTCCATTGTAATTTAAATAGGAATAGTCAAGCGTTTATTTGTGTTATTGGTCTGTTTATTATCTACTCTAGCGTTCTTTCTGTATACAACTTATAGACAATCTTTAATTAAAAGTTGTTACGAAACCCCGTAGAGCCGGATGTGTGGCTGGCGGGATATTGATATTTTAATCAATTGCCATTGGTTTGTGTATAATCGGTGTGGGCATTTTTGTGATATATCAAGTGAACGTAAAACCAACCACAGAATATAGCAAGTGTTAGAGTGTATCATTCACTGAATACTCTGTTTATTTTTTCGTTTTAGATTAACTCATTGAATTATCTGTAAATGTGCGCTTTTTCATGAAAACAAAAGGATTACATGTCTGTTGAATGGAATCATCGATTTTTTAAAGACTTTCTTCAGATAAATTTACGTGAGTTTGATCAGTCGAATCCTATTATCAGTCTCTGGATCACTGAGACATTTTTTGATAATGCAATTAATTCTGTCTTTAAATGTGGTTCAGGTTTCTAGTAATGCTTTCATTATGAGTTATCATAGTAAGTTAAAATCCATTACATAAATTGAATACGACCACGTTACCTTGAAAGGTTTGATCTAATTGCGACTAAAGTTATTGTGACATGCACGAGATTGGTTTATCTTAAATTAAAGACAAAATTCATTTGACCTGATAAAAAAATCAATTCCCCTTGAAAAATGACCTGTGGTTAATGGGACTGTGTTCAAATGAATTAACTACAACAAACACAAAACCTGACGATCATAACTATTATGATTAATCTGGTATTACCGTACATTATCATAGGCGTTGTCAACAAGTTAATAGGATTTTCAATAAGCTCTATATAAATGCGATATTTAAACCATGCTTGTTTTTTAAAATGGGTTTACGGCTCATGCAACATAGGTGATATCAGCACCCGTAAAAAGGAATAAATGGGATAGTCCAAAAAAAAAAAAAAAATTAAAAATTAAAACACGCATTGGGCAGCGTTGCTCAGCTGTGCGGTTTTTCTTCGTACCCGAACGGTACCGAGTTCGATTACCCGCTGCACTGTGTGGCCATGAGCAAATCACCTCGCTCTAACTCAATTTGCGCGATGCACTGCGGCTAACGCCTGGGTTATTCCAGCCTCCCCTTGGAATAGACCTTAAAGACAAATTTCCCCGATGGGATAAATGAAGGGAATTTATTTATTATTTAGTTGTTAAAAATAAGACAAAGGAGAAACGGTTCAAATCGGGAAGAGATGTAGACTCCAAGAGCATATCATCATTGTATTTAGTTTCAGATGACCTAAAATTCTCATTGAGACAGCAGCCCCAGGACCCCACTAAACGAAACACTCTCAAATATTCACAAGATATGTTCAAAACAAAACATATATTATAGTTCAAGGTGATAAACATTATTAGCAAAAAA
Source organism: Berghia stephanieae (assembly GCF_034508935.2). Classification (NCBI taxonomy): domain Eukaryota; kingdom Metazoa; phylum Mollusca; class Gastropoda; order Nudibranchia; family Aeolidiidae; genus Berghia; species Berghia stephanieae. The sequence continues at coordinate 15,085,083 of NC_088360.1, read as the reverse complement.
TATCCCTTTAATTATCTTTAATGAAATTGATCTCCACTTAAACTTAAATTTCTTGCTCAAGGAAAGAAAACGAAATGACAATAGTGGGCTTCAAACCCGGGTTCCCTGGATAAAACAGTTATGACTTCTACTCGGCCATCTTGTCCTCACAGAGTTAAATATTTTTTTATATTTGCCCATGGAAAGTCTAAATAGTTTTGTTTTTTTAATCTTAATTCATCCCTTTCCAATGAGCATTCACTTTAGACACCCAGTGGAAGCAACATAACTACGACTCTTGGGTAGTCGTCCAAATGTAAACAATGCCAGTGATTGGTAAACATAGCGAACTTCACAGGTTTTACTATCGGTGTGTAAGTAAAACATTCACTGTTCTACCGCTTGATCAATTCGAACCAACACAGAAAACTATGTGTAAACTTAGTGTTTATAATATGATCGGAAAAATCGTGTGGTGACTAGTCACCCATTTGGCATTGGTATTTTAAAAAACCCACGAACAATGATCAGAGAGAGAGAGAGAGATAGATAGAGAGAGAGAGAGAGAGAGAGAGAGAGAGAGAGAGAGAGAGAGAGAGAGAGAGAGGTCGATTCACGTTATTGTTTATAAACAACTATCTACGTTCGTCCGAGCACGTTTAAAAGATATGTCGCAAATTCCATGTTTTGCTTGGCCAAAAATGGTTAATTTGGTTATTTGTTGCCGACCAAATGAGAAATTGTTATTATTCGTTGTGGAATCATCAATCAAACAGAATGGTTCTCATTCTCTGGTATAATTGGATTCAGTTGTCTGATGTCACGCGCCCGGCAACGGCGGCCATCTTGGTTCTAAACAAAGAAAATCATTACTTTTTATTCTTCATGCTGGCTAGAAATTTTCATTCCCTTTTCATATGCTTTGTGATCAGAATGTGTAAAAGTCAAAACATGATCAAATTGATGGGTTTTTTTCCCTCTGGATACGCGTTTAAGCTCGCCGGAGAAATATTTCATACGGCGTCCGCCATTTTTCCGATAGTTTAGAGCCAGTGTTACTAAGTTTCCATACGTCATTAGGAAGGAAGTGACTTTACAACTGTTGAAGACTATTTCCACTCTTTATACCAATTGATCCAGAGTGTATCTAGGTTTCCATAGCGTGAATGGGACTGTAAATAATTACGTTTCATTTTGGGTAGGACACTAGGCTGTCGCAAAATACATTTTGTCAGATTTAACAGACATTGCGACCAAATCACTGTGTCATGGTCTCAAGTGAGTAAAGAGCTACTCGACTATGCATAAAGATATATGTAGAATGAGGCCCCAGAATTTACTAGTTACTATAAATGAAAAACAATTAACGATTTGTTTACAATGAAATAAAAATAATGATGAAATTTAATTAAAAGAGATAAACAGTGATCGTGGCAGTTACAAATAGAGATATGAATATTTTACGTAACTTATGATAATATGTCAGGTTCATAAGTTTACGTTTCCAGGCAGTTGATGGGCTTGGATGATCTATTCCTCTGATAACAGGATCGGACTCGTAAAATTCCACTTCCAGGCAATTGGTAAGAAGTTATTGTGAAGTCCTTTGACAGCGGGCTTGGGTTTGATCCTTGAAGATTATACAATCAAAGTTAAAAGCTCCGGCGTCTTAATGGTGTAGATATAATATCTACAAAGTCCCAAAAGATAAAAATCTTCCAGTATATATATAGGAATAGAGCGACTGGCCGTCCGGCATAGATTGTGGAGAGAAAGTGAGTGTCGAATGTTAGACCTATCAGCTTTTATAATAAGTGGCTACGTGACAGAATGTAGAACGAAAAGTATTCACTAATTAGAAATTAATTCGAGGGAAGGCTATAAAAGGAAAGACGATCTAATATTAGAAGGTAAAGTTTATCTAAGCCTACCGAAATATAACTGGAGTGAGATGAATTCAGTTCTTAATAAAATAAAATTTAATAAGATAATTGTGAACAACCTTTACTGTGACACACTGCTAAGTGGACATCAGGGAGGGGGTGTCAGATAAAAAGAAAAGAAAAATAAAACAACAGTAAAACAAACAAACAAAAAAAAAACCCAAAACACATTGACTCACTTAGTATTGATTCTTGTCCCTTCGCTTGTGAGACCCGTGCCATACCAGTAAGCTATCGGCACCTTCATTTTTCTCAACACTTTTAGCGAAAGTCAAGCAAGAAGGTTTTTTTTTTTCCATAAAGGAAGTCAATTTAGAAATAAAGGCGATATAAATAAAAGTTTGTGCCCAGCCCAGCCCAATCTCAACCAGCAACTACCACTCCTCCGATGTTATCATTAAATTAAACCATTTCTTTTGTTTTTTCATTTGTACTATTACTTCTAGAATCTCAATGACACCGACAAAGATGGGTTGTGTCCCATTGTCGCTGCCGTCCAGAAAGGAAATGCCGACATCTTGTCAGTGCTCATCGCTGCCGGTGCTAACGTCAACATACAGGAAGTGAACACAAAGAGAACTCCCCTTCACTACGCTCTCTACATCAAGAGGAGAGATTTATTTGAATACTTACTCGAGTGAGTTATCTAAAAAAAATAATTCTACTCCCTCAACTCCTTTACCTATTCAGCGATCAACCTCTTCTTCATTCTTTCCCCTCCTTCCCCTCGTTCATCCTGCCCCACATTAACAAGAGGGGTGTTTTTAGGAACGCTCGACTTGGTTAAATTCGTGCCATATTTAAAAAAAAAAAAAAAAAAGGGGGGGGGGGTGATGGGTTCTGGAGTTATTTTTAAATTTATGTCAATATTAGTTTGGCTCATATAATGACGTGCAAGGTAAGCTGAGTTCAAATATCATAATACTTTTTGTCAATTTACATTCAGTTGTCATAGAAACGCCACCATTTTGTATATTGATTCAAATTTTTCCGAATCGAAAAGTTTCCACAATTTCTGACATATGGATTGGAAACATTGCATATATATATTTCAATACAATAATATCTCAATTTTGTTAGTAGTTAGTGATTATTATTATTATTATTATTATTTATTATTATTATTATTATTATTATTATTATTATTATAATATATTATTATTATTATTATTATTATTATATTATTATTATTATTATTATTATTATTATTATTATTATTATTATTATTATTATTATTATTATTATTATTATTATTATTATTATTATTATTATTATTATTATTATTATTATTATTATTATTATTATTTATTATTATTATTATTATATTATTATTATTATTATTATTATTATTATTATTATTATAATTATTATTATTATTATTATTATTATTATTATTATTATTATTATTATTATTATTATTATTATTATTATTATTATTATTATTATTATTATTATTATTATTATTATTATTATTATTGTTATTATTGTTATTATTATAGTTCTGCTATGTGGTCCAGTGGTATGACACTCGCTTTCTGATCGGAAGGTCCTGGGTTCGAGCCTCGCTCGGCGCATAGTTGAGTCCTTGGAGAAGGCTCTTTACTCACATTCTCTCACCGTACTCAGGTGTAAAATGAGAACCTGGCCGTTAACAGCGTTATCTCTGTCCGAAAAAATTATAAATATCGCCTAACAGGCGTCATGTCCCGTCCTAAATGTTAAATGTTGCTGTTGGCCTGGGACCCCTCTTGTAAAGCGCTTTGAGCACATTTAGTGGATATTACGCTATATAAAAGCACTTTTTATTATTATTATTATTATTATTATTATTATTATTATTATTATTAATATAATATTATTATTATTGTTCTTATTAATATTATTGTTATTATTATTATTATTATTATTATTATTATTATTATATTTTTATTAATATTATTATTATTATTAGTGTCATCATGTAGTTGTTGTAGTAGAAGCAGCAGCAGCAACTGTAATAGTAGAAGTAGTAGTAACAGTAGTAATAGAGTTGTAGTAGTAGTAGTAGTAGTAGTAGTAGTAGTAGTAGTTGTTGTTGTTGTAGTAGTAGTAGTAGTAGTAGTAGTAGTAGTAGTAGTAGTAGTAGTAGTAGTAGCAGTAGTTGCAGTATTTGTTGTTGCTGTTGTAGTAGTTCTATGTTGGTATTATTGTTGTTGTTGTTGTTGTTGTATCAATTTAAAAGTAAGCAACACTACTTCCTGAAGGAAGGATAAATATAACTCTCATTTCCCTCATTTCAGAAATGGTGCTAATATTACGTTAACAGACCATCGGGGCACCAATATCTTACATCGGTGCTGTGCTGTCGGCGAGCCGGCGTTCCTAGAGTTTGTCCTGGTGAAACACGACAAAGCACAGCTTAAGAAAGCCCTCAAGATGGAGGATGGAGAAGGCGCTACACCCGTCATCGTTGCATGTCAGAACGGGAATGTGGAGCAGTTACTCCTCCTACAGCAAGCCGAGGTACTAATATCTATAGATAGTATGCAGATGACGTTACTCAGGCCTTTGTTATGGTTTTTGCCATCCGTGTTTGTGAGTTGTTCTCACTAAACTGTATTAACCAGACTATAAAAGTTCATGGTTACACAGAGTTTGTGTGTTGGTCCGTTATACTTCCGGATGGCAATGTTGTGAACTCCTTGGCCAAGCGCATTCTATCTATACTAGTGCGAGCTACCCCACCAAAAAAAAATAAGAAAGAAGAAAAACAATTTTTTAATCGTTTAAACAGAATACGTAATGGACAACATTGGATCACTATTGAGTTATAAATAATTTCTTATAGTCCATCCCAGCCTAGTACCAGATTGACGCGGCAGGTTACAAATAAACGCTAAGGTGCATTTTGATACCGCTTTTTACATTTTTAGATAAAAATATTTGGCCGTCAAAGACAAGTCTTTGGTTTCTCAAGAAAACAAATCGTGAGTTGTATTCAAATTTGTTTCCTTAAACACCACAAAAGACAACTCACTAGGCGATCCATAAACCTAAAAATAAATATGGGTCTTAGTGGGTTTTAGTGTCAGGCTATAGATTGTATGCGCTTGGATCAGACGCTCATAACATTGCCATCCGGAAGTATAACAGACCAACACACAAAACTGTGTGTATCCATGAACGTTTATAGTCGGGTTAATACGGTTCAGTGAGCATTACTCATAAACGCGGATGGCAAAAAACAATAACAAAGACCTGAGTGACGTCATCTTCGAACTATCTATAAGTTCACGATGGCAACGTCAGACCTGCTCATAGTATAGGTAGAATGAAATTGACGTCATTCAAGTCTTTGTTATTGTTTTTTGCCATCCACGTTTATGAGTGATTCTCACTAAACTGTATGAACCAGGCTATAAACGTTCAAGGTAACACATAGTTTTGTGTGGTGGTCCGTTATATTTCCGGATGGCAATGTTGTGGGTTTCTTAGCCAAGCGCAAATCATCTCTAAACGTTTAAGGTTACACATAGTTTCATGTGTTGGTACGTTATATCCGGATGGCGGATGTTGTGAGTTTTTAACTAAACGCAAAGCATCAATAATACAGCCTTTGGATAAAAGCTTCAAACTATTGATACATTCCTGTTTATAGATAGAATGCGCTTGGCCAAGGAGTTCACAACATTGCCATCCGGAAGTATAAATGACCAACACACAAACTCTGTGTAACTATGAACTTTTATAGTCTGGTTAATACAGTTTAGTGAGAACAACTCACAAACGCGGATGGCAAAAACAATAACAAAGGCCTGAGTGACGTCATCTGCATACTATCTATAGATAGAATGCGCTTGGCCAAGGAGTTCACAACATTGCCATCCGGAAGTATAACGGACCAACACACAAACTCTGTGTAACTATGAACTTTTATAGTCTGATTAATACAGTTTAGTGAGAACAACTCACAAACGCGGATGGCAAAAACAATAACAAAGGCCTGAGTGACGTCATCTGCATACTATCTATAGATAGAATGCGCTTGGCCAAGGAGTTCACAACATTGCCATCCGGAAGTATAACGGACCAACACACAAACTCTGTGTAACTATGAACTTTTATAGTCTGATTAATACAGTTTAGTGAGAACAACTCACAAACGCGGATGGCAAAAACAATAACAAAGGCCTGAGTGACGTCATCTGCATACTATCTATAGATAGAATGCGCTTGGCCAAGGAGTTCACAACATTGCCATCCGGAAGTATAACGGACCAACACACAAACTCTGTGTAACTATGAACTTTTACAGATAGTATGCAGATGACGTCACTCAGGCCTTTGTTATTGTTTTTGCCATCCGCGTTTGTGAGTTGTTCTCACTAAACTGTATTAACCGGACTATACAAGTTCATGGTTACACAGAGTTTGTGTGTTGGTCCGTTATACTTCCGGATGGCAATGTTGTGAACTCCTTGGCCAAGCGCATTCTATCTATAGTCTGATTAATACAGTTTAGTGAGAACAACTCACAAACGCGGATGGCAAAAACAATAACAAAGGCCTGAGTGACGTCATCTGCATACTATCTATAAGGCACCATTTACCCAGCCAACGCTGATACCAAATAAGTTATCGGACGCCCACGATTCCGATCGCTCTAAAAATCAATACATTGTGGCATTTTGTTGACACTGTCGTCTGGGCTGATTTATTGGCTATAATTTCGTCTTTGGAATGTCTTATCAATCAAGTCAAACTAACAGCATCTTTATTTTAACGGCTTTCAGAGTCCTTGAATGTGTAGTAAATAGCTCGCTAGATAAAATGTCATTGTTTTTAAATCTTAAAAGGCTTGACATGTTTACCAGAGGTTAGACGAAATTGAAATTAAGTTGAAATTATACAGATCGCTGGTACTGCTCTATGGCTGTGAAATATAGGCACTCACAGCAGACCTAGGAAAGCGAAATGTGCTTTTCAAACTAAGAGATATCGGAAAATCCTGAGAATTCCTTATTTGAAACACAGGACTAATAAAAATATTTTAGAAGAGGTAGAGGATCGAGCAGGCGGCAGGGTGGCTCAGTTGTACGGTCTTTGCTTCGTGCCCGAAAGGTATCGAGTGCGATCACTAGCCACCCCGCTGCGTGGCCTTGAGCAAGTCACCTCGGCCTAGCTAAAACGCGGCACTGCATTGCGGCTGACGCCTTGGTTATTATAGTCTTCCCTTGGAATAGACCCAAGAGACAAATTTCCACTATAGGATGAATAAATGGAATTTTCATTTATTTTATTTTTATTTATTTTATTTATTATTCCTTTAAAATATACTTTAACGACAATCTGAGGGATAAATCACACACTAAATTAATTTTAATTTCCTATCAATATATTTTTATTTGTCTGACAAACTTAATGTCACAGAGATATGTCTAAATACTGACTTGACACTTTTATTTTGGTCCCAAAAATAAATTAAATTCCATATTAATATAACCATCGATTCAATTCATCTCAACGGACATGGGAACATATTTTCATTAAATAGAGTATTGCCTATGAGACGGTCTATTGTATCAGAGCTCTTCGAATATCTTATAATATCATTAGAATTTTTTTTCACAACCTGCCTATGTACGGGTAATAATTCACAGCTGATTCCAATGGGAATTACTGAAAAATATATAGATCCAAGGACTAAATATAGGATAGGTTATATTTCTTCAAGTTCGAATAACTTTTTTTTTGCTTTTAATGCGATATGAATGTTGGTTTGTCACAAGGTGCGCAGTATTATATCCCACAGCATATCTCTCATTGCAAAACTATAGTAAGTAGAGTTACAATATATCTATATATTGACACCAATGCTGTCACTAACCAATATCGCCTTACTTTTGTCAGAATGCGTGCCACTTTATATTATATAAACAGCCAAACAATAGTCGGAATATATTTAATATTGCAGTCATAGGACTAGATACAAAGTTAATAAACCATTAACTAAATTTATGAAGGAGAACATGTCTGGATGCCAGCACATGTAAAATATAGAAAAAGTGCGAGACCAGAGTGTAGTGTTTTATAAGCTTTTACTATTATTATTTTCCTCATCATCATATTATATCATATCATACCATATCATGAGTTACAGACTAATACAAGTGAATTCTACAAGTGTCTTTGAAAAGAACAAATAAAAAAACAGCCACCAAATAGTGTATAGGACTCCAATTCATAGCATTAAATGATAAAGGCAAAATTCATTATACCAAACTTTGAATGAAAAAGGGACGCAACCCTTTTTATTACGTCTTGTTACCATTTTTGTTGTTGTTGGTAACTCTCAACATGTAACAGCAACTAGAGAATAGCATAACTAGCAAATCGTTAAAAAATAGTTGATAAAGAATCAACATATTCTTTCTTTTTATTAATTCATTTCTGATATAACTTTGACGGCAAATCATCAATTGTTGGATTATTTTGATTTAAAATTTTTTTTTCAAAATAAAGATCAGAACAAAGTTTGTATGAAACACTGCCAGACAAAAGAGAGAGAGAAAAATACAACAAAAACAGTCCCAATTTTTTAATTTTTTTAGATAGTTATTTTGGTGTTCAGTTCTCACCAAAGTATATCAATCGGACTCGAAAGTTCATAGTTACACGTATTTTTGTGTGTTGCATTGGTACGTTATATCCAGATATCGGGTGTTGTGAAAATTTTGTATAAATAGATAGAATCAATAAAGAATTTACAGTCTGTTGGAGAGAATCCAAAGATGAATGTATCACCTCTCTGGCAGCTGAAAACAATAGGAAAGAGTTGAGTCACGTCACCTTCATTCATTCGATAGATAGTTCGAAGTTGACGTCACCCGGGTCTTTGTTATTGCTTTTTGCCATCCCCGTTTATGAGTAATTCTCACTAAACAGTATTAATCTGGCTATAAACGGTCATGGTTTCACATTGTTTTGTGTGTTGGTCCGTTATACTTCCGGATGGCAATGTTGTGAGCTCCTGATAGTATGCGCTTGGCTAAGAAGCTCACAACATTGCCATCCGGAAGTATGACGGACCAACACACAAAATTATGTGTACTCTTTATAGTCTGGTTAATACAATTTAGTGAGAAGTGCTCATAAACGTAGATGGCAAAAAAAAACAATAACAAAGACCCGAGTGACGTTAACTTCATTCTATCTAAAGTTCCTAAATAAGATGTCATAAACTCGAGTTTTTCTCGTGTATTCCACCAGGCTCCTCTAACATCCAAGGACAAATTCAAGCGGTGCGCTCTACACCATTGCGTGGAGAACACGAACGCGGAATGTGCTGAGTTGTTGCTCCAGTGGGCACCAAATCTGGTGCAGGTTGTAGACGAGGAAGGTCTCACTCCGCTGCATATGGCGGTTATTGCTGGCAACGTTCGTCTAATCAAACTTTTACTGACCAAGGGAGCAAACCTTGGGGCCGTTGATAATGAGAAACACAGCGTGACTCACTGGGCTACAGGTGAGATTACCTTCTGCAGTAAAGTGCAATGCAATGAGTTATTCATCCTGAACTAATTTATACGCAACTCTGTATTGTTATCATTGTCATTGTTCAATATCATCATTGTGATTGATAGAGCCACTTATTATTATTATGATTATTGTTATTATTATTATTATTATATTATTATTATTATTATTATTATTATTATTATTATTATTATTATTATTATTATTATTATTATTATTATCATTACTATTATTATTATTATTATTATTATTATTATTATTATTATTATTATTATTATTATTATTATACACTATCACCATCATCATCATCATCATCTTCAACATCATCATCATCATCATCATCATCATCATCATCATCATTATTATTATTATTATTGTTATTATTATTATTATTATTATTATTATTATTATTATTATTATTATTATTATTATTATTATTATCATCATCATCATCATGATCATGACCATCCTCTTCCTCTTCCTCCTCCTCTTCTTCCTCCTCTTCTTCCTCTTCTTCCACCTCCTCCTCATTGTCATCATCGTCGTCATCATCATCATCGTCATCATTACCAATATGGATTTACATATTCTCTCCATTCCCCATCCTCCACCACCGTCACTTTTCACACTTTCCCCAATCGAACAAACCCCCTTCCCCGCTACTCCTTTTAATCATCTAGTGTGTGGCCATACCTCCGTCCTCAATGAGTTGCTGGAAGCAGGGGCCAAACTGTCTACCCCTGACAAGTACAGTGCTTACCCTATCCACTACGCGTCTCAAATGGTAGCTGGTTCCAACTCAGACTCGGACAAAGGAAACAGTAGCAGTGGTTCTGAGGGTAGGACTCTTTCTCCCTCCTCCCCCCCCCCCCAACTCTCTCTCTCTCTCTCTCTCTCTCTCTCTCTCTCTCTCTCTCTCTCTCTCATACACACTCTCCTCTCTATATTGCTTTCTTTCTCTCTCATTCGTGTCTTCCTTCCATCTCTCGTTGAATTCTTTTAGGATCTCTCCCATTGTTCTTACTGCCCACCTATCCTCTTTCTTTATTTCTCTTTGCCGTTGCATCTATCTATCTATCTATCTATCTATCTATCTATCTATCTATCTATCTATCTATCTATCTATCTATCTATCTATCTATCTATCTATCTATCTATCTATCTATCTACCTATCTATCTATCTTTCTATCCATCTATCTATCTATCAATATATCCTTATATCTCCATACATACTGCAACTATCTAATTATACTCCAATTGTGCATATTTCTCATTATGATGTAATCTACCCAATTGTCCATTCATTAACTCATCCATCTAATGAAAGGTTTATCAACTATTGTTTAAATGACTTCATCATTACTATCAATTTTTATGCAACTGACGATTAATAAACTTTATCATTACAATGAACATTTATGCACCTGACGATTAATACACTTTATCATTGTAATGAATGTTTATGCAATTGGTGGCTTATAGACTTCATTATTTTAAGGATTTTACTGCACATAAGAAAATGTAACCTTCATGTTCTATATTTGACCCGTTGCTTCCAAACTGTATTAGGTCGAGCTGGTAGGGATGAAAAAAAAGGTAAAAAGCAACTGAGTCTATAGTCATAATGTGAGACCCGCGTTAAGATTGTATGTTTAATCCAAGAGAATAACTATAATTTCCCTAAGTAACAATAACCAAAATTTCATACTCTTAATCAAGTTAACGTTAAAATCTCTATTTGACATCTGGATTACCCTGACACCATGCCATTTTTATATTTGGCCTTATTATTATAAATTAATTTATCCACCAGGTGGCAGCATTCAGATCCTGAGGACGTTACTCAAACACAAGGTGTCCACAGAAGTAGAAGATAAAGACCACAGAACGCCCATAATATGGGCTGCCAGTGCCGGTAAGGAGGGTGATTAACTTTGATATGAACATTTATTGAGCACATTTCCGTATTGACCCACTTCACAATGCTTTATAAATTTTCATAACATATCGAATATCCTCATTTCATATAGTGAGAGTCGCCTCGAATCGCTAGACATCATTTTTGTACAAAAAAATTATAAAAGCCCGTCGCTGCTTTTGTCAAGGTATTCATACACACCTGGTCCATATGTGTGCATAAAGTCAAACCCAACGCCACTGCACCTTAAAATTATTTAAAATGTCTAATTGTCTATTGATTTTTATTTCACAGACCGCCAATACATTAAGCAGACTCTCGTATTATCGACGTATATTCAATAGAAAAGAGGAAACTAAATAGACCACTAATCTCAAAATGGATTGGACTATATTTACCACCGTCACCATTTTCTCCCTTTTCCCTTTACAGGAAATTCGGAAGGGTGTCGAGTATTGAAAGAGCACGGAGCCGACGTCAACCGTGCGGACAAGGACGATCTAACCGCGCTCCACTGTGCAGCGAGCCGGGGACACGCGGACTGCGTTGGGACTTTGATCAGACACTGCAAGGCGGCCATTGACCCTGTTGACAAAAACCACTGTACGCCTCTGTTCTACGCCGCCACGTTAGGACATCTCGAGTCGATACGAACGCTGCTGGAATATGAGGCGGATTGTAGCCATAGGGATACAAGGGGTAGAACGTGAGTAATCATCATCATCATCATCATCATCATCATCATCATCATCATCATCATCATCATCATCATCATCGTCATCATCATCATTAACATCATCATCAACATCATCATCATATGCAGGCATGCGTCGTTTTATGTATTAAATGTATGAAGTTCCATTAATTGGAGACCAGTACGAAACGTTCAGTGTGGATAAATTAAATGCCTTCTGTCTTTATTTTGTAATATAACATTGGTAATGCTATAATTCAATCTTTAAAGAATTAAAGAACCCTACGTAAAATTATTCAATTGGCTGAATACTAAGTATGTATGGAAGATGAAAGATGGAAAGGTATAATACAGACTTAGCATTCAGCCAATTGAATAATTTGACGTAGGGTTCTTTAATTCTTTAAAGATTAAACAACTCGGCGACTGTCGTACTGGCAGCTTCTAAGCAATAGTGATATTTTTTCTTGCTCATTATGTTTTGAACAGAAATCTCTCCCCCCCCCCCCCTTTTTTTTTTTTGGAGGGGGGGGGGGGTACAAAGGCCAAAAAGCAAGCTTATAATATAACTGCCGATGTGCCATTAAAAAATAAGATTTTTAATTTGAGCATTTTTATATAGCACAGTATCCACAAAACGTTCTCAAAGCCTTTTACAGGAGATTCCTAGCCCTAAACAACACTTCATATGTGGGACGAGACATGACGCCTGTTAGGCGATGTTACAATTTTTTTTCTGACAGAGTCAATGATGTTAAGGGCCAGGGATTCACTTTCCACATGAGAACAGTCAGAGATTTGAGTCGAGGACTTAACTGTGCGCCGCTCAGAGTGGGGCTCGAACTCAGGACCTTTCAATCCGAAAGAGAGTGCCATGCCACGAGATCAAAAGCCGCAGATATTATAAATTCTTGAAATTGAATTGCGAAGAGGATAACAACAAGAAACAAGTTGTTTAAATAGAAAAAAATGGCCTTTTTTTTAAATTCATGCCGTCTCTGTTTTGACTAGGATTGTCTCGGCAACAGAGTGGCTTGTATCATGACACAGGCTGCTTCCATATCTCTTTTATCAATCCAAGAAATAACCACATGAATTATTTAATCTTCGTTATTGACCCAACAACACACGTTCTCACTCACATAATCACAAGCACGCTCCCGTATGCCCGCACATTGACAGCGTGCTAAAAAAATAATATTATTTCCTTATCGATGAATCGCGGGAGTTTGGTGAGGGTTGACAGCTGACATGCAGTGTTATACAACAATCGACTGTCCTCTACCTCGTTTAAAAAGTGACATTCATTTTATTTAATGAAAATTAAATGATAAAACTTAACGGAAATTATGTCGTAATAGAAAAAAGAGAGATCAGGGAGGTTGGTTAGAATGTGTGTATGTATGTATGTTATGTATGTATGTATGTATGTATGTATGTATGTATGTATGTATGTATGTATGTATGTATGTATGTATGTATGTATGTATGTATGTATGTATGTATGTATGGATGGATGGATGGATGTATGTATGGATGGATGGATGGATGGATGGATGAATGGATGGATGGATGGATGGATGGATGTGTGCGGGTTCCTCACTTATTATTTTTGACTTTTACATACATTCCAAGAGGTTACAATTACATTCCTTTGAGAGATTAGTGTTTCAAGTGTTATTCGTGGATTTAAAAACCAGTTCTGTGTGTTACTATTCTTGTTTATTCATTAAAACTCTACATCGAAACGTGTATCTAACCGTCCAAGCACAATGAGCTCATATTCCCTTCACCTCTCCAATTTACTCAAAATAAATATATCACTCACAGTCCAAATAGGGGGTTCCGAAAGCCAGGTTGGTAGAGCACTCGCTTCACACGCAAAGGGACCGACATCAATCCCGGGTGCCGTCGAGATTTTATTCTGCCCAACCAGCAGTGATTGGGAAGCTGGGTCTGTTGAAATCTGGCGGAAAGTACTTTTCGATATACTAGCATCCTATCCAAAATATATCAAGCAAATGCTATTGTCTGTTTCACGCTACAGAAACCAGGATAAACTCCGGCTCCATGGGTCTCATGGCTATGAAGGACTACAGTCCAAATCACGTCCAGATTTTGGCTTTACTTTTGTGCCCAAACAAATCTTGGTTATCAATAGGGCAGAGTAGCCTGACGTCACACCTTCTACTCTTCCGGTTCTAACCTAATTGGAAGTATGCATGTAACCAGCCCTTCGGAGGACTAATAATGAATAAGTTACATATTGAATTATAAGGTGGCATAACTATTTTAGTTTCAGGATGTATAGGCAGATTTTTAGGTTAACGGGACGTAAAAATGCGAGGTAGGGTGATCTTAATTGACGAATAGCATTTAGTTAGACTAGAAAATACGATACCATCACTCTGAAACCAGAAGATCAATTACATAAGGTGTGTAACTAGTCCTCCGGAAGGGTGGTTTTTCACTTCCAATGAGATTGAGACCAGTTTTCTTACATCGCACTTTTGATCCATATTTAACCTGTAAACAAATATTGATAGACTTTTAGGACATATTATTATTATTATTATTATTATTATTATTATTATTATTATTATTATTATTATTTATTATTATTATTATTATTATTATTATTATATTATTATTATTATTATTATTATTATTATTATTATTATTATTATTATTATTATTATTATTATTATTATTATTATTATATTATTATTATATATATATATATAATAATAATAATAATATAATAATAATATAATAATAATAATTAATTTATAATTAATATTATATTATTATTATTATTATTATTATTATTATTATTATTATAGAACACACTTTCTGTTTTGTTTGTTTGTTTGTTTGTTTGTTTCTCGGGTTCAATTTGTTTGAGTTTCAATGAAACTCGTTGGCCTAAATATAGAATTGACAGTCGACTTTGGACATCATTGTAGTCTGATCAGTCTACTGTCAATATCAAGCTATTTTATTTATCATGGGGAAAAGTAAGTTCAAATATGAAGGGGAACGAAGTATTATCTAGAACGGATGTGTCGCTAATTTCCTCTTTGGAAATTTTTTTGCGATGAAAGTATGAAGACTGATATTTTACCTGTCATCGTGTACTATAGAACTTGATGATACCAGCATAAAATAGACGAATTAGTCACAACGTCCTTACAACGTCCACTTCTAGTCAAGCGCCCTAGCTAGTTAGAGACTAGAAAACGTTCATGAAATCTAATTTTTTAGTCACTTGCTCCGCTCAGGTTTAAGACTAGCAAGTCATTTACTAGACAAGTAAATAACTAAATCTTGTCCGCTTACATGAAATTGGGCCCTGGAGGCCACTAGCCGGTTTTAGTTATGTTGACGAAATAGTATTTATGATCATACGAACAGAGAAACACATAAATACACACACACACACACAAACACAAACACACACCCTCATATTGCAATAAAAATAAATACCATCCACATTCGTACAAACACACACACACACACACACACACACACGCACACACACTTGAACTACGTTCTTGCATGCAAACAGTTTCTGCATGGATAGCTTAAGACAAGTTCTCAAAATATTGTGATTAGCCCGAGACAACTGCTTGATCCTCGTGTAGGATTCTTAATGGGTTCCTATCTTCCTGAAACCAATCATAAATCTTAATTACCATACGAACCTTTTCTCCTCCACCAACATTTTACAGGCTGTATAACATTAGCTAGGTTTAACGCCTTATTTATACTGGCGTAAACACTCGTATACAAATAAATAAGTAGAAACATTATGATTGGGAAATGGTGTAGCAATATAATTGAGCAAAGGTTCGATCTTGGTCGATTTGTCGATAAATTCCTATCCAAATCGAAGACGGCATAATACATAAATTGACTCCGTCCTTCTATTTCCATAATGGGGAACTTGTCACCATTCGATGGTAGTATTTGTATAGACTGTTTTTGGATGTGATATGTAGGAGGATTGTGGTGGTTATTTCTTGGCTGGGTAGGGTGAGTGTCTCTTTAATGTTTCGTTAGAATGTATGAAAATTGGAAGTTTTTAAAAATACATTTCTCTTTACTTTCATTTTTTTTTTTTGGGGGGGGGGGCGGCTCTGTTTGCTGCTGGGTTTTTATTTATTTTTTTTTTTTTTGGTAATTGTATTGTATTTTTTCAATTGTGATTTTCTAAATTCGATCTCAAGCTGGCGTAGTCATCTCTGTTCTCTCGATTTCTTTCCTCATTTCTCCTCCTTTTACAGCTTTTATTTCCCTATTTATTCTACCATATACTCCTACCAATCCACATTCTCCATCACCACCAGGATCACCTCCTCATTCTCATCTTCCTCATATTCTTCTTCTTCTTCTTCTTCTTCTTCTTCTTCTTCTTCTTCTTCTTCTTCTTCTTCTTCTTCCCCTTCTTCTTCTTCTTCTTCTTCTTCTTCTTCTTCTTCTTCTTCTTCTTCTTCTTCTTCTTCTTCTTCTTCTTCTTCTTCTTCTTCTTCTTCTTCTTCTTCTTCTTCTTCTTCTTCTTCCCCTTCTTCTTCTTCTTCTTCTTCTTCTTCTTCTTCTTCTTCTTCTTCTTCTTCTTCTTCTTCTTCTTCTTCTTCATCATCATCATCATCATTATTATCACCATCCTCATCATCATCATCATCATCATCATCATCATCATCATCATCATCATCATCTTCTTCTTCTTCTTCTTCTTCTTCTTCTTCTTCTTCTTCTTCTTCTTCTACTGCTTCTTTTTCTTCTTCTTGTGCAGCTTTCTGGTCTTGTGGAATGACAACCGCACTCAGACTGTAGGTCCAGGATTCGAGTCCTGCATGCAGCGGTGCAAAGATGAGTCCTTGAAATTGACTCTTTTCTCACATCTCAGGTCGTACTCATGGGTAAAACGAGTACCTGGCCGTTAACAGCATTGTCTCCGTCGAAAAGAATTGTAATAGACTTATCGCCTCATATGTGTCATGACTCGTCCTTCATATTAAGTGTTGCTGTTAGCTGGGGACCTCTTGTAAAGCGATTTGAGCACAATTAGAGATTATTAAATGCCCAAGTTTTATTTTTTCTTTCATCTACTACTACTACTACTACTACTACTACTACTACTACTACTACTACTACTACTACTACTACTACTACTACTACTACTACTACTACTACTACTACTACTACTACTACTACTACTACTAGCTGGGGACCTCTTGCAAAGCGATTTGAGTACAATTAGAAATTATATAACTGCCCAAGTTTTATTTTTTATCTACTAGTACTACTACTACTACTACTACTACTACTACTACTACTACTACTACTACTACTACTACTACTACTACTACTACTACTACTACTACTACTACTACTACTATCACCTTACTACAAGGCGATATTATAGAGACACCTCTCTCAACGGTACTCACGTTTTAGCTGAGCACCGGGAAAGCGCTATGAATGGGTAAAGAGCTTTTCTAAAGACTAATATATGTGCTGTGCATAGCGGGACTCGAACCCTGGACTTTCCGATCCGAAGGCAAGTGTCATACCACTAGATCATATAGTCGCACGTTACCACTACTACTACTGCTATTGTCGTTGTACATGTGTGACAAGGAACTATGTTTTTCTTGTTGCTATAAATTTTGTCCAACCTGTATTATCATAATTCTTTAAAAATTATACTTCTTTTGAGTGATATTATATATGTGTCCCAGAAGTCTTGAACCAATAACAAATCGGATTTGTTCTGAAACTAATGATGATATCATTATGGAATACGTATCAGTACATGTAAGTTTTTTTTGTTGCTGCCACCTTTATTGGTGGCAGTTGAATCAGTCAGCAAAGACATCTCAAAAAGCCTTAGAGAGAGAGCTGACCGACGGATCAAAGTATAGATCATACAAAATGGTGGACACATTGAAATCCATTACAGATATGTGTGTATTTTGAAAAATCGTTAAACATCTGTTAAGTTATTTTTCGAGTTCTGATTTGCATTAAAGAAAACTTGAATTATTTCTCTTTATTATTGCTAACATCATGCGCTTAGCTGTGCTGTCTGTTTTTTTTCCGTAAACATTCTTATTGGTTCCAAACTTCTGGGACAACACGTAAACTTCTCAAGAGACACAAGTATATGTAAAATAATTGAAGGGTCTACTTAATTCATCTATATTTAATATTTAAATATTCTGGACGATATAAAACAGGGGTTTGTTACTTCAAGGCAATAAAACACGTACTATCGCTATGACTAACTTTTTATGACTCGTGATCTTACACCATAATTTATTTTTAAAGTTGTTTTTTTTTTCGCTATATTTTACATACTTCACGAACGTTATCAATAGATTCTGTAAGTGTCTTTATCGTTAAGATCATAAAATATTTGTGTTGACGGGTTGGTTAACGCTAATAGACAATTTGGCAGTTTAGCGCTCTCTCTCTCTCTCTCTCTCTCTCTCTCTCTCTCTCTCTCTCTCTCTCCTCTTTTCTCACCACTATTTCTATAAATAACAACTCAAACCCATGTACCACATAGTCCTGACGATGGCCGCAAGTGCCTGAAACATTGATGTAGACTGACTCCGTTATCGTGGTAAATAAATAAATAAATAAATATATATATATATATATATATATATATATATATATATATATATATATATATATATAATATATATATATATATATATATATATATATATTATATATATATATATATATATATATATATATATATATATATATATATATATATATAAAAAACGACTCACACTTCGTCCAAGTCGGTCGTTTCTACACTTTATGCGTTTTGTCAGTTGGATCAGGTCTTGTTGGTTGAAGGGAATTCCGTGGCATTCATTATTATCCTTCACCCAAACCAAGATCAAATCAAACTGATGAAACACATAGAGCATAGAATCGGTCATCTTGGACGGATGTGAGTCGTGTTTTACTCATTTTATGCTCTGAATTGTTAATTTAATTTATAGAACACTTTATTAGAGTACAGATAAATAATAATAATAATAAATAATAATAATAATAATAATAATAATATAATAATAATAATAAATAATAATAATAATAATAATAATAATAATAATAATAATAATAATAATAATAATAATAATAATAATAATAATAATAATAATAATAATAATAATAATAATATAATAATAATATATAATAATAATAATAATAATAATAATAATAATAATAATAATAATAATAATAATAATAAATAATAATAATAATATAAATAATAATAATAAATAATAATAAATAATAATAATAATAATAATAATAATAATAATAATAATAATAATAATAATAATAATAATAATAATAATAATAATAATAATAATAATAAATAATAATAATAATATAATAATAATAATAATAATAATAATAATAATAATAATAATAATAATGATAATAATAATAATGCTTTATCCCTAAATTATCAGTGGCATATGAACCTATAAACCATAATCATTTATGCTATTAAATATGTCAGACTTTCATTAATTTATGATAATTTGGTCTTTTACAAGAAGAACAATAACTTAGTTTATTTATTTGGTTTTGATATTCGAGTAACCCTTTCATATGTTGATTTCATTACCAATTCATTAATTTTCTCTTTCATTCCACCATTCATTAAATTACTCATTCATTCATTTTTTATTCATTAATATATTCACTTAATCAATCATTCAGTCATTTCATAATTCACTGTTTAAATCGTGTACCTACATCTCTTTTAAAAAATTATTCGTTCGCCTCCACTCATGCATTCTATTTACTGTACTTTATTTTACGGAATCGATTACGACTTATTTGTGTTATAGCGCTGTCGCATTGGTTGTATTAAATCTGTCCTTTGAAATAGATCACAACCCATCGATATTCCATTTATCCACAAGAACCCCGTAAATTGGCACTTCTATACAAATTAAATGGTTTTTAGTACGCGCTATTTAAATGCCATCTCGACTTAATAGACCATAAATCACCAAAAGAAATGCCTTTGGTTGTCGAATTCGAGATTTAGATTAGTGATATAAATGTCATATCATTCACAGTTTTCGTTTATAATAATATAATATAATTTAAGAAGTTATGATAGTAATAAAAACACGTTTTCAAGCCTGTACTCCGACAAAGCATATTTTTTATATTCTAGCCAGAACCATTTTGCTTCAAATATCGGACGATGTATATGACCCTTAAGTCAAGAAGTCCCAAACCGCAGACATCTTAGAAGATGTGGGATTTTTGATAGATAGAGAATTCTTAAGCTTGAGACTTCAAACAAGCTGCAGGGCATAGAAGAAATTATTTACACCTTTTTATTTTACACTTGTGCTGTTCCCAAAGGCTCGTTGGACAGCATTTAGAATGCAGCCAAATATGAGAGTGAACCCCTCTCGGAATTGCATCCATGCGACCAACGATTAATATAACATTAAGATCATTTAAAGACATGGGATGCCGTCGGCTAGACAATCCTTGAAGGAAATAGATAACTCATCAAACGAAGATCTGATGTCAACAGCAATCGCCATTGGTGTCCAAAGTGAGCAAATTTTGGGGTTGAGAATCTAGCCCAAGGGAAGCAATGAAAGTGCCGGAAGCGGAGATCGAATACGGGGCCTTCCGGATAACAGTTCAATGCCTTAACTACTAGGTTACCTTGCTCTTCATAACATTAATAATTATGCCACATTCATGGCCGAGTCATTCTACCGCGTTCTCAGCCCAAAACAATACTCATTTCTCATTTTGACCAGAAAACTTTACTTTCAAATATCAATGAATTTTAAATCAATTTTTAAAGCCTGTCAACTTGTCTCAAGCCTGACATTTCAATGGGTTTATAGTTAAGGCGAAAGTTTTCTGACCACAACGAAAAGACGCGTGTATTTTTCCCCAGAGTATGGCAGAATTCTACCGTAATCTCAATAGTTTGACCAGAAAGCTCGTCCAACTGTTGTTCGATTACACCGACCCTCGTCTTATACTTGTCAAAAACTCTCAAACCTACAGAAATATTTGGCACAACTAGCCGCAAGAAAAGGGACAACCATAAAAAAAAAAGTTAAAATGAAGTGAACACATGATTTTTGAAAATTTAAGCGATATTACATTTTCCTTTAATAAAATCCAATTAATGAAACATCTTCGCTTCCCAGAGTGGCACACTGTGCCACTGTGAGTGGTTCCACAGATGTTCTGGACATCTTGAAAGACTACGGTGTTGACCTCTGGGCAAGAAACTCCAAAGGGGACCAACCTCTGCACGAAGCTGCTCAGTCGGGTCATATAGGTAAGTTATGACAATTAAAGTATGTTTTTTTTTTAAATTGTAAGTTAGATGCTAATGATACTAATAATTAAACTATGAGCTTGTATATAGAACAATACTATTAAATGACCTCAAAGCGCTTCACACGGGAGTCCTAAACCAGCATTGACGCTGAACATTTGATCAAATGGTGATCCATGAAAGTCGCTATTATTATTATTATTTTGATAGATGAAACCAGTAAGTTATGACCATTTAAGTATTTTTTTTTTAATTGTAAGTTAGATGTTAATGATATTAATAACTAAACTACGAGCTTGCATATAGAGCAATACTATTAAATGACCTCAAAGCGCTTCACATGGGGATCTAAAACAAGCATTAACGCCGAACATTTAATTTGATCAAAAGATTATCCATGAAAGTCACTATTATAATATTTTGATAAATGCAACGGATTTCTCAGCCACTTACTTATTTTACACCCAAGAAGAGTAATTGTAGCAATAGCAGTCTAAATGGTTGTAGGAATAAATAATATTAGATATACTATAGGAGGTAAGGAGATTTTATAACAGCAAAGAACGGTTAAAATTTTAACAATTTTGAAAAATTATAGGTATTGATTTTGCAATAATAAATATATTTGAATCTTTAAATAACGAATCTACATGCTCAATGTACCTCAGAATGAATCTCCTATCAGAGTGTATGAATTCAAAAATGTGTAATTGCATTTTTGGTTATTTGTCAAATTCAGACATTGTACAATATCTACTAAACCAAGGAAGTAACAACAGTAGCGGCAGCCGAGATACCCACGCCAGCAAAAGCGACAACAAGCATCAAAACAATAACAGGAACGCCAACAACAACAACAGCAACAACCACAACGTCAGTAACATTAACAACAGCAACCACGAGGGTCGAACCTGTCTCCATATCGCAGCTCTGACAAACAACGTATGGTTGTGTAACGTCTTGCTGGAGAAAGGAGCTAATGTCAACTCTATCATGAGTAACAAGGTGAGTGGCGGTTTTGCCGTTGTCGTATTTGTTGTTGACATCATCATCATCAGCGTCATCATCATCATCATCATCATCATCATCATCATCATCATCATCATCATCATCATCATCATCATCATCAAACCATCACCACCACCTCTACATCATCATCATCATCATCATCATCATCATCATCATCATCATCATCATCATTGTTATCATCATTATCATCATCATTATCATCATCATCTTCATTTATAGTCTAGATAGTCTTTTAATATAAAACATACGCCTTACATTACCCTGCTTTCTGTGTCTTACTGATCGTCTTATAAGATAAAAACCTAATAGTTCTTAGCATTCCTCTTTGATAAATTTTTAGCTGAAATTCTATCCCCTTCATTATTTGATACTTCACAAATATTCTAAGAAAATAGGCTAAAGCTGGTGTCGAAAAGAAACTTTATTGTATTTCTTTTTTCTTTTATTTTTCAAAAAATCCCAAACCATTTTTCTTCACTTAATGTAAATGATGGAGATACCAATAGCCTCCCCCCCCCCCCACCGTATTTCTGTAGTCTCAGCAGTGATAGACGGTTATCTGGGGTTGCAATTAGTTTACCACACTTATTTCAGAAACAGGTATTTACCCCAACTTGGAATAAAGGTCTGGTTTACGAGAAAAGCAGACAAAGCAGGCGTTAGTCGCAATGTAGTACCACTAAGCGTAATATAACGGTAATATTTTGGAAATTGACAAAATAATCAAATGAAGAAAAATTAAACAACAAAAATAAAGAAAAAAAAGACCAATACCCCCCCCCCCCAAACAAAAAAACAAAAAATAGAAAAGGAAACAACTACAAAGAAAGATAAGTAATGAAACTCAAAAAATTGATTAGCTGAAATAGGGCCGTCCTTTTCCCAATAGGGAATGAGATTAGCGGAAGAGTAGCGTCCCTTGATTGGACGTCACCTTACAGAGAGAACGTCAAAATGGTTTTACGCATGCGTCTCTCTCGTCCTCGCTTTCGGTCAAGTGTCCCATGCCGCACAACCAACATGACGTTCTCTCTCTAAAAACTTTCCCGCTCGTGACTTCCAATCAAGGGACGCTACTCTTCCGCTAATCTCATTCCCTATTGTGGCAAAATGTTCCAAAACAAAACTATCATGAAAAACTTTTCAATTAGAGAATAAGGCTCCCCCCCCCCCCCCACCCTTTTCAGAAAAAAATGATTGCTGACCTTTTAATTGGAATATTAGGGATGTTGGCTTTCATTATAAATTGTCATATATTTTATTTTATAACAAATAGTATAGATTTTTATAATATTTCAGTGTCTCGCTTTGCCACCACCTTGTCGCGATAAGCGAAGGAGTGTGGTTCTTCCGAGCACCTAAAATGCTATTGTAGACCAAGGGAAGTAATCTGGTAATTAATGCATGTCGATAAATGTTAAAATTAAGCGAACAATTCACTAAAAAGGAATGAAACCTATAACATACCTGTCCAAGTGATATTAAACTGCTAGAAGCTGTGGACTGTAAACAGTAATAAACCAAAAACCAAAAAAAAAAAATATCACAACTTCAAAACAGAACAAAATACCAAACAGGGAACGTTTCGGTCACAAAACCCTTCTTCATCCAACAAAAACAAAACCCCAATAAAAACATAAATACATGACTAAAAAAGTCAAATCGACGAGAGGGGAATTCGGTACGTCCTCTCTGTAGAAGAAAAATCTTGGAATGTAAACAGAAAGAATTGTTCGATATGTAATAAGGAGTTTCAAATTGAGCGAAATATAAAACAACGTATAAAATATAATATACCTGTTTATTGATACAATTTTAGTGGGTAAAGTATATCCGACAAAACATAGCAATCTATGATTTATTTTGGAGGTGTTTCTGTGATGTTTGATCCACAATCGAGGTGGTTTAGTCGTATATGTATGTATGTATGTATGTATGTATGTATGTATGTATGTATGTATGTATGGATGGATGGATGGATGGATAATATGTGTCAGTGCATGACATACTCAGTCGGAAGGTGAAAATTTGCTCCTCAGAGCATTTAAATCTTTATTTGAAGTAAATCGGGTGAGCTTTCATGGAGTTATGGTCAGATGTATGGGAAAGGTATCCAGCAACTTTTCTCAAATTTCATACTTTTTCAACGTGACTAGCTGTAAAATATGTTAGAAGTGAAATTAAGCGTTGATATTTTCCGAAGATGTACAAAAGGGTTGATTTAATTATTTATGATAAGAATTCATTTTTGATGAAAATTGACCTTCTAACTAAACTTGGCAATATCTCAGTTCAAACATTTTCACCAATAGACTGATTATGTCATTCACTGTAACATATTCTTCCTGCTTTGTCCAGCTTCGTTTCATACCCACCTCTTTAGATTAAAGAAAAATCTTCCATTACACATTTTTCACTAGTATGGCTATTTTAACCTAGCTTTAGGGACAAAAAGTAAGAACAAATCAGACTGATAATTTCAATATGTCAATTTGAGAAAAGTCAATATTCGGCTTTGAGCTTTGAGCGTATTAAGCCCTTGGATTAAAGGCCATGTGATAAGAATGGTGCGAATAGAGAGGTCGAGGATAGAGGTGGATGAGGGTAGGAATGAGGTGTGTGTGTGTGTGTGTGTGTGTGTGTGTGTGTGTGTGTGTGATTCGGTTGGCATGAAAGGTGACAGGAAATTGGCGGTTTTTTATGGTAAGATGGGGCGGGGATTGGAGGTTTGGTAGGAGAAAGTTTGTCGGACCTAGAAGTCGCGTGTTTAGTAACGGGCCAATAGATTTGTATGACATGTATAGAATTTAGTGGTTGTGTATGCAATCGATTTGAGGTGGGACGGTGTTCGATAGGTCTCAATAGAATTTAGTGGTATTAGATAGGGGACAGTGAACAGTTGTATACCGTATTATAATGACAAAATGGTTTTTAGCATTCTGTGCTAATTACTTTTTACTTCAAATGTCGATTAGTCAATGTAACTCCTAACTTTTAAAAATCGCTGTAATGGAACTATATAGGATTCTCAGTTTTTAGCCATTTTGACAAGTTTTAAACATCTTACTAAGAAGATATTTGAGATAAACATTTCCTGGTCAATTTTTTAAAAAGTGTTTTTGCAAATGTACGACAATATAGCCCCCAATGCCTCACGCTTCGATTGATGATTGAGATAGGTAGTCTCTTTAACCCTTTAACGTCGAGAGTAAATTTTAGGTCAAATCATGTCTCCTTTTTTCCATTGATAATCTTCTCGGAACTCCATACCTGGACCATTCTAACAATAGAGCAATAACTGCAAAGTGCTGTTAACGTTGTATTGGTGAAAACTATTCGATACGAATTCGGGGAGGGTGAAAGATTTTAGAGGTTAAAAGGGGAATGTTTTCTCGGAGAGAGAAGTCGCACGTTTAATAATTAAATTCAAATAGAACCCCGCATTTATATGGTTAAGGAATTTTTATCGAGGTGATCTGTATAGTAAGACAACAACCGTTCTAGCTTTAGAAAAGGATCACCATTTTCAGGAAGACATAGCCGGATTGTGTTTTTAATGTATTATATGTCAAAGCTGTGTTGATTGGTACAGAGAAAGTACAGGACTATCAAATGAAGATATAATGACAGGTTAGTGGGGATTCTTCTTGAATTTATTAGATAAATCGTACATAAAACTATAGCATGGATTGTTGAAGCTCGTTATTATTGTTTTGAATCGATGATGCTTATCAGATTCCAATAGACCTTCGACGTTAAATAATAATAATAATAATAATAATAATAATAATAATAATAATAAT
Organism: Berghia stephanieae; assembly: GCF_034508935.2. NCBI lineage: Eukaryota > Metazoa > Mollusca > Gastropoda > Nudibranchia > Aeolidiidae > Berghia > Berghia stephanieae. The sequence continues at coordinate 15,058,834 of NC_088360.1, read as the reverse complement.
AATAATAATAATAATAATAATAATAATAATAATAATAATATTAGAAGAAGAAGAAAGAAGAAGAAGAAGAAGAAGAAGAGAAGAAAGAAGAAGAAGAAGAATAGTAACAATGAGAATAAGAATAATATAATA
>NC_088360.1:15041202-15056202 GCF_034508935.2 Berghia stephanieae | reverse complement strand
CTAATTTATTCATTTTTCTTATAAAGCTTTACCTCTCAAATATCAATTGAGTTGACGCCAAATTTGCTTTCTTTAGAAATTCAATTGAGACTTTTGACAAGCTTATTATTATTATTATTATTATTATTATTATTATTATTATTATTATTATTATTATTATTATTATTATTATTATTATTATTATTATGATGATGATTATTATTATTATTATTATTATTATTATTAATTATTATTATTATTATTATTATTAATTATTATTATTATTATTATTAATTATTATTATTATATTATTATTATTATTATTATTATTATTATTATTATTATTATTATTATTATTATTATTATATTATTATTATTATTATATTATTTTATATTATTATCAGGGATATTATTTTACAATCACTGTCACCTAATTGGTCAAGGAGCACTCTCAATCTTTCTTGACATTGTTACAAGGCAAGACACCATACAAATGCATCACTCGCACAACTTAAATGATCTTCTAAAGCCATAATAAAAAGATGATATATCATTAAATTCGCCTTTTAAAGAAAGGAAAATTCATTCTCATGAATTAAACATATATTATTCAAACCATGCGCCATATTAAAAATTACAAATAAACTATAGATAGAACGAAATTGACGTCACTCAGCTCTGTGTTGTTGTTTTTAAACAACCATTTTAATTTCCTTTAAAATGATGACACTAATAAGATCACTTATAATATGACATCATATTAGGAGAGGAAAGACTTTCAGATCAAGACAGTGCTAGAATACGTTTTGTTTCATTTTGGCGACACAATTTACTCAAGTTTCCTATTTATTCAAGTCTTCAGATAAAGTTGGACATCGTGGTTTTGAGCATGTTCATTCTTGGCATTTAATTTTATAGAGCTCGAGATGTTCCAGGTTTCTCTGGCTTTAAGTTGACTTATAAGACTTTCTTGTTATCATTTGGTTAGGAACGATAATAATTTCTAGATAGATCTAACTCATCCAAGTGCCAAAAAACTGCTCACTCACTACCCAGCGTCGTCCTCATTGACGTTGGCTGCCCGCACTCTGTGATGACAAAAGTCCGTCTATTCTATTCTTCTGTTGACGGTATCATATTATAAAATAACTGCTAGTCAGGCAAAAAGGCCAGACAAAATTAAGTTGGGCTCAAACTAGAACCGTTATTTGTCCCCTATCCTTGAAGAGTCAAACGCCAAGAAATAAAACCACATCACGCCCTAAGTAAGTTCCACAATTTAGATTGACTGACATTTATGTTTGCATGTTTTATTTCTAACATATTATCTCCTAATTTTAGACCTGCGTCGGACAGAGAAAGTCACTCGCCATACGTCATTTCAATCGCCAATGATATCAAATATTCAACGTTGTATGGACTATGACTTTACTGTATGACAGACTTTTCTTCAAATAATACATAACGGTATATGACCGCTATACTATCTGACGCAATGTTCAATGTTATGCATTTTGTGGTGCTATTACAAAATTATTTATCTAAAGTTTGATCAAAAACATTTCATATCATGATTCGATAGTGTCAAATAAATGACCGTTTGCTGTAAGAAGTCTGAAATATGAGACTTCTTTAGAGACTCTTTAGAAATTTGGGATTCATCTAAATATATAATGTGATTGAGTTGCGGGGTCTGTCGGAAAGTACTCTGCGATAGACTAGCGTCCACCAAAAAGATAGCAAGCAATTGTTATTCTCCGTTTCACACAATAGAAACCGGGATAAACTCCAACTTCATATGCCTAATGGCTCTGAAGGACTACTTTCAGTTTAAACATATAATAGAAAGACAATGAAACTTGGGTATGCTGGCAGTTATAACCAACGAAAAGAATAATATAACTTATTTTATTGGATAGAAATAGATATGTGGAAGGAAGGCACTCACATAAGGGAAGGGAGAGGGAAAGGAAGGGGGAATGAGAAGGAGAGGGAGAGAGAAAAGATATATATATATATATATATATATATATATATATATATATATATATATATGTATGTATATATATATATATATATATATATATATATATATATATATATATATATATATATGAGAGAGAGAGAGAGAGAGAGAGAGAGAGAGAGAGAGATAAATTCGGTGTCGAAGGTTAATAAAATACATTCATGACTCCCGCCCAGTAGCCGTAACACAACTGGAGTTTAACCAGTTAAATGCCGCACTCGGGAAAACTTGTGTATTTGAACACGTGTCAGAAAACTCGTCCTTCAAATATCGATCATTTTAAATGTCCCACACCTTGGCAAAAACTCTCAAACATGGAACTTTAAATGACGAGATTTCTGGCCATTTAAAAAAAAATACGAGTTTTTTCAGAGTTCGGCAGTTAACTGGTTAATAATAAGTAAGGGTAGGCACTTTAGAAAAGTTGCCATTGGATCAATACGGAGTAACTTATTGAGTCCGTCAAGAAAACAAAGTATGCGAAGGGAAATTAAACGGACTATCATTTCCTGATTCTAAAGTAACTAGCGGAGTTTTCTCCGGTGAATTTACAACATAACACTTAGGTAGCAATGTGGTTTTGGAAGCATGTTAAAAATCCAAGTAAATATTGTTGAAACATCTAAATGGAATTTCTAATTTTTAAAAAAACGTGTCCGGCGTAAACGATTTTCAGCAAGATAGAAAACAAACTTCTAATACTAATATTCATTTATTTAGTTATCTCTTTGATATCAAACTATTGTATCATCAATTTCACTTGTTTTTTTTTCTGAAGAATCCTTTAAGTTTGGAATGTTCAGTGCCTAATCCCGGTCTTAGTTAGATATCAAGAAAGCAAGAACAAGACATTCCATTCTTTGCTCAAATCCTGACAAATTCATTCATTGTCAGTTCGTTAAAAATCTGATTTTGACCAATTCTGTTCATTTCAAATGTTCGATTTTTTAATTTTTTTTTTTTTTTTTTGTTCTTTTTTTTGTTGTTGTTGAGAATAGGCGTGTGTGACTTGAATTAACTTTGATTCTTGTTTTCTAAATTATTAGTTAATAATTGCATTTACTTTTTCACTTCAGGGCAAGTATTACACCCCATATGACGCTGCCCTCATCAAAGGTCATTCAGAGGCCAAGGACATCTTACGTCATCACGGGGGCGTTCCTGGTACAGAAGTGTCCAATCACGCCGCTGCCACAATACAAACCAAATACAAATACCACAGTAAGAAGAAAGTAAAGGAAGACAGAAAAGAGAAAGAGGAGGAGGAAGAGAACGATGAAAAGACCGATGATTGTGAGAAGAGGGACAATAATAATGTCACTCCCGATGAAACAGTTAAGAATGAAAACGATGAAAAGAAATCAAATGAGGATAAAAAGGAGACAGATACTCTAACAGAAAACAAAGTAGAAAACAAAACAGCGCTTGTCGTGGGCTCGGGTAAATCTGCTGACTCTGGCAAAGACAAGGCTAAAAAAACACCAGAAAAAGCTAAGCCTGTTTACGTGGAGGCGTCGACACAAGTTCACACAGTCCGTCCAGGTGTTTTAGTTGGAGATTCGACAGAGGACGAGCCTAGTGAAAAGGAACCATCTCGCTCGCGGCCGCAATCTTCTAAAAAAGTTGAACAACCTGGAAAATTGAAGTCAAGCCCCAACTCCGAGTCTGAAAAACCGAAGCCTAAATCCGAGACAGGCGTCAATGATAATAGCAAAAATTCTCATTCTCATGATAAGAAAACAAAAGACTCTAAGTCTAAGCCATCTCCCTTAGTTATAAAAACTGCTGTGGAAGACCAATCCACTGACGAAGAGGAAGAACCCACTTCGGAGAGATCCTCTCACGGAGCTCATAGTTCTACGTCTCACGGAAATAGCTCAGATGTTGAATCGCTTGACAGTGTAATTCATAGTCGGAATAGACAGTCTTCAATCAGCAAAAGTAAACACAAAAATTTAGAGAATGGGAAAGCGATGAGCAAGGAGACTGACAACACAACAAACAACAAAAATAATAGGTCAACTGTGAAGTCAGTGAAAGAAAAACAAATCCCACCTCAAAATAAACAGGAATCCAAGCTAAATAAGCAGCCCACAGAAATCGTCAAAGAAAATTCAAAATCAACGAAGAATTCTACTAATAAATCTGTAAATAATAAACAATTGTCTAAAGAAAGTGTGCCTAATTCTTTTGAATCAAAAGAGAGTGGAGGTGACAGAAAAAGCGATAATTCAAATAGAACCACGCCGCGGGACTCGTGTAGTGACGCTAAGACCCCCAGATCTGACCAAGATATGGGTGGACTTTTCTCAAAGAGAAAAATAGCTGCAATAAACCATGCAGACAAAAATACATCATCATCACCTCGTCAAGAAAATGGAGAAGTGCCAAAGAAAATGTAAGTTTATGTTTTTAAATTCCATTGACTTCTTTGTACTTTGAGTTGTTTTTTTTCAACATTACGTCTTGTAATATTATGTTTCGGTCCTTCGATCATTTCGATCTTTTTGTTATCTATTCTTGTAATTCTACAACAATGCACGCGCTATATTGAATTTGCGTTATCAATTGGCAGAATCCTTTTCTATCAAGGAGCATTCTAGCTTATGAATGTCAACTTCTTTGGGTTATGAAATTATGTTCCAAAATTCATCATCCAAAACCTAAAAAAAAAAACTTCAAATGAACTTAATGGGCGGTTTTGGGTCTTTTCACAAAAAAAATTAACTACCAATTTTGGGCGGCTTATATCTGTTTCATCATTATCTATATGATAACACACAATTGTGGTGAAAACAAAATATACTTTATCTGTTTGTTTTGTTTGTTTTTTTTTTGCGTCCTGATTTGAAAGTATAACAATCTTGTGGCAAATTTTCCGCAAAAAGTAATGAAGGAATAATTTCCATATTCTTCCCTCTTATCAACATTGTAGGCTTTGTGTCACCATTTTACAGCTTTGGCTTATGAAATGTGTATTACAAAGTTGCGAATCAAAATTTCTTGACAAAATATATGTTAAAAATATGTAATTTGGATTATAAATCAAAATACTCGTACACATACCCTATAAAAAATCTCTCTATGGTGACATAAAACATTATCTCTGTAATACTGTGAAAATTTTCAGACAATTTCAGGGAATGGATTCTGAGAAGATTTGACACAGTATCCCGTAGCCCTAGTAAAATGACATATTGAGAAAATAACAAGGATTTTCCCATAATTGGAAGATGCACAGCACAGATGTGTGGATGACTAATTTGATAACTCCTTTATTGATCCTTTTTAATGATAAAAATAGTTGGTATCCACGTTATGACTCGAATTAATCAAGACATGTTTATGTTATCTCCCGAGTTAAAACGCACAGTATTATAGGGTTGTTGTTTTTTTAAACCCTAAAGAAATGCAAATACCAAAAACTAGAATACTCCTTTTATAACACACTATGTAGTAACATTAATACAGAGAAAGCTAAACTCTAAGATTCTCGAGGTTTAATATTTACTTTTTTCTCCGTCTTGCCAATAAACTACCGATCAAACAAATATTGACTCTATCTTAACCACCATAAATTAACGATTAAACTTCAAGACTAGAGAACAGTAATAAAACATTGCTTTTTAATAGGATGTTTATTCTACAATTAAACCTCAAGACACAGATAAGGTTACAAGATATGAGTCTGAAATGTGTGCAGGTTATCATTAAAAATATGTGTTGTTTATGTGAAAATTAAAACGTATATTCATTTAACTAGCTGTAAGCAAGCACCGTGTAGGGTATTATATCATTGTATGTTCTTTCTACGTGTTATTATCTGAATCATTACCTCTGCTCATGCAGCAATGATGGGTACACAGACAACGATGATTCTGAGTTAGAGGGTGACAATCAGGGAACGGAAATGCCAAGACGGAAGAAGACAAGGCCCAGTAAACTCATATCTCGTGTTCAGGTAGCACTGCAGTCTGATGTTGTCATTTTTATTATTATTATTATTATTATTATTATTATTATTATTATTATTATTATTATTATTATTATTATTATTATTATTGTTATTATCATCATCAGCATTTTATTATTATTTTTATTATCATTATTAATTAATATTATAATTAATATTAGCTTTCGGATCGGAAGGTCCTGGGTTCGAGCCTCGCTCGACGCATAGTTGAGTCCTTGGAAAAGACTCTTTACTCACATTCTCTCACCGTACTCAGGTGTAAAATGAGTACCTGGCCGTTAACAGCGTTGTCTTTGTCCGAAAAATTGTAATGTCGCCTAACAGGCGTCATGTCTCGTCCCACATGTTAAATGTTGCTGTTGACCAGGGACCCCTTGTAATGCGCTTTGAGCTCTTTAAGTGGATATTGCACTATATAAAAGCTCAATATTATTATAGCAGTAGTTGTAGAAGTATCTGTAGTATTATTATTGATAGTAGTAGCAGTAATAATAATAATTATAATAATAATAATAATAATAATAATAATAATAAATAATAATAATAATAATAATAATAATAATAATAATAATAATAATAATAATAATAATATAATAATAATAATAATAATAATAATAATAATAATAATAATAATAATAATAATAATAATAATAATAATAATAATAATAATAATAATAATAATAATAATAGTCGTAGTGGTAGTAGTAGCAGTCCTGGTGATGGTAATAGTTATAGTAATAGTAGTATTAGAATTAGTTATAGTCGTAGTAGTAGTAGTAGTAGTAGTAGTAGTAGTAGTAGTAGTAGTAGTAGTAGTGGTAATAGTAGTAGTTAGTAGTAGTCATAATATTAGTAGTAGTAGTAGTAGTAGTAGTAGTAGTAGTAGTAGTAGTAGTAGTAGTAGTAGTAGTAGTAGTAGTAGTAGTAGTAGTAGTAGTAGCAGTTGTTGTTGTTGTTGTTGTTGTTGTTGTTGTTGTAGTGTGGCACAAAATATTTTAATTTCAAATAGTAAACGTATACTTCCATTCTTACAATATCCTTTTGGTGTATTTCCAACTAACACACTAACACTGACTCATACTTGTGTTGCGTATGGTTATGTGAGTGCAATTCCTAATTTCAAGCACACCACACGTTTTGGCGATTGTTTTGCAATAGTACCTCAATCACCCGCTCACCAACCTCGCTCGAAATGGCTTTAACTGATTTGCTTATTCCTTGCAGGAGAGCGTCAAACGATACGAAGAAGAACGTCGCTCCATCCGCCGGTTGCATCAGGTTAAAAGGGCTCAGATCTACTCAGCCCCCATGTATGACGTCAGTCTTTTCAAGGCCATCATGGACAACAGCCAGCAAACGAGTCAAGGAACACCAACCAGCAATGCATCAACCTGGGACGAATACCTCCAAGGTAATAGCTTTACTTAGTTGACCCAAAGATGATAAATACCATCTTTGGTTGACCCCTGGCGTTCACTATTAATTTGTTTCCCATAATGTAATCAGGTATTACGCCCATGCCTGCAAGATGAAGATTATTAAATTCAAAATTAAAATAATGACAATTAGATAATTGAGCTATTTTTTATATTTACGAAACATACTAAAATATCTCCTGAACAAAGAAATTTAGATCACATTTAAGCTTTAAAATTTAGCTTAACGTAACCTACAAAACCCGACGTCATAAATTGTTGGGTTTCCCATTTTTGGGAGGCAGCCAATGCTAGATGGTTGAAGACAGCCATCTTCCCAAATTCCACTCTTGATGTCGGGCGTATATCAGGACAGCGTCAATGACGTTCTAACTTGCTGACTTACTGCCTTTGCCGAAGAAACGACTGTCATCACAATAACAAACATAATTTATTTAGAAGTATAACATCTAACTATATCCTAAATATTTTCTAATGACGTTATGAGCTGTGGATCTGCACACAAAATTCGTTTTCCACGTGTTGTAAGACAAAAATTGATGCAGGGTGAAAATAAAACCCAAACCTATAAACCTGGAATTGGGAACGTTTTTGTGGAAATTCTAAAGAGAAATTGTTTGAGACAGGTATCCTTCAGTAAATGCGTCGACAAGAGTCTTTCTATTCACCTCTCGTCTGTTTTGAAAATGTAAAGTATTTATGATGTACAACATGATGTATAGCTGATGGCTATTTCTAATTCTGACCTCAAAACACCGACACAAACATCTAGGACTTCCCACATGGACAGTTTCATTCCCCTGACATCCGCCAAAGACCTCCGAAAATTTTCATTTTACCCCAGAACCATCACAAGATGAGAACAATTTACCACGAGAAATTATATTTGCACCCAATTAGATTTCGTCATATAGCTTCTAGATCACTACTGAATGTTCAACTTAATGTTATTGTTCATGTCAAAATGTTCATGAGTAAAGGTGGACATTAAAGGAAGATTCATATTCGGATTCAGATTCAGTTTCAGATTCAATGAGCTAATTTATTTTGCTAATATTAATCCACCTCAACATTTACAATAGATTACATTACTTTCCATTTCACAGAAAAAAATTAATAGAACTAAAACCAATTAGTCACCGAACAAATATAAACAGATATTAATGCAGCAATGATTTTGTTTATATAAAAATCGTTGTGTATAATATAATTTCGGCTCTGATAACCCAAATTGTAGGATGGGCTCATTTGTTTAACGGAAGTGCTCTCAAATTAAGATAATATATTTTCCAATAAAACAATGTTTTTAGAATGTCCATTAATGAGCTCGGTTATCAGAACTGCAATTGTGGTCAAGTTGGTTGAAACCCTATCCTCCAATTCAGCATTGCTATAACGCAGACAGGTGCTGTTCCAATTAACACATTGATCATTATTCTTTTATTTTCACTATACTCATCATCATCATCATCATCATCATCATCATCATCATCATCATCATCATCATCATCATCATCATCATCATCATTATTATTATTATTATTATTATTATTATTATTATTATCATCATCATCATCATCATCATCATGTTCATCATTATTACTTGTATTATCATTATCAAGAATACCATGATAATCATCACCTTTAATATTCTTATGACAACAACTAGTTTCTTTTCAAATATTCCCCAGAGCAAATCAGGATAATTCAAGAGGACAGGAAATCAGCAAGACGAGGCATATCTGGCAGGGTAAGAAGATTTTCATTCTCATATTATATACAGTTTCAACTGGGTAGATCGACGTATACTTATTTGCGGGTCTGATAGCCCAGATTTTGATGGTCTCATTGATCTTGCAAAAATACTCTCAAACAAACGCAAACTATTCTCCATTAAAATAACTGCGTCCGTTTATCAGACCTACAAATAAAATTTTCACGTCGGGGTAGGCTTAGTTTTTAGAAAATCAAATTCTAACTGTCATTTATAAGATTTGATTTAAAATAAATGACTTTAGATTGCAGAGTTTGAGTTTTGTTTCTGTAACTTCACTAAACTTAAACTTTCTCTCTCTGATCGTATTACCGGCTTTAAATTCGAATTTCTTCAATTAGTTGAATCCAACATAACCTTGGATTGACGCATTGGTTGGCATAATGTCATTTTTCTCAACTCGTTCCACGAAAATATCAGAATGCCTTTTTAAATAATTAACCCAATTAATGTACATAAGAGTTCTGTATTTTTTTCCCCATTAAATAGATAATATTTTCTTTTACATTGTCACCTTTTCTCAATTCATTCAGTTGCCCTATGTAATGGACTATTAATTTAGAGAACAGAAAGAAGAAGAAGAAAAAAAAAAGAAGAAGAAGAAGAAGAAGAAGAAGAAGAAGAAGAAGAAGAAGAAGAAGAAGAAGAAAGATTATTGATACTACTACTACTACTACTACTACTACTACTACTACTACTACTACTGCTGCTGCTGCTGCTACTACTACTACTACTACTACTACTACTAATACTACTACTACTACTACTACTACTACTACTACTACTACTACTACTACTACTACTACTACTAGTTATAATAATAAGAATAATAATAGGAGGAGGAGGAGGATGAGGAGGAGAATGGGGAGGAGATGGAGGTTGTCATGATGTTAAAGTGGACAAAAAGGTACATTAGAAAACATCGGGAAATTCTCAGCTTCATACTTATTTTATTATAAACCGAATGTCTTTGAAAAGGAGGAACAAAGACGACCACTTAGAATATTATCATTTAGTTTATTTAAGTTCGGCGACTCTAATTCACAATAAATCACACAAAAAAACAATTCCAAAAGTAAAATATCCGTTTTTGGAAAACATCGTATTTAGCAGGTCGTAATATCTTACTTGACTATTCTACTTTTCTCTCCCAACTTAAGGATCAATCCTGTGAGAACTCAACGCCTACTCAGCCTCCAACCAGGAAAGGTCCCCAGGCACCGCGCCCCACAGACAGAGACCATCATGCGGACCCCAAGGCCAGTCGTACGGCGCCTGTGGGCAGGGGAAGCCTTCAGGGAAGCGACTCGCTCAGAACCAAGTCCAGTATGAGTAAAGCTGCACCTGGTGCTGGGAGGCAAGGACGACTTGAAAGAGCTCAGACGGCTAATATGCCCAGGACGCAAGCTTCTAGGAGGTATTTATTGGTGACCACCTACCATGATGTGGCTGAATATTAGATTGAACGTTAATCAGTATTTTCTGAATGATCCTTTTTGTATTTTAATTGTTAGTTCTAATGAAATAAAACTAAAAGACTATTTAAAGCACAGTGCCAGACAAATCAGAGATGAAAATGCAATTTAAACCCAGACTTTCATCAAAGTCGATGAAGGCTAATTTGGTTTTGAGAATGTATTTTGTTTTCTTATTTCTCTTTCTCTCTCTCTCTCTCTCTCTCTCTCTCTCTCTCTCTCTCTCTCTCTCTCATTTATCTGTCACTAGACCATATAGGGCTACATCTTTTAGGATTTTAATCTTTCCCCGATGTTTGCGGTCCCATTTTTATTCCTCTTATCACTCATTTAGAATTTTGCCAGAAAACTAGTCGATATATTTAAATGAACCTCATCTTGGGAAAAACTCTCAAACCTGGGAACTAGCGACATGTGACATCCTTCATGGTGCAGGAATACGTCATCAACATGGCACTCGTCGGGATGGTCCGAGTAGTTCAGTTTGTAGCCCGCTCAACTCACATTCCCAGAGATCAGTATCACTAAATTATAACACCTGACTATCTTTGTCCAGGTATTCATATATACATGAGCGCGTTGGTAAGAATGTGAATAAAGAACGATTTCGAAGGATTCAACTTTGCGCTGCCCACCCAGAAATCAACTGAAAAAGGGACCAGAAGGCGAGTCAAACAATTGTGATGTCTATTTATCCTGTGATCATCAAACTTTCACATCCCGTATCATCTTTTATTTTTCATGTGTGACATGCTTGATCATAAATTATACATTATATAATCAGAATATTGGTTTAAAGCCACCAAATATAGACTACAATCCAGCTTTTGATATTTGTACCTTTCAGTGGGACGAGAAAAGACGATCCACTTCAACTAAAACACGAAGAACAGCAGCGATTGTTGCGTCAGGCATACAGACCTTTTGGGACCATGAACGGTTTGGACTCAAACATCATCATCATCATCATCATCATTATCATCATCATCATCATCATCATCATCATCATCATCATCATCATCATCATCATCGTCATTATCATTCATTCATCTCTCTTACCTTCTATCCGTTTATTTTTATCATCGACACTGTCATCAATGCTTGGTATCTTTCATTTTCAACCCTCCCTTCTTCACCTCAACATATTAATTATCGTCATTGTCAGCATCAACAATACCATTTACTTTTTGTGCTAATATGAGACAAGCATACAGCTACAAATTTATGTTTTAAACGAGAAAAACAAATTTATTCATAAAAAATCGAAATACATAGCATTGTTTCACCGTCTCTCATAGTTTTCTTTTAAAAGATAATGTGCAATTTATAATGCAAATCCACAGTAGTAGCAGCACCATGCCATGAGCGTTTTTATCTTTTTAAAAAATCCTGATTATAAAGCATTATTAATCTGGAACTATGTGCACATATTTGCAGGCCTGATTACCCAATGATGCAATGACGGGGTTGTTTTAATATTGTTGTAATGGGCAATATTTTGCATTGGTTTGAGAGTATTTTCATTATAACAGTGAGCTTACAAGAATTTGGATTTTCAGACCTATAAATAAGTAAAAATTGGCCTAACACTTAAAATGGTCTTATACAACCTGCAAGGCTGTTTTAGGTAAAAGGACAATAAAAACAACAAATAGGCAAATATGTTACATAATATCTCGTAAAATATCTTTCATCTCTTTCCTGGCTTCGAGATCCGCTCTGAGCGGCGCATAGTCGAGTTCTTGGAAAAGGCTCTTCACTCGTTTCTTTCATCTCGTTGTATTTATTAAACGAGTTATTTTTATCATGTCCAATAACACAATGACCTTGCGAGTATCTCTTATTGCACGATAAAGATATAATGGTTTTTAAAATTATAAAGAAATGAAAGAATACGTTTATTCTACCCCTCCACGTAAGATTATTAGATATTTTGTAACCAAATTATATGGTATTAGTACTTCTATTTATCATAATTTGTATCTTTCTCCTTTCGCTTGAATGACAATTTGACCCAAAACAAAAAAAGTCGTATTTGTATTCATGCGCACGAAAAGATTTTATATGATTGCCAATTATCTGTCTTTTACATCTATAATTCAACACCAATAAAATGTGCAAAAATATTCTACAATTGTCGAATATTTTTTTTATTCAACCGGTTCAAAGCATTATTCATTACGTATTTATTGAGAGATGATAGGGTTTTCCAATGAGAGGGGTGGAATAATATATTATGTCCGGCTATGTGGTTTAATGGTGTGACACTTGCCTTTGGATCGGAAGGTCATGGCTCGAGCTCCGCTCTGAGCGGCGCATAGTCGAGTCCTTGGAAAATGCTCTTTATTCACAGGCTTTCACCGTACTCAGGTGTAAAATGGTATCTTGCCGTTATCATCAAAATTATAATATCGCCTAGCAGAAGTCATGTCTCGTCCAACATGTTAAGTGTTACTGTTGGCTTTGGTCCCCTTGTAAAGCGCATTGATCACGTTCAGTGGATATTGCTTGTAATATAATAGCTCCAAAAACTCCATGTGTAAATCTTCAACTATTTCCTTATAATCCAGGCCTGCCAAACAACCAGAGACAGATCAATTCAATGAACCCACGGCCCGTCACAGCAGTCAATACCAAGGTCATGAGTACCACGTCCTCAAAAACAGGGTCTACCTGTGGTTCAATAGTCAGTGCCAGACAACAAAGGTCAAAGGCGTTTACCGTGATGACGCCTTACGGGAGTAGAAAATACAGGGAGCCTCTGGAATTATTTAGAAGAACAGGTATGCTCTCAACGTTCTCACTAAAGTAAATAAATAGTTTTCCCTTTATTCATCCCCATGGGGAAATTTGTTATTAGGATCTATCCCAAGGGAACGCTGTATTAACACAGGCGTCAGCTGAAATTTAACCCTGCAAAGTTAGCTAGGGTGGGGTGACTTGCTCAAGGCACCACAGCGCATATGGTAATCGAATTCGATACCTTTCGGGTACAAAGCAAAGAGCGTATTGCTGAGCCACGCTGCATACCAGAAGGTAGTTTGTCATTAAAAAAAAAAAACCAATGAGATCTTCCGATTCAAAACTGGTATGATATCAGGGAAAAAGAAATGCACAATATTAAAAATGTTAGTATTCAAATATAACGAAACGGTTAAAATTCACCCGCTTAATCGAGGGGAATGAAGTTTCTTTTACTGTAAGAAAACTGAAATCTTGTATTACTCATATTTCACCGCACCTTAAAATTCCAGTTTACGGAATAAGGTTTTATCCTGACATAACATTTGATCGGTACAACGAGTCACAAATTGTTTTGTTCTTTTTGATCTGATTTTTTTTAATTTTCGATTGGGAAGGACTCTTTACTCACATTATCTAATCGTACTCAGATGTAAAATGATTGCCTGACCGTTAACTACGTTCTCTCGGTCGGAAAAAAAAATGTAATATCGTCTAACAGGCGTCATGTCTCGTATGGATAACGACATTAAAACATGACAGACCTATCAAACTAAAACCAGATAATGTGATTTCCAATGATTTGTTTACTTTTAACCGGGTCTACAAACAAATTTTTATTTCATACGTACAATTTTTTTTTAGTTTTGCGCATATTGCAGCCTTATATTACTTGCCATGTGTGAATTTCAAATGGCATTTTCAGTTAATCAAAAATGAAAAAACAAACGAAAAAACAGAAAATTATGAAATTATCAAAGCAATTTTTCAACAAAAACGAATGCATCGGAGAGTCTATAAAATACGAGTATAAGAAGCCTGAAACATTTATTTTTACAAATGAATGTTACTATTTCATAAATAAAATCGTCTTAAGATAAGAATGCGTCCATTATCAGAAAATGTAATAGTCGACAACTTTGGTATCACAATTATCTAACTTGAGACTTAGAATCTTTCGTGCTACAATGGGTTCTTGTGCCGTGATAATCATCTTCGGGCTGCAAGGCCCAGGACTCGATTTCTGCCCTTAGCGGCGCATGGTTAAGTCCTTAGAAGAGGCTTTTTACTCACATTCTGCCACCATACTTAGCGGTAAAATGAGTTCCTGGCTCTGAAACAGCATTGTCTCTGTCCGAAAAAATGCAATATCGCCTAATAGGCGCCATGTCTGGTCTTAGATGTTAAGTGTTTCTGTTGACTTGGGACCCATTGTAGAGTGCTTTGACACCTTTAATGAATATTGCTCTATAAAAATGCTCAAGTTTTTCATTTTTATTGTTATAATTTTATTATTATATTATTGTTATCTTCCTACCCCCCCCCCCCACCCACACACACACACACCACATCGATAGATACAACATCGACCAGAA
>NC_088360.1:15003702-15036202 GCF_034508935.2 Berghia stephanieae | reverse complement strand
AAAAACGTAATCATTGACATCGCCACCGTAGTCACAGTCGTCAATGCCATTATTCACTCATCACCTATATCATCACTATTGTTGAGCTCTAAAGCCCGTGTAACTTACATTCTCAATTATTTAACGATAGAAATACATTTATTAATCATTTATTTTGATATGATCCCTAGACTTTATAATATTATTCAATAATTCGAGTCGTCACGAATAAAACAAAATAATACTAAATTACCAATTGTTATTCCTTAATTGACTATGAACTGTTTTTATTCTGTACAATGTCTAAAAAAGCAGAAGCTGTCTAGAATCGGTTTGTGTGCTGTTTAATGTTCTGGACATGTAAGACATGTAAGTCCTAATTCAAGTCTCGATCTAAATTTTGGAGCGCAAAAGTTTGGAAAAGGCTCTTTATTTACATTCTATCATCGTACTAAGGCCAGTAACACCTTGGTCTCTGTAGCGCCGTACAGACGTGTTTGGATCAACGTTTAATAGGTTGCAGGTCTGATAAACTGTAATAAAATACTCTTAATCCAACGCAAATGGTTGTCCAAGACAGCAATGCTAAATCAAGCCTATAAGTGCGCTCGAATGTCAAACTTATAAATAAGTGCACTTAGTTTTGGGCCCTTTATATAGCAATTTTTGCAGATTAAATTGATCATATAAAACTTATGTTTCTTATTTGTATACCATGAGAGTGTCGTGAAATATATCAAGAAAGGATCATTAAGCCAATTATACTTTGAATTAAAATGAGATTTTTCTTATATTATTTACATGTGCTAAGTCATCTGTATCGTATAATATATTTTTTCGCGCCCAAGTCTACTCTCCAAATTTTAACTTTCGTACTTTTAGACATTGCAATATTGAACATGATAACCAGAAATGAAGTGAGTAGAAAGTGCCTGATGACAAAAGAGAATGAAAACTTTGCTGCGATAAGGATTCGAACCCATTCGCCAACAGTTACAGCAGCTCCTCCTGGCCACGAGAGGGACGTTTTACAATTGACACCTTCACTCAATCCATAAACGTGGTTTCAAACGTAGCAGTAGTAACAATGTTTTGTCCTTCTCGCGACTTCTTGAGTCATGAGGTAACTCACAACCAACCCGAAAGTTTGTTGGCGAGTTCATATAACGCCAGAGCCGATTGTGATATTGAGTAGCTCCGATACTGTTCCAATCACTTTTCTATAATTAGTATGGGACATTCTTTCATGTCTCCATCCCCGTATGTGAGTTAGCTGTAAATAGTTTATAACGGAAACACCGGAGACATTCTTGATAATTTGAGTTCTGCCAGCTACTGAGTAACCTCCTTGATATAATGGAAGCGTCCCTGATGTTTATGGAAACTAAAAGGTGTATGAAAATTGTAATTGGACCCAATTCGTTTCCATTAATTATTTTAACGCCTGTATACATATTATGATTGATCAGTACGTTCGACTTCACTAGAATGAGAGAATTTCACACACCTGTCATGAATGACAGGCACGTCGTCTCCTCTACAGCTTTTAAAACTTCCTGCTTCACCTTTCATTGTTACCTCATAATCTCAATAATGATAACAATTATTTTCAGGAATGCGGTTTTAAATTTTTAAAATTATAGAATGCAATGTGGAATTGTCAAAGTCGAAGCTTATTCTTCGACGGAGCCGAAATATGCGAGTTGATTGGATTGTTCCTAACACACGAAATTAAAAAAAAACTACCAGACCTAAACTTCGGCCTCTACCGAGACGATGGACTCAAATAGATTTTATCAGCTGTTGCTGAGAATCAGGAAAAATCACATTTGTACACAGCGGACCGCTTACTCACAGTAAATCCCATATTTAACCACTTTGAAATGTTTTTATTTTCTTAAATGATATAATAATTTTAGAGCAGCGCTAGGCGCTTGTACAATTTTGAACAAAGACTATTATGCTTTGCTTCGAAGAACCTCGAATTATCAATCCATCTATGTTCACTCCAACCATCAACGCAGAAAGTGCAGCTATGTGGTATTGTGGTATGACACTCGCTTTCGGATCGGAAGTTCATGGGTTCGAGCCATACGCGGCGCATAGTTGAGTCCTTGGAAAAGGCTCTTTACTCACATTTTCTCACCGCACTCAAGTGTAAAATAAGTACCTGGCCGTCAACAGCGTTCTCTCTGTCCGAAATAATTGTAATTTCGCCTAAAAGGCGTCATGTCTCGTCCTACATGTTACGTGTTACTGTTGCCCAGGGCCCCTTTGTAAAAAGCGCTTTGAGCACGTTTAGTGGATATTGCTCTATATAAAAGCTCATTTGAAAGTTCGAAGCTCGATCCAAAAGTCTGATCTCTATATTTAGTTTGACACCTACACACACGCTAAGCTTATTTTCTTTTTGACACGAGTTCAGGGAACTTCTTCACGTTTGAAAACACGAGACCTCCATACCAAAGATGAAAATTGTGGAGCCTACTTCCATTTTTTTTGGCCACCCATAAAGTTGAAGACTTAATAGCATATAATAATGATTTATTGATTATTGATTGCGTCATCAGGTCAGGTTATCACGTTCTTTGTAGCTAGTCAATCTATTTAAATATCTAAATCTAAATAACAACATTTGGTAATTGGCATTGTGTGTGGAAAACCGGGTGCATAGCTTGATACAACAATGATATGAATGGATCACACAACAGCTTGAACATGTTAAGTGCATATGTATGTACATCTATGTAGGGGGTACTTCACTGATTATACGCCTCATTTGACACAATGTGCAGCAATGATATCAAAGATTGAGTGTCTCGATAGTGGCCAGTTGGTTTGATAGATCTGGCGAAAGGTACTTCATACTTTTTAGACAGACATCCTATCCGTATGTGGGCTAACAATATCTACTTGGCATTTAAGGGGGGGGGGGGGGGGGGGGGGGGGGGAGCGACACTAAAGGATCATTTTTTTTATTTGATGAAATATCCTAAACTTCTATGCAGAGTCATAATGTATATGTTTGGGAAGGATGATTGCATATAATTATTTTTTTTTAAAGTTGCCCGTTGCTATGAAAACGACGACATATTGGAAAATAAACAACAAATCTTAAAAAGTCAAAGGCTTTTTTGTTTATCAACCGATTGCCATAATATTTTGGCCAGAGGTAGAAAAAGGAAGATAAAGAGGCTCTAGAAGCCCGATTTTTAAGTTTTTAATTAGAAACTTTAAAAATCAAGTTCAAAGTTATTACTCGATTATTCCCCTTGAAAAAAAGTTACATAATTTCAAATTACTCCTAAAAATTGTTTTAAAAAATCCGGCTCCTAGAGGACCTGCGTATTTGTATGACACTCAATTGTAGAAAGTTTGAAGAAGATTGGTTAAAACTGAGGGAGGAGATAGGTTTTTAGTGAGAAAAACGCATTTAAAAGTCAAAGTAAACGAATTTAGGATTGGATTGTGACCACATGACATAATTAAGAACAAAGTGATTGGTTGTTAAAGATAGAGGAGAGTTTATACTTTTCATTGATATGCTTTTGCCTTTACTTAGTTATAAAGACTATTTGATATTCTTCCATGAAATCAATCCACTGAAACTAAAAATGGGCAGGATTTAACCATACTATGGGTCACAAAATACGTTATTTTGAGTCGAAAAATACTGAGTCGAAAAATACTGAAGATAACGTTCTCATGCAATTTTTTATGCAGACATATGGCCTTGAAGGAAAAAAAAAGTATTTTTTATCAAAGACTGTAATGTTACGAGCTCTTTTGTCATGTTCACTTGATTGACCACAACCATCACCACACTGAGTACAAACTCGAAACAGCACCAGACTTTCCATGTTTTAAGTATATATATATATATATATAATATATATATATATATATATATATATATATTTATATATATATATGCTTCCATAATATTATCCACAGAAACTGGAACATGTACAGCCTTATCCATTTTCATCATAAAGCATTATATAGATGGAATTTAGTATTATTCATCATTTCATTTCCGTTCAGGCCGCCTACCAATAACCATAATTGCGAACAGTCTGATGTTCGGCTTTTTGATGCTAGTATGGCATTTCGTTATTGAAACTAGATGTGTGCTATTTATCACCTTTAAAAGGGTAACTGCCGGAATATGGAAAAAACATGTATTTAAACATTTGGTCAGAAAGTTTGTCCTTCAAATATCATTCGATTTAAATGACCCTCATCTTAGCAAAATCTCTCAAACATGACGAATAATACGTTGGTCGATATTTGAATGACGAGTTTTCAGGCCAAAGTATTAAATACATGTTTTAATCAAGAAAACGGCACGGGTTAAATGGTGCCCTTGTGATTGTGGCGATGTGGGTGAGGACTGAGGACGTCACAAGAGTCGTTATGTTATAGTAATCAAACTCGATAATTTTAATTATTTTAGTTTATGTGAACCAATTAAAATAATTCAAAATAAGCATTCAGTTTGGTAATGTGGAAACGAAAAAAAAAGGATAAACCGCCACGGCCGACTCCCATCGGAACGATTATGAGGTGTTCCCAAAGTTCCAACTAGTTCACGCCAAATCGTAGAATCAATAATCTCCACAATCTGTGAGTATTTATTTTGATATTGCTTTGGCAGTGGTCAGTCGAAAGCACTACAAAACAGTGTTAAGGCAGACAATTATGCGGTGGGTCTGGGAGTTTCATTAGTTTCGCTGATGGTAAAGACATTCATTACGTGCCTGCCAGACATAGCAATCTAGATAGTGTATAGATAGCATTGCTACCAGACAAGCCAGCTGGCACTAAGTATTATAAAGTGACTCATATGTATCATTTACATATTTTGTCACTCGTTTCTATTTTTAAGCCTGATCAAACCCTACAAGCTTAACAACTAGAATATCACGACAATATAACTTTCATACAATTTATTCCTTTCCTCGTTATGGCAATATGATAAGACAGGTCATTATTTGTTTTGAGTAATACCAACGGAATTGACTGTGTTTGTAATGTGACATTCATCCGATTAGGAATTGGTTACACTGCTCTAACTGTTCTCAGTCGAGTGAAATGCGTCACCAATAAATATGTTTAGCTGTGTTGACATAGAAAGCAGCAAATGCAAAGATTACAAAAAAGTCTTCGAAAACCCATAGGATCTGCATCGAATTGAGATAATAAATAAACTTCGTACAATCTGAAGCATTTACAGATGAAATAACCAGTTCTAAATTTTATTTTTCAACCAAGACTGCACATGTTCTATAACTAGGTTTAAACTTTGAATTAATTGAAGCTGTGGTCTAGTGGTTTGGCGTTCGCCTTGTGTATGGAAAGCTTGAATTCCGCTATGGGCACCAAGATGTTGAGGTCTTTGAAAAGGCTCTTTACTCACATTTCTTGTCATACTCGAGTGTAAAATGGGTACAAATTACAGCGACGTGTATATCGAAAGGAAATTATGCCGCCATCTCTTTTCCTGCATACATAGGTTTGCTGTTGTTTTTATAGCCCTTGTTAAGCAATTTGATAACATCTATAAAGCGGACTTTCCGCCAATAAAAGATCACAATAGATGATGCTTGCTACACGCCGCTTTTAATGTTATATTTTTGTTGTTGCTATAAGTAATTGAATATTTTATGTTAAATTTTATCTCTACTTTATCATGAGTTTTTTGAAAAAGCTCTTCACTCGCTATTTCTTGTCATACTCGGGTGTAAAATCTTTACTTTTTGTTTAATTTGATCCCACTTTTTAAAAACGTAAAAATCCTTAAATGTTTACATGATTGGCAAAACAAAATGAAATGGATCAATGGGCATTCGTCTTTACTGCCTTTGACGTGAAAATGTCCTTACACGCATGCAGGCCTGAAGCCAAATATTCAAGTGTTCGAATCAATCCGGGTTAAATCGGTCTATTAACGAAATGACGATTTGGAACAATGAATCAGGGATTTATCGCTAGAGATCTATCCACTTTAAGTAATTAGACACAGCGGATTTGCCTCCATGTTGGATTGACTACAGATCGGTAATTCCTTGTTATGTTCGGGACATATGCCAACCACATACTGTTCCCTTCTCAGTTATAATGAAATGGAGGTAAGATATTTGTTGTTTTTTTTTTTATTATTAGTGGTTCGCCTATTTCTCTGGCCAAATTAGATATAATTTTGGCTTGTTTTAGGCAATTTGGTCCTCATTTATATTCGATATCTTGCTTTAAAGAAATGTAAACCATCCGGTTCAAGCCATTTATAAATTTACTACCTTTTATTCAGGCCAAATCTGAACATTTCTGATGAGTATTAATTTGTGTTTTACTTAGTCTATGCGCGTGTTTATATTTTTTCACGTTGCCACCTGACTTATAGAAACTTGATTCAATCTTGGTATTTTCTTTTTTTTAAAATCAAATAGAGGCCCGTTATTTACACAGCAGTAGCTGGTTAGAAATAGATATGTTTATTAACTGTCCAATACACCAATGATCTATCCGAAATGTAGGAAAGAATTGTTATTGTCTATTTCAAACATTGAAACGGTGAATAACTCTGGCTTTCGGAATCCCGTGACTGTAAAGGACTACAACGTCTAGGTTGAAGTGACATCAGACCTAGCACATCAAAGTAATACATTTTGGTTTAATAAATCATATCTCTCGCGGCTATGTGGTCTAGTGGTATGACACTCGCTTTCGGATCGGAAGGTCCTGAGTTCGAGCCTCGCTCGGCGCATAGTTGAGTCCTTGGAAAAGACTCTTTACTCACATTCTCTCACCGTACTCAGGTGTAAAATGAGTACCTGGCCGTTAACAGCGTTGTCTTTGTCCGAAAAATTGTAATATCGCCTAACAGGCGTCATGTCTCGTCCTATATGTTAAATGTTGCTGTTGACCAGGGACCCCTTGTAAAGCGCATTGAGCACGTTAAGTGGATATTGCGCTTTATAAATGCTCAATCTCTTAACTTGATTTCATATAAGGCAATTAACGCAATGCAACTAGGGCTTCATTTAGGCTTTATTACCATCCGTTTAATTGTCACATCAGTGAAAGAGTCCTTCATATACAGGAGGATAGATGAAGGAGTATAAAGTATAATTTAAAAGATAGTAATTACTGTCGTCAAAGGGTTAATTCAGATAATGATGAATGTGCTTTAAGCCAATAATCGATCCACATTTGAATCTCAAATCTCGTCCAAGTGTCAAGCCAAACGTGAATATGCTATAATTGATATTGGTGTAATGCAGGCTTGCATAGAGATTATGGAACGGCTAATGTATTTCTGGAATCAGATATT
The DNA here is from genome assembly GCF_034508935.2 of Berghia stephanieae. Taxonomy (NCBI): domain Eukaryota; kingdom Metazoa; phylum Mollusca; class Gastropoda; order Nudibranchia; family Aeolidiidae; genus Berghia; species Berghia stephanieae. Next base: position 15,028,890 of record NC_088360.1, on the reverse strand, counting down.
AATGGATTTCTTTGATGTAGTTTCGAAAGAAGAAATATGCACCTTTATCGACCTCTCTCTCTCTCTCTCTCTCTCTCTCTCTCTCTCTCTCTCTCTCTCTCTCTCCTTTCCTGTCCTCTCTCTCTCTCTTTCTCTCTCACTTTACTCCCGTCTCTCTTTATATCCCATCAATATTTTCACAACTATGCACCCTCTCTATCTAACCCAATTTAAATCAAATTATCACTACCATTTATAACTGCCTGTAATGTTGACACGCCTCAATACAAGGCTTATATCTAATCTCTTGCCCAGAGCAGCCCATCTATAGTTACAATTCGTACAATCACGAACAACAACATAACCTAGAAGACTAACTTAACATGAATCTTATTATTGAAAATTATATAAAACATAGATTTTTGCTTCCGTAGCCCTCATTTTCTATAAAATTATAGTACATGCAGGTAAAAGTAGAAAACGGTAAGGGCTGCCCGAAGCCCGTGATCGTAAAATACTAACGAAAGAGTGAAAATGGAAAGGCTTCATATGGGAACAAAACAGACAACGGACGTTTCGGGTACAAACCCTTCGTCAGCACAACAATACACAAATAAACGTGGAAAACAAATAAAATATAATTAAAAATAACTTATATCGTCTGTACTCAATGGTGGTTGCAGTATGAATGAAATGTTAGCGTGGCGTGGGTAGAGGATAGGGTGCCCCAGGGGGTGGTCTAATTGATAAGAAAAAAATTAGTACTACTCCTACTACTACTACTACTACTACTACTACTACTACTACTACTACTACTACTACTACTACTACTACTACTACTAATATGTCTTTTATCTTCCATTATTTTCTGGAAGGTTCTGTTCCCTGACGCTGACCTTTTCTTTTTGTTCCAATACGAAGCCTTTCCATTTTCACTCTTTCGTTAGTACATGCACGCATGATCTAATCTATCGTCCCTCAGACTCATTGGCCCATGGAGTCGGAGTTTATCCAGTCAATTCTTCAATTGCTTAATATACTTTGGATAGGACGTAAGTCTATCGCAAAGTACTATCCGCCAGATCTAACAGACCCAGCTACCCAATCACTGCTAGGTCGTAGCCATCGTTAGCTTATAGCCTGACACTGACCAAAAATGACGTCAAAAGGCAAGTCTTTGACCACAAAAGAAAACAAATTGTGAGTTGTATTCAACAGTTCAACTAATGGAATCACTTGTTTCCTTAAGCTATACTTACGACAACTCACTAGACGCCGCACAAACTAAAAATTGACGTCAAACTATAAGTCTTAGAGGGTTCTAGTGTCAGGCTATAAGTTAACGATGGCTACGGCTAGGTGGACAGGGAGGGGGGGGGGGGGCAGAAAAAAATATTGATTGCATCAGGAAATCGTTCTCGGTCTCTTTGTGCGTGAAGCGAGTGCTCTACCAACTGAGTTGTCGGGGTCCCCAATCAGATTTGTGCGCCTACTTGAAAAAAAAGGATTGGATATCAAAATAAAAAAGAGGACTGAAGACAATTTTTTCCGATCAACTGCTCACAGAATGTTCTATGTGTACGTGGTTTTCCCCAACTACATTAGTAGAAACTTATGGTTTATATTATAAAATTTCCGAAAGGAACTTTAATGAAAATGTTTAGAGAAGAAGAGTTAAGAGCTCTATATACCCCTCACTTTCTATCTATTCCTCACTATAATATTCCTCCTTACTTTTTAACACACCGCCAATATTTCTACAACTATACACCCTCTCTAAGACAGGAAAAAAAAACAAAAAAAAACAAGCAAACAAAAGGTGTTTTTACAATCAACTTTCCACAGAATGCTTTTGTGTGTAGATACGTGATTCGCCCCACCATTTGTTGAAAACTGTGATAATTTATATTATAACCTTTCTGAAATGAATGTTTAATGAAGGATTTTGAAAGTAAGAATCAAGATCCGAATACCCTGATGTATAATACAATATGAATTAATTTGTTGAAAGGATGGTTAAGACATTACAATATTTGTAAGAAGAAATGATTATGCATGCCAATGTTTGGAAGAAGAAATGATTATGCATGCCAATGTTTGTAAGAAGAAATGATTATGCATGCCAATGTTTGTAAGAAGAAATGATTATGCATGCCAATGTTTGGAAGAAGAAATGATTATGCATGCCAATGTTTGTAAGAAGAAATGATTATGCATGCCAATGTTTGGAAGAAGAAATGATTATGCATGCCAATGTTTGTAAGAAGAAATGATTATGCATGCCAATGTTTGTAAGAAGAAATGATTATGCATGCCAAGGTTTGTAAGAAGAAAGGGTTATGTATGACAGTGTTGGATGGAGAGAGGATAGGATAAGAAAATGTTTGAAAAAAAGAATGGTAAAGATATGAAGATATTTTAAAATGTAGGAAGAAGAAGGGTTTAGACATGAATTTGTTGAAGACATTGGGATTAATTCATGAATTAGGTGGATAACAAAGTGTTCAGATAAAAAAAAATACGAGAACAGAATGAGTTAAAATTTGAGCGATTTGAACGACAATGGCTTAAGATAAAAGAATGTGGGACGAAGAAAGGTTAGCGTGAATATGTTGCAAAACGAATGGTTGAGATATCAATTAATTTTACGATGTGAATTAATTGTTAAAAGAAATATGAACCTATGAAAACGTTGTGGAGAAGAAAGGTTTAGTTATGAAAATGTTTGAAGATTGTGAAGAGAAAAACAGTAGTAAGAAGACGGATAAAGACACTGAGGTCGAGATGACCTGGCGTAAGATTTCAGACAAGTCAAACAACAATGATCTGTAACTGATTTATTCAACAATTTAACAATAAACTTAGATGACGTCAATAGATCTCTCACACGCTACAATCTTCTTTGTTAGATACATTATCTGTTTGTTCTATTCGTGGTAAGCTGAACTGAATAAGACGGTATCGTAAAGATTTATGTGTCATGGAGAGGAAGACAAACAAAAACATTGCAATTATTTTACATAAGGAAGTAAATCACGTCTGATGGGAATTTAAAGTCAGGATGGCAACTTTAATTCGTGGTAAGATACTAAAAACTATATGTTGCTGTGTAAGGGTACAAAACGTTATGTTACAACTGCTTAAAAAGTATATTACTTTAAAAAATGTTTTTAAAAAAATACTATAGTAAAAGATCGAAATTCACTCGTCCGTCACTCTAAAGAAAGGGCAATGTAATTGCTTGATGTACACAACAATGGAATGTCTATGAATAAAGAAAAGTAAATTAACTAGTAATATTTTAGAATTGAACATAAGCTTTGCAAAGTATAGAAAAGAAGAAAGGGATGGCATTTTAAATGACAACTTTAATCAAAGTTTATGGCACCGAGTTTTGATAACAATTAATTATTCATCTGAAAAGCAATAATACACCTTTATAATAATGATATTGTAGCATCTACTTTACTGGAAACAACAAACAATGAAAGCAATGTGTAGTGAATTTTATAAATTTAATGAGTTCTCTCGTGTTTTCGTTATGTCTGATCTGGCGTGTAGAGTAGTCTTGCAGTCAGCAGTATGTGGTAAGTCTTCGTAGTTCGTAGGAAACGGAGATCGCCACAATATACTCTTATTGAGCTCACGGCATCCTCAATCATCAGTTCATCCCATTTCATTTCTCTTGTATTCGAGTACATTTTGAGACATCTGACAGGTGTAAGATGAGGCATGCATTTTCATTTCTGCAACGATTTAAAACGAGAAAAGGTAAGAGACTGCCGCAAAGCTCTAAAATCAGAAATGCAAAACACACGTCAGAAAGAATATAGTTTCCTTATAGGCCATGAAAAACCATATAATTCCTAATCAAATAATAATTAATAAACTATTCATCTCATATAAGGAGAACATCCGAGACAGTCAGATCTCAAGATAATGGAAGCAACAGTTTCTATTGTAGAATTATATCTAATATTTTAGTCTTTTCGTGTAACTTCCTTTACAGGTTAGATATCGCAAGCCGATTTGAATTAATCAATCCCAATAATAAACATTTCCCAATTATCCAAATCCTTAATCGACAAATTCCCAGAACACAAACTTATTACTTCCATACATCGTATATCTGCCAATATCCGTTAAATCCCCCACGCTTCAGTAGATGTTGTCCGTTAAGACACCACTGCAGTGCCGGTCAATGAAGAGATTAGGCAACCAAAACACCAGCAATAATAGACTCAAAACTCTGATTACAGTCTACCCTAGATTTCCATTGGCTTCCTCACACACACACACACGCACACACACACACACACACACACACACACAATTTTGGCGTGCAATGACAAAACTCCTTTTAATTATTCTAATAGGAAAATGTTTACTTCATATTATAGACAAATATTAAAATAACCCCAATAGTATTCTCTAAAAGACTTGAACGAGCCTTTTCCTCCTTTATGGTTGCCTCAGGTATGATATTTTCGACAAGTTAGTAGTTAACCTTAATCAATCGATTTATGACGTAGACAGTTCCCTGGCCAAAATCTTAAAAGGCGTTTTATTACCGCTTGATTTCAAAAGTCAATAAATGAAAAAGTTACCATAAACTATAATGCTGCAATCTTATAAAAAGGTTACAAAGTACCAGTTGCCTCTTTAATATTTATCTTGAACTTTCTCAATGTCGATTTTCAGCTTTCATTTACACTATAATAGAATAGCTATGTTTATTAATTTCCATGGTCAAGAAGACCCGTAATATATGCGGGTTGCAAGTTCACATCCTATCTTTTTCATGCGGAGAGCAATAAAAGTAATTCTACTTAAAGAGCTCGAATAAAGTGCAATTCGCATTGTTGTCGAAGCAGTGATATGGGTTTATAATCATTGCCATAAACTGGTAAACAAAAGCAGAAAATAACGTTTGAAATAAATATTTCGTCCTTTAAAAGATCCATTTAAAGAAATTATTGTCACAAGCATTTTCACAAGGTCCTGACTTTGACAAAAGTTAAGGCTTTATAAAGACGCGATCTTTAACGCTACTTTCCTAAATATAGTACAATGTGTTTCTGTTGGAAGAAATACCATTCCATCGATTTTTTTCTTTACTGCTCTTTCACGAAAACAGTTGCAAAAGAGCTAACCGGATTTCTCTGTTATCGTTAACTGTTGTTGCACTATCAATCATTACGCGAATGCCTGTTCTCTCCAACGGTACTTGAGTTTGATTGTAGGAACTAATGAGTGTTTTCAATAACTTGGATCGGATCGGTAAGCGGTCGGTTTTCCTTTGGTGGTGGAGACAGTGAAAGTTATCATAATATAGTTAAAGACATGGATATCAATGGATTGAAAGACTTGGTTTGTGATTTCTTTTTATGGAATGGATTGGATTTTAAATATCGATAAAAGAACCAATATGATTCGGAACTTATAATTGATTTGTTGATTGATTTATTTATTTGTTTTTTGTATTTATTCATTGACTGCTTAATTTATTTACTTATCTATTTATTTGTTTATTCTTATATTAACATATTTATTTATTTATCCATTCATTCGTTTATGTATGTATATATTTATCTATGTGTTATTTCATCATGCTATTGATTACCTCGCTTAATTTATCAAATTTTGTATTGGCTTGTAAGGTTGTTGCAGGCAGTTTTGGGAGGCCGGTGTGGAGGTGGTGGGCTGAGATGACCAATCTGATACGGCATCCTATAGTATCATGGGATAAGTCTGCAGTACTCAGAAAAAAACCAACACGTTTTTAAACAGTGGTCAGAAAACTCGTCATTCAAATATCGATTGATTTAAACGATCCTCATCTTGGGAAAAAATCTCAAACCTTGGACTTTAAAGAAATCTTCGCGAGTTCTCAGGTTTGTGAGTTTTTGCCTAGATGATGGGCCATTTAAATCGAACGATATTAGAAGGACGAGTCATAATTTTAATCAAGTGTTATCCAGAGTACGGCAGTTAAATGATTAAATATGTGTCTTCATTTGGGGACAGTGAGTACGTGTGTTAACCCTCAAGTATCATTTTGACTTAAGATGTAATTTCAATGATCCAGTTCATCCCGACCTGATAGCAGATAGACACAATGGGTAACATATATATATATATATATATATATATATATATATATATATATATATATATATATATATATACATATTATATATATATATATATATATATATATATATATATATATATATATATATAAGATTTGAGATGCGATATCTGGTCGAGAAAGGCCGATTTATACTTTTTGGTAATTTTCATAGAGAATGGTGTTATCTGTATTTATCTATTCTTTAAATAATAGCGTTAGGGGTCAGAATTGTTCCATACAGCCCATTTTAAATATTTGGCAATGAACACAGAATTGCTGGCAAATCTAAAAATATAAAAACTATTTTTTACATATTGATATGCGAGTAACTTGCAAACCTTTCTTAAATTAAGTTTTCAGGGGGGGAAGCGACCCTAAAGGGTCATTTTTTTATTTGATGAAATATCCTAAACTTCTATACACAGTCATAGTGTATATGTTTGGGAAGGATGATTGCATATCATTTTTTTCGAAAAAAGTTGCCCGTTGCTATGGGAACGACGCCATATTGGAAAATAAACAACACATCTTAAAAAGCCAAAGACTTTTTTGTTTATCAGCCGATTGCCATAATATTTAGGCCAGAGGTAGAAAAAAGGAAAATGAAAGGCTCCTGAAGCCCGATTTTTAATTTTTAAATTAGAAACTTTAAAAATTAAGTTCAAAGTTATTACTAGATTATTCCCCTTGAAAAAATTTACATAATTTCAAATTACTCATAATTTTTTTTTTTAAAGATCCGGCTCCTAGAGGACCTGCGTATTTGTATGACACTCATTTGTAGAAAGTTTGAAGAAAATTGGTTGAAAACTGAGGGAGGAGATAGGTTTTTAGTGACGAAAATTGCAGTTTTGAGAAAAACGCATTTAAAAGTAAAATTAACGAGTGTTTGCTATCCGTTGGATAGGACGCTAGTATATCCCAAAGTACTTTCAGACAGATTTTACAGACCCAGCAATTCAATGTCAGCTGAGCGGACAGGGAGGGGGGGGGGAGGTGACAACTCTCCACTCGCTCTCTGATTGGATTGTGACCACATGACATGATTAAGAACAAAGCGATTGGTTGTTGAAGATAGAGGAGAGTTTTTACTTTTCATTGATATGTTTTTGCCTTTACTTAGTTACAAAGACTACTTGATATTCTTTCATGAAATCAGTCCACTGAAACTAAAAATGGGCAGGATTTAACCATACTTTACCTTTACCGATGTTCCATGTCGGACACGACGTTGGAGATCATGGTTCGCCAGCTCTCTCTCTCTCTCTCTCATCTACGAGTTTCGCATATTGATTTATGGGGCTTCCTACGTACGCTGCGACATTTCCAAGCCAGCTTGTCCTTCTTCGTCCTCGACCACGCTTGCCTTCTATCTTTCCCTCTGCAATGGTCTTCTGTAGTGAGTCGTGCCTTCTGATGTGGCCGAAATATCCATACTACGTGTCACAAAATACGTTATTTTGAGTCGAAAATAACTGAAGATGAGGTTCTCATGCAATTTTTTATGCAGACAAATGGTCACATGACAACAGTCCACTAAAATCTAATTTTTGCAAACTGGGTCAAAATTCATCATTTTTAATGGCACTCCCCCCCCCCCTTAATTATATCATTCGTTGACTCAATCATTATTTATAAAATCTGCTAGAGAATAATGATCGGTCCTTGTATGTTGAGAATTGCCTTCTGGCTGTCCAGATTCATTTGCGCCAACCTACAGACTTACCGGACTGATTTGATCGTTGATGACTCAAAAGATTCGTCACGATCTATGTTAATTGCCACAACAAGCAGTACATTATTTAAAATAGACGAGTGCCTGTTCGCATAAACTTTATTTTCCCACTTATACTTTTGGAACAAAACAGAATACATATTAATTCAGTAACGCAAGGTGACAAGAGTTCATATTTATGGGGGGGTTCTGGCCTTTGTCCTGAGTCAGGACAAGGCGCAGCAGTTGCCTTGTTATGTGTTACGTCAAGAAATTACGTTTTGTCGTTTAAAAATGTTTTAAAATGTATCGGCGAAATGGCCGAGTGGTAAGGCATTGAACTTATACCAAAATGAGCCGAGTTCGATCTTAGATCCATTATTCGTTATATCATTGAGCAGCTGTGCAGCCGTTTGAGGGTACTTTACGGTGCTGTTCTGCGGCTCAAGCGTGGTTTTATCAGTCTTTTCTCGCAAAAGGTCCTATAATCTCCCCCAGGGTAAAATAAATATTATGGCCTTATTTCCATTTATCTATTATGTTTGATGCATTAGGAGGAGAGGGGAAGGTTCGATAGCTCGGCAGAGCACTTGCCTCATACGCAAAAGAGATCAATTCATACGGAGATCAATTCCGAATGAAGTCGAGATATTTTCTGACCCTCCCCTCCCTCCCCCCTCTCCCTGTCCGCTCAGCTGTCGTTGAATTTCTGGGTCTGTAAAATCTGTCTGAAAGTACTTTGGGATATACTAGCGTCCTATCCAACGGATAGCAAACACTTCCTATTGTCCGTTTCATGCTATAGAAACCGAGATAAACGCCGACTCCACGGGCCTTATGGTTCTGAAGCTTATTTTACTTTTGCATGCAAAGCTGGAAGTCCTACATTTCTATTTGTGACCGTTAATTGTTTACATGTGACAAAATATTCTTTCATTTAAAACCAATGTCCATTTCTTGTTTCTTTTCTAAGAACCTGCTCAGTACAACAATAACATTGGGCACACCAGGAAAGCAGTTAAATTATACAAAAACAATGTGTTTGCTGAGGTAATGCAATAATAGATTTAAAATATCACTTTATTATGGTCATATATATTATATTGAAAAGCGGTTTTCCAAAACTCCCTTACTCCGTTTTTCCCATTTTGAGATATTAAGGAATATTTCCCCAAAAATGTCTCATTCGGTCTATTATTTTATCATATTTAAACTTCAATTTGACACAAATCTATGGAAATTCTTGTGTAAACTGATGCTTAAAATTTGATTTACGTTTCAATTTAACTCATGGATGTAAAATCTCAGAAAGTAGGAAAATCGACTTAACGAGTTTTGGAAAACCAATCATATATATATATATATATATATATATATATATATATATATATATATATATATATATATAATATATATCGTCGAGGATTCTATATATAATAAATATACAAAGTACCAGCCATATCCAGGACACTCAAGTAAACCGGAATGTTATGTAATTACATTTATTATACTTCTGTAATGACGTCATTGGCACGCACTGATCAGGAAATTGTTTTGCAATATAATCAGAAGTACATTCTGAGGGCGAGGTGGCCGAGTGGTAAAGGTATTACACTGTAACTCGAGTGGGGGCGCGCGTCAGGCACTTTTGTATATGTGTGTGTGTGTGTTTTTTTTTTTTTTTGTTTGTTTATTTTTTTGTTTTTTTGTTTTTTGTTTTTTTTTTGGTCTGTTTGTTTGTTTTTACCTTGGGCAAAAATCTTAATCCCGAATTGCTCACTTTGAAGAATAAGGGTGATTCTTGTTGACATCGGGCGTTTCTTTGATTATCTTTTACTTTCTTGGAATCCCTAGGCGACGGCATCTAGCGATGCTATTCGGTTGGCGTAGTTTTTTACAACAGTAGTGGTATAATACATGTTGTATGGTTTAGATTCATAAATCGCTCGCTGTCGACCTTTCATCGTATATATACACATAAACACAAAACACACACGCACATACATATGTGGCGAAGAAAGTTGTTAGAGAACCTGGAGAATTAATACAGTCAAGTTTATGGATATAATATAGTGAAATAATGAACCATATATAATATGAATAGTGTTCAACTGTTAGCAAATCCTCAAAAGAGAGAATAGGCTGCAAATATAATGAAAGTTACAAATTGTATTTATCTAATCAAAGGTATTACACGCCGATGGATCATCAGGAAAGATTGTAAACATTTTCCTTAAGTTGGGACACATCAGGTAAAGTAGGGTTTCCACAATGTCTTCCCCTGATTTCAAAATCTCTATAACAGTTGTAGATCTTTACATCTGGTTTTCACCATCTTGTGAGAAAAAGTCATAATTTTTTGCCTATTAAGTCATCCACCAAAGTTAGTAAAATGAACATAAAACTTAAAAGACTTCATTTTTTTTCTCCCTCTATTTCGGAATCGTAACTAACAGTGCGTCTAAATTCTTTTTAAGTATTGCGATTGTATGAAACCAAATCGCCATAAGTTGCTCAAAATATGTTTTATAGATAAGTTTGGTAGACCATTATTCTAAAAACAGTCTTTTAAAAGTAAACAAACAAAGATACGGGTATTCTAAATTTGCTGAGACACAAAGTGAATGTTTGGTATTGGCAGGTGTAGAAAAGAATTACATCTTTCTTTACTGTGCTAACGATAACTGTAACTGTCTATTTGGATATGCTAGAATTTTATGCTGCATACCATCATCATGAACATCAACCACAGTAAGATGGTGTTCCTCCACCTTAGAGACAGACAGTTTGCAAATGTCTAAAGCATACGTTTTCAGACAGATGGATTGGGAGACATGGACTCGATTACCTGGCTGCCTGAGTCACAGGACCTTTCTCTTGTATAACTTTTACCTATGTGGCTACATTAAAGATATTCAGCTCCCATACCGTATGTTGGTGCGCTTACTATGAAAAAAAAAGATCTGTTATTGAATCTACCACGCCACAAAAGCTACAAAAGTGACGGAAGAAGTCGATGATAGGCTGAATTTGGTAACCATGGAAGCCTCACTGAGGCACATTGAATAAAAGATAATTGTAAACAAAATGTAAAACATTAATGTCCTAAGTTTGTGAGTTTATGCCAAGTTGAGGGTCATTTAAATTGGTCGATATTTGAAGGACACGTTTTCTAGCCAAGTCTTTTTAACGTGAGTTTTTCCAGATCACGGCAGTTAACTGGTTACATAGGTTCTTGGATACGAGTCATGGCACAGGTTTTAGAACCACTGAAATAGTAGATACGTGATAATTTTTAAAGTTATCTTCTCCTCTTCTTTTCTCCTCCTCCTCCTCCTCCTCCTCCTCCTCCTCCTCCTCCTCCTCCTCCTCCTTCTCCTCCTCCCCCTCTTTCGTCGTCGTCGTCGTCTTCTTCTTCTTCTTCTTCTTCTTCTTCTTCTTCTTCTTCTTCTTCTTCTTCTTCTTCTTCTTCTTCTTCTTCTTCTTCTTCTTCTTCTTCTTTTTCTTCTTGTTCTTGTTCTTCTTCTTCTTCTTCTTCTTCTTCTTCTTCTTCTTCTTCTTCTTCTTCTTCTTCTTCTTCTTCTTCTTCTTCTTCTTCTTCTTCTTCTTCTTCTTCTTCTTCTTCTTCTTCTTTTATAAATGGACCGTGTCGACTACTTCTTTTATTGCAGACACACATTAATTATACTTCTTTATCACGTTTCTGAGGTGCCACACAAGTCACAATCAGATGTCTCCGTTTCTGGAATTCATGGACTACTTTACATAACAAACAAGTTACACGGTCGGAGTGAATTGTTTTACTTCCGGTTTCCGGCAATTGGTTAGATGCGAGCCGACAGAAAAGAAGGCCCTGGCTAGATTACTCAATGTCTGTGTACCAACCTATAAATAGTCACAATGCCCTATTGTAAAATCTTGACTCACACTTATATCGATGATCAACTACTTTTCATTTCAATACAATGAACGTTCACCTTGATTATTAGATTTATAAGACGTTTAGCGATACACGGTGTACACAATCTCAAACAAGCCTTAGCTTTTCTCTGCTATTAATAATTGTCAAACATATTTTGCACTTCGTCAGATAACATAGACCCCATGATATTTATAGATAAATCATATTTGCAGGCGTCGTAAATTGTAGTTTTTTTCTAACAACAGAGGAATGTTTATTTGATTTCATGATAAGCCTTCAACCATTCTTATTTCATAAAAGAATGCAGAACACTTATCGACATGGACAATGAGATAAATTTCACTTTAGCCTCAATCAACTCTTTTGCTTCAAACAGCGATAAAATCAAGCGACCATTTTTTTTGGATTAAATAATTGTTGACATCTTGAGAGTCATCTTAAATCACCAATAATATATGAAGTTAAAATGAATTGACTAAAATGTAAAATGATTTTTTTTTGGTATGAAAGTTACTGATAAGTAGTGCGGGGCGGTCCTTGGCAAGCTTAAGGACCACGGTCCTACGGTCCCTGGGAAATGAAAACCGCAAGGACCGGTCCTTTTCGACATTGAACATTCCTGAGAGACTGTTGGAAGTTCGAACCGTTTTGACCTTTGGGACCGTGGGACCGCCACGCACTAATGAAAACCGTGGTCTACAGGAGTAAAACACACGGAGTAGTCACACTCATTTCAAATTGTAACCTAATTAGAGAAGAGGGGTGATGCCTTCTTTATTTGCTCACCGTACTTCATTGTTACTTCGATAATTTAGCGTGAATAAAATTTGAAATTTATCCCCATTAACGGAGATAATGGAATCGCCCAAGGCGTTGATCGAGTTGTTCGTGGCGTTGATACACACACGCAACTCCTAACCCCCCCCCCCTTCCCCCCCACACACACATTAGAGGGCAGCGAGCATTGAAGAGTAAGAGAGAGACGTGTGAAGTTATAATAAGAGGGGGTGGATGCGGTAATAAGTAATAAGTGGGGTCGATGGTGACTTTTCGCCAGATCTAACAAACCCAGCTACCCATTCACTGCTGAGTAGACAGGGATTCAGAAAAAACTCGACTGCACCCGGGATCGATCTCTGGCCCTTTGCGTATAAAGAGAGTGCTCTATCAACTGAGCTATCGGGGTCCCCAAATATTCTATTGGACTTTTTAAAAATACAGACGTTATAACTAGGTTTTTTGGAAGGAAGAAACTAATGAAACTCATATTATTTGATTAGTTAAAACACCAAACGAAATTTTAATATTATTGTATTATTTTAAATGACAACAATGCGATAGAAAGGAGTGGTGACTTGCTACTTGCTAGGTTCGAGACACACACACACACACACACACACACAAACACAAACACACACATCTTTAGTAGTCACATGCATTTCAAACAATAACCCATTAGAGAAGAGGGGTCATGCCTTCATCATAGATCATTGTCATTGCGATCATTATGGTGTAGTAAATTTTGAAATTTACCCCGTATAATGGAATCGTCCAAGGCGTGCGCCTCCTGTTCCCCCCATCTCACACACGAAAGGGCGGTTTGCGGAGTGGAGGGACGTGGTCGTCTGCCTCTATGGTCGTCTGTGTCGTTTAGTGTATGGCAAAGGGGGGTGGGTGCGATTAATTAAGTGGGATGGGTGGTGATTGGTGGAAGATAGGCAAAGAACCGAGGCAACGAATCGCGGGGAAGTCGTAAGGCGCGAGACCGTTGAAAGGTGATAAGAAGTGAGGACCGCCGCCGGTCTTCCACTATGGGACCGATCCCCGGTTCACAGCTAAAAGACCGTGGGACCGGTCCCAAGGACCGGTCCTCAGCGCGGCACTACTGATAAGCCACCTGCTTTTGGTCTCTCCAGATATCCGCTTTATCTCTGAAGTAACAATAAACACGAAAATGGTAGTGGGTTGGGGAGTCAAAAGGAAAATATCAAAGAGGAATCTGACATGCGCGACCCCCTCCCACCTTCCCCCTGTGAATGCAGTGTACAGAGGTTTATTCTTTTTAATATTGCAAACCAACTCTGATATTCGTTGTTGTGAAATAATTTTTACGTATAAAAAATGAGGCAGTCTGTAACCATCGTAAAACTCACAGCCTGGCACAGACCAACCCCCCCCCCCCCCAAAAAAAAAAAAAAAACAAGAAAAACCCCCCCAAAAAACAAGGAAACGATCATCGGAAGAAAACAATTCAGTTGTAATCATTATATAACATTATAACAATGACAAAATAATAATAATAATAATAATAATAATAATAATAATAATAATAATAATAATAATAATAATAATAATAATAATAATAATAATAATAATAATGACATTTATATTGCGCTTCACCCCGTGGTCACAGGCTTTACAGTGATATAAAACAAAACATATTACTGGAAGACAATTAGTGGAGATGAAAAAGTGATACGAATTCATTTTAACAACTAAACTGATAATAGTTTAGCAACTTATGATGTAAAAATATAAAACTTTAAGCGAAATTTGAAAGTTGCCACGAATCCGAGGACACATGTGTGATAGGAGCGAGTTCCAAAAATGGGGGGGGGGGGGTGAAAATTGAAAGGATTGCTCACCAATTTTACGCAAGGTCTTAGGTATGACAAAGATTGATCGGTCATTGCTTGACCTCAAGTTTTTATTGGGGACATAAATGTTTAGAAGGTCTTTAATATATTATGAGGGACTGTTGGTGCTCAAGGAGAACGGTACAAATCGTATAGGCAACTTCTTTCTCCACAGGAAGTCAATGTAACTCACAGAGAAGGAGAGTTGCCAAAGAGTATTTGTGTTTATTGAGCAACCTGAAGTTTACACATTTTGTCTTTAGCTAAATTCGTCCATAGGAAGTTACAATAGTCCAAATTGGATAAAACAAGGGAACTAATCAAAAGTTCTGCTATAAGCTTTGGTATTAAATGGCGAATTTTGCTTACTATTTAAATTCCCTATGTACATAGAGTGTATAGTGTTATTCATATGGCTTGTTATGGAAAAATCTTTATTAATGATGACGCCAATGTTTTTTATCATTTTGCTTGATTCGAAAATTATATTGCACTGTTTTTGAGAGTAATCGCTGATTTATTTGTCTGTTTAAGGACACTCTCCCTTCCACACATCAAGATCTCAGGTTTATTATTGTTTAGTTTTAACTAGTTTTTGTACATTTAATATTTAATATCGTTAAAACAGCTCGAACGTCATTGTTTTACGAATTGTAAAATACTATAAAGGGTACTGAATCATAAATTTGTGTATCATCTGCATAAAAATTATAACTCAGATTGAATCTGGATATCTGATATAACTAGAAAGAATATCACTAGAATATCACTAGAAAGAGGCTGCTTATATACAGTGAAAAGGCCAGGGCCAAGAACAGAGCCTTGTGGCACTCCAAAATTTAGTAAAACCTGCGCTGACTGAACACCATTATTGACCACGACAATCTGCCATCGATCCTGTAAATATGATGTAAACCATTGAAGGGCAATTCCTTTGACGCGGTACGCATTTTCTAATCTTCTTAACAAAATGTCATGAACAATGGTATCGAAAGCAGCTGAAACTGAAAGGGAATCATTTGTTTCATTGGGAACTACTAATGACAACTCACCAGGCGGTGCAAAAACCTAACAATGACGATAATGCTAATCTTTGTGTCAGACAACTATATCTAAGTTAACGAAGGCTACGGATAGACCCAAAGCTTTTATTACATGGCCTAAAACAAGGCCTTTTGACGTTATTTTTAGGTTAATGCTCCGCCTAATGAGTTATCGTTAGTAGTATTCAAGGAATCTAAATGATCCCATTTGTTGAACCAATGAATACAACTCACGATTTCTTTGCTAATGTGGTCGTATACATAACTTATTGGTCAGTGTCAGGCTATGATTATACAAAGGCTACGGTAGACAAAAAGTGACGTCACAATACAAGACGACGGTCATCAAACGTTAAACAAAAGTAAATATGGAGTTGTTGTTAGAGGTACCCAATGAAAATTATAAGCCATGATTCGGCTGGTTGGGCTATTGCATACAACTCACACTTAACTTTCTCTATGTGGTCATTGTCTTATGACAAATTTTTTTGTAAGTTTTAGGCTATGAGTTCACGAAGTCTACAGTTAGACTCCTTGGGCCTTATGGCTCTGAAAGAATAATATAATATTTGATCGCTCTCTGAATTAGGTTCCATTCTATAATCGACTGGAAATCTCAATAGCTCAGTTGGTAGAGCACTCGCATAATATGCAAAGGGACCGAAATGGATTCGGGGTAAGTCTAGATTTTTTTCTGACCACTTGTCCACCAAACAGTTATTTAGTAGCTGGTCTGTCAGATTTGGTGGATAGTATTAATTTTGAGATAGATCCATGTCTTATGGAAAAAGTCACCAGTAATTTTTTTTTGTCTTTTTTACGCTATAGAAACTCCGGTAAACTTCGGCCCCATGGGCCTTATGGCTCTGAGGGACTTCTATAATAGACTTATTAAAAGCCAAGGGTGCCTGGAAAGATATTTTTAAAATTTAAAGAGTAAATGAGGCTGTTTTGAGGGCCGTTTCATTAAAGCTTCGACACAAAATCAAATGAATATTTAGCTACAAATGGATTTAGTTTTCACCAGGTTATATGCTTTGAATAATGATGAACATGTCAGAAACTAAGGGTCTGACACTAAACTAATAAACGGAATGGTCACTCAACGTGTGGAATAAGTATGGACAGTTTGAACTTAGTCCACATGTTTCTTTACTGTGAGAGGTCATACTTGCTGAATATTCCATGCTTAACCTCTCTCTTTTGTGGACAGTTGTCATTATTTAGCATGACGAAAATAGTGATGGAGCCAAATTACTTTTATAATTCAATTAATCCATTATTATTGATATCGTTTTATGTCGACAGCAACCTTTGGCACGGCTTGAACTGTGAATCACGCACACACACACACACACGCACACACACACACGCACACACACACACACGCACGCAAGCACACACACACACACATACTAGCACCCCCCCCCCCCATTTATATATATATATATATATATATATATATATATATATATATATATATAACGAAGATGACGTCATTCATTTATTTGTTATTGTTTTTTGCCATCCATGTTTGTGAGTAATTCGCACAGCATATATGTATATATCCAATGGAGGAAATCTTATTATTTCTGCTATGATTTTTTCAAGAATGATTATTTCTGCTTTATCTCACTATCTCGTACCTTTTTTATACTTTTCTCTTTCTTCAGTTCTTGTTCCATTTTATTCATTTTAAAGGAATGAATACCACATTTTAGTCGCTATCAAATGATTAAATAAATATTGGCCATTTGGTTGTTACGAACTCTGTTTTTCAAGAACAAACCTACACTAGATACATTTTGAACTGTGATTGTATCACGCCATTACTTAAGCTATCTTTTTAAAAAGAAATTGCTCTTATTACCATACTCTTATTGAGTTTCTATATTTTGAATCCCTTATTTTTCTATTTCCAGATGTCATTTCATCGTCATGACTTGAAAATTTCTGCCGGAAATAAATTCATCTTTTGAAGATGTCCATTCCTACGAACCTGAACATTGAAATCATATAAACTTTCTTAATCGTCTTTCTCTCTTGGATTTTATTCCATTGGATATTCTCTACACATCTGTGACGTCACAATAATTCAACAACAGTCATGGGTGACATGACAGGGCTCCCCACGCTAAGCGACCAGAGACTCATCATGCTACAAAAACAATCCCGACGCATGAGAAAATCCATTACAATTCTCAACGATAAACTCAAAGCACGACAAAAAAAGATCGACAGATATGTAGACAAACACAAAGCAAGCGATGAGTATCGGAGGTGGCAAAACACACTTCCATACAAGGGAAATCTCGCCGAAATTCGCGGACTCCAAAAATGTTTGCGAAGAAGACGTGAATCGTCTACACTTGAACCTGAATCCACTCCACGAAATGGAATTTATGACGGACTGTCCTTGGACTCAATGAAAGCGGAAGTGGAGGCAGTGATTCAGGAGAAAAACCCACGGGAAAGGAGACTTAGAAAAGTTGAGAAATTCAAAAACGACGGATTTCGAGACGGAAGGATCGTGGACTACGATGAGTCGATGGAGAAATTCTCGGAAATGATCATGAATCGGCCGAAAGGAATTCTTAGGCGTGAGACATGTATACAAGGAATGAGGGACCGACCTCTATCTGCCCTTGACCTTTTGAGTCGTAACGCAAGTCCTGCTACATACGATACAAGTAGTAGCCCTCCACCAGACAGTCCGCCTCAGTTCCGTCTTCCTCCAATCCAGGCACGTCGACAGACGATTGCCAACACCAGTATTATCACGCAAGCTCGCAGACGCAACTTCGACGTCAAGTCGGAAGGAAGCGTTGGGTCTATGAAAAGGTCAATGTCATTTGCCATCGCTAGATGAAAAGTTGGGATGTCAGTTCATCGTTATAAAAATCAAGGATATTTGAAATAGTAAATGTGACATATCTGTTCGATCTGGCATTACATCGGAATGAACTAAATGAAATCAATATGATCAGAATAGTGATGTCAAAAAAGGGTTTCAATCTCATTGAAAGTGTAACAAAGATACTAAGGTTTAACAGAATTAATTAGCATGAAGTAATAACATTTCAACTAATCGGTTGTGAAACTGTCTCAACTCGTCACCTAATGAAAACAAGTGCCAAATACTTAGAGGAAACGTTTATCAGTCATTGAAGTTTATATCGTAGGGAGGAAAAATGTAAAATAATTAATCATCTTCTTATTTTCAAAAAAATTTTACATTAAATTTTACTCAGGAAATATTCTTAACTCACTCAACCATAACAACGACTATATCCGTAGTTTACCCGGGTTACCTTTACCCCATGCCCATTTATTACATTTTTCTGAGACAAGTTATAGGCGTAGTATCAAAGTTAATGTTTTTAGGTTTTACATGTTAGTGGTAGTTGAAAACTATCTCTGTACATGCTCATTTGTAATACATTTTCTTTTAATTTGAAAAGTAGCAAAATCTCTAGGATTGAGTGAGTTAAAGAGCATCTCGTATGCATTTCCTCGATATTTACGGAGACAAAGGAGAGACGGAGAGGGTAAATAAGAGGAACAAATTCTTTTCTCTCTCGTCCCCCACTTATCTTAAGATTTTTTAGTGTCTTTTTAGTATAACCCTAGAACTCTTTCAGTCTTCTCTTCTCAAGAGGGTGTGTGTGTGTGTGTGTGTGTGTGTGTGTGTGTGTTTGTTTGTGTGTTAGTGAGAGAGAGAGAGTACAGAGAAGAAAATGTCTATTGAATTCACTCTGTATGATGCATTTCCTCTTTGCGTATGTTATAGTTATCATATAATGTAATAGCAAGTGTAACTAAATTACAAATTGACATATTTATGGACAATAATTATCTATTATTATCACCATTATTATCATCAAATTAAAATCTTGTCAGACACCGATAGGAAAAGACAAACCCGAGTTGTTTTGACAACAATAAGAGTTCTCGTCAAATTACAGGAAATGGGACAACTTATTCTTCAGGAAAGATACAGTCTATCTGCCGACAAAATGAGCGTTGGCAACGTGTGGACATCAACATCAACATCCACTCATCCAGCGTTGGCAACCTGTGGACATCAACATCAACATCCACTCATCCAAACACGAAAAATCATTATCGTTATTCTTCAGATACTTCTTTTATCCCAGGTCAATGAATGTTGACTATGAACATTTACTGGAACCACGACTCCTGATTTAAATACAATGTATACAAATGTTGACAGTTTTCTAAATAAGAGGATTAAATTAGACATTCTAATTGACCAGATATGTCCAAAAGTCATATGTATTACAGAATTGATGCCTAAACAGTACGTTGATATCAATATCGATTTAGAATTTTCAATTAAGGGCAATGATTATAATATATTTCTTTAATGTGCAACCTCACAGAGGAGTTGTAACATTCACTTTAGACAAGCTTAGTGCTCACGAATTTACCTTTACTTAAACGGTAGTAGAAAGTATTTGGTGCACATTTTGTACAATAATCTAACATTCTTTAATAGGTAATTTCTATAGTAATTACAATTTAAATAAATTACATTTCATAGGACTATTTTAAAAATAACGCATTGACACTTTGCCAAAATCAGTAGTCTGTCATAAGACCTTGTCCAGATTATGGAAATAGTATTTGAAGTCCCTTATTTAAGCGACAGTCTAGTAACATTGAGAACGTACAAAGACGTACACAGACGTACGAAGACGGGCTACTAGACTTTTGCCTGATATTCGACATCTATCTTATTTAAGTAACTAAATTTGCCTTCACTGAAATATCGTAGTATAAGAGGTGGTCTTATTCATATATATATAGTCTCGTGCATGCATCTTACAATATGGATTATAATGATCTTTTTAAATTAGTCGCATGTAACAAATGCAAGGGGAGATAAGTTTAAGATAATATTTGTTGAAAGATGTAATTCGTCTATAAGGAAACATATCCTAATTCAAAGAACTGTGACAATTTGGAATAATCTAAAGTTTGAGACAAAAAAATTAATTCAATTACATTTTTTAAGAATGCCATTGATAAAGAACTTACCCACATAATATCTGATTTTGATGAATAATGTAACATGACATGGATATTATTACACTTTGTATATCAATTATTTGAAACTCTCGAATGTATAAAGTTGTACATGCCAAATAAATGTAAATAGAAATAATTATACCACAATTTTTGCCTTTGACACTTTATTATGTATTAGATATTTAATACTCAATATCATCAATTAACATTGAATGTTGTTTTAGATATATAATGTTGATAACATGTATCTAAGCATGCAAGATACGCAGAGCATTAAAGGTCTTTAGAACATATTATCTCTTAAACGATACGATATGCAGAAGAAGAAGATGAAGAAGAAGAAGAAGAAGAAGAAGAAGAAGAAGGAGGAGGAGGAGGAGGAGGAGGAGATTTCGTACTTCCTGCGATGTTTTGGTGTTGAGATTATCATGGTGGTTTGAAATTGTTTATTTCTGTGTCCGCGTGCGGATGTGAGTTCATTTCTTTTGTTCAGTATAGCCATGTTTGGTTGGGTGATAATGTAAAATTTCTCTTCGAAGCAGATTGGATAATTTGGTAGATGTTGAGTATGACTGTGCTCTCGAGATAGTTTTCCATGTAATATTATGTTGCATATTGTTTCTTTTAGGTTTCAGATATATTCACTCAGTGTGGTAGAGTGTCTTTTATGTACGTTTTTGAATAACGATTTGTCCAGTTTATATCTGGGTTTAAAGGAGCATTATGTGAGACTGATGGACAACTTAGTAAACAACGTTTTGTGTTAAGCAAGGACATTTTATGGTCATGTTGTCTGGGTTCTGCTATTGCATTTTTTCTGAAGATATGATATGATATTTTGGATGTTCGGCACGCAGGAGTATTATATATTCATGGTATTTTTGTTCATTATGGGGTACAAAACATGGTCTTGTCGTTAGCATTTTTGTAGCAGGATGAATATTTATTTGCCGATGGAGGTTGCCATGTTTTTACTTCTTTTGTATTTTATTGAGTGAATTGGTCTATATTCTTCCTTTTTTCATATTTCAGTGTATATTTGTAACCACATTTTTAAGTGCGTCTGTGTAAGGTGGCGTTGCCTCGTTGTATATTTCGCTGTTTGTGGAGTTATTGGATAGTCATTTTTAATGCCCTATGGAATGTTGTTGATTATAGATGGAGGATGATTGCTTTCGTTATGGATGTACAATGGGTTGTTGTTAGGTTTTGAGAATAGTTGGTATGTACCTTTGATTAGATTGATTGCTATATCCAGGAAATCAAATATCTTTTTGTTAACTTCGATTGTAATTGTTAAGTCGTTGCTGTTGAAGATGCTGCATATTTTTTTCGTTACCATTTCTGTTTGTCTAGTTTTTGTTGTTGCATAATGCGAGCCCGGCATCTCTGTAGAGTCCAATTTTTATGTCAAGATTTAGACGTTGTAAGAGTAAGTATAATCCTACGAGCTCCATGTCTCTGCTCCATTATAACTCCCCATCGTGACATCAAAGTTGTCTTTACAGAGATGACGGGCTCCCATTATGCAACAAAATAGTTCATTTGGCTTCAGGCCTTATTATACGTAGGTTCAGGCTATTGTCGATTGCACCCAATCGAATGACGCTGGCCTCGAATCAGACACTTATTATTATATAAATGTCAAACCTCATTGACTTCATTACCTTCCTATGATATTTCACCGATTAAAAGGTATCGATTCTGCCAAAGGTCAAAAATATAAATGGGGGAATGCTGAAACTTAGAGGATAAAACGAAAACTTGATGCGCAGAGAATCGATGGAAAACTTGTTAGACACGTCGCCCATCTGGGCTAAAGGCATCGTTAAAAATACAAAAATAATGGACATGTTATTGTTTTGCCTGGAAGCCAACTCCAGAAACACTTGGGGCGTTTATCAATAATTGTGTTATGATGATAAACTTTTAAAACAATCGCCTGAGATTTTATCTAATTGGAGTTTCACACTTACCTCAATAGTTAAATTTTAATAAGCAGACAAATTAACCTTTGATTGGTCAATATAATAATTATATCAAAGTAAGGTTTATACACTACTCCTTCTACAAG
This sequence comes from Berghia stephanieae, assembly GCF_034508935.2. NCBI lineage: Eukaryota > Metazoa > Mollusca > Gastropoda > Nudibranchia > Aeolidiidae > Berghia > Berghia stephanieae. The sequence continues at coordinate 15,006,337 of NC_088360.1, read as the reverse complement.
AAAAAATTAAATCCTTTGCAATACAATTAGTCAATAAAAAATTAAGGAAGTACGAAAAGAGTAATAATCCTGGAATTGTCCTGATAGCGGATATGTTGTTGTTGTAAGACGTTTGTGCGTGAAATAAATTGTAAGATGGACAGCAGCTTCTAGTGATCTCATTCCACACTATTATGACGGTCAGTCGCTAAAATGAGGGTAATTTTAATGTCTAAATCTTCTTATTTCAGCCGAAATTTTATTTCCAGTAGTTGTAAGTAGGACATTTTTGAGTATTTATCTCCCGCTTTCTACAAAACATAAAATGATGTGCTAATTTACACACGAGGCGGTCGATTGAAGGGCACACGTGCTGTTGTATTTTCAAATATGGATGCAAACATTTTGTTACATAATTTTTGCAGGTCAACATCAGTTACACATGGCTGTCATCCAAGGTGATTGGTGTTATTGGTTTTGGCGTGGAATGGGAACTTCTCTTGCTTGTTTAGAGTATCTTTTTCATTCAACCATCCTATTCACTCAAAAATAGAAAAAGTCAAATTTGTTAGGCACTCACTCATCGACATTGACAAGGTGGCGTGTGGATCATATCCGACGACGAGGTATGCGGGAAGGGTTTGCTTTTTCCCAATGAATATCTGTCACAGCGTATGTAATAGATTTTTAGAAAAGTTTTGAACACGAAGACATTTTCCTTGATAAACACAATAAGTTCAATTTTATTTTATAAATAGGCTGTCGCCAATATTATTTAATGGCAACATATAATGTGTGTGGGAAGGGAAAAGTGGTGAAATAGTCCATCACAACATAATGATGATGCTGCTACTAGATGTAGTTTTAGTAGTGGTTTTAGTTGTAGTAGTAGAAGTAGTAGTAGTAGTAGTAGTAGTAGTAGTAGTAGTAGTAGTAGTAGTAGTAGTAGTAGTAGTAGTAGTAGTAGAAGAAGAAGAAGTAGTAGTAGTAGTAGTAGTAGTAGTAGTAGTAGTAGTAGTAGTAGTAGTAGTAGAAGTAGTAGTAGTAGTAGTAGTAGTAGTAGTAGTAGTAGTAGTAGTAGTAGTATAGTCGAAGTAGTAGTAGTAGAAGTAGTAGTAGTAATGATTTATAATAATAATATTAATGATAATAATAATAATAATAATAATAATAATAATAATATAATAATAATAATAATAATAATAATAATAATAATAATAATAATAATGATGATGATGATGTTGATGATGATGACGATGATGATGATGATGATAATGATGATGATGATGATGATGATGATGATGATGATGATGATGATGATGATGATGATGAATGATGAGCTGATGATGATGATTGATAATGATAATAATAATAATAATAATAATAATAATTATTATTATTATTATTATTATTAGTAGTAGTAGTATTATTATTATTACTATTATTATTATTATTATTATTATTATTATTATTATTAATTATTATTATTATTATTATTATTATTATTATTATTATAAATGACAATTATTTACGATTTCCATGACCAAACATTAAAAAACGCTTTACGGATAGCGAATCAAGTTACAAACACGAGAAATAAGCAATAGAGAAGTATCCAAGTGCTCAATAGGAAACAAAAGTGTATGTCAAATAACTGGTTCCAATCTCATTGGAAGTGTTAAAACCACTCATCAGGAAGACTGATAACAGGCTTTATGTAAACGATCTTCTCATTTCAGAGTGATAGCATCTTAATTTCTAGTCTAAATATATGATTGTCGTCAATAAAAGTCCCATAATCTTTAGAATCTGCCGATACGATTATAGTTATGCCACCTTATGATTAAAGATATAACACATTCATTATCAGTCCTCCGAAGGACTGGTTACATAAACACTTCTAAGGATTTTGGAACAGGAAAAATAGAAGGTGTGACGTCACGACTTTTCTTCCCAATTCGCTTTTTCCATTATTGTCCAAGGAAAACTTTTTCCAGTGCAAGCATCGGGGACTGCACCGTGACTGTCAGGAGGTATCCAACAGCATACGCCATCACAAAGTATCCAATGAAGGTATAAGACTGAAAGAAGGTCAAATATGTCGAGTTTATTTCACCCTTTCTTGGCCTATCTATAAATCTATAGGTAGAATGAAGTTGATGTCACTCGGGTCTTTGTTTATTGTTTTTTTCCATCCACATTTATGAGTAATTCTCACTAAACTGTATTATCCAGACTATAAAAGTTCATGGTTACACATAGTTTTGTGTGTTGATCCGTTATACTTCCGGATGGCAATGTTGTGAGCTTCTTAGCCAAGCGCATACTATCTATAGAGTCACTCAATTTCTGACATTCAGCACACCAACTAATTGATCGGCAAGTATAAATTTGATTAATCTAGCATCGCATTCACAAAAGTTTCTTTCGAGCTTTCATTATTACCGAGATGTATTGCCCTTTAACCAATTAATAGTTGTACGATGGAAAGACACATAATTAAAAATTTGACCAGAAAACTCGTCCTTCCTTCAAATATCGGTCGATTAGTCTGAGAGTCTTTGCCAAGATGAGGGTCATTTAAATTGATCGATATTTGAAGGACGAGTTTTCTGGCCAAATTTTTAAATGCCTGTCTTTCGAGAGTATGCCAGTC
>NC_088360.1:14918702-14996202 GCF_034508935.2 Berghia stephanieae | reverse complement strand
GGTGTCATACATCGAGATACATCGAGATCACCAAGCAAGATTCATACAAGATAGCTTGCAAACTGACTGTTACTTTTGCATCATCATAGAACAGACACTTGAGTGGAAAACATCACTCTCTGCACTTAGAATATAGACCAGCCTTGGTAGCCTTTATTGATATGTGTTATGGAAACAGATAAGCTTCAGTGTTATCCCTACTAAGACTACTACTGGGCAGTAATCAAAAAAGTTTGAAGTTAATTGGAGTTCACCAGGGTTGCTTGCTATCTCCATTCTGGATAATGGGGACCTCAAAAATGAAAAATCAATGCCATAAAATAAAACAATGGCAACAACTTCAAGACTTTCATTTTGCAGACGTTTACATTTATTTCACACACATATCAACAGATGATAAAGAAGACTGGATCCTAGCTGCAAACATCGTCAGGAGTTGGTCTAAACATAAATAACGAAATAAACAACGTTTTTGAAAAAAACGTTACTAACATAAATCCCGTAAAGATCTTAAATTTAAACCATCGAAGAAGTGAATACGTTCTCTTATCTTGGCAGTGTAGTAGACACAAATTGAGGTGAGATAAATATGTTTCATCAGGAACTGGTAAAGCCCGTACAGGCTTTCAAGTCTTGAAGAAAATCTGGAAATTAAAAGACATCTGGATCTCGTAACACTGAAATAAAATTAATACAAAAGTAAGGACTGCATTACTGTATGGATCAGAAACATGGAGGTCAACCAGAGGTATCACCAACAACAATTAACTGACTGCTATCAACAAATGTCTTGGATGAATTTGGACATATTGTGAACGGATACAGTCAGGAATGAAGATTTTTTGGAAAGCTACCAGCTTTAAATATACATGTCAGAAATAGGAAGTTTAGGCCATACACTTAGAAAATCCTCCTGCAACATCACAAGACAGTATCTCACAGGGAATCCTCAAGGTGAAAGAAAACCATGGAGGCCAAGAAATGATTGGCTACAAAGCACGATGGAGGAAGCAAAGAGAGTTGGATTCAAGCCCAAAGAAATAAAAAACTTGAGCTTTTATATGGAGCAATAGCCACTAAACGTGCTCAATACTATTATTATTATTATTATTATTATTATTATTATTATTATTATTATTATTATTATTATTATTATTATTATTATTATTATTATTATTATCATTATTAAGAGCCCAGCTTTACACTCTAAAAACGAAACAAAACTCACTTTACCCAAGTTAGACATTTATATTCTAACTCAGATATCACAAGCAAGGTAAGTTAAGAATTTAGAGTCCAACGTCAGAGCCATTTTTAACTGATTGATTACATCTTAATAATATGACTTATCTCACCAAACTTTAAACGAAACATGATGGTGTGGCCAAGAATGACCCATGCCATACTGAGTACCCGAATACCATGAAGACATCCAATGGTGCCCGGGGCGGATTTGACGCTGAATATCTTCTCTGTATTACGTGGGATGGAGAACGCCAGGAGTGCTAGCTGCCATCGAGGGAGAGAGGCTGTGTAAAGGTAAAACAATAATATGATCGAATAAATAGCAATGAAAAATAAATTGTGATGGAATAAAAATACCACGATTTTAGTTATCGATCATAGCGTAAAACCAGTAGATAAGACTACAATAAGTCTGGAAATAACAGAGTGGGGGAGAGATTGGAGAGTAATGAGAAAATGGGAGCGGGAGGGAGTAAGCGGTAGGGAGCAAAAAGAAAGATGAGAGAAGAGATGAGAGAGTTAGAGAAAAAAGAGGGAAAGAGAAAAGAGAGAAAAAAAAACAGAAGAGAAAAAAGTGGGAGAGGGGGAGAGAGGGAGAGAGATGAAAGTAGGAGAGAAAATGAGACAAGAGGCAGAGACAAGAGGAGGGAAGAAGTTAGATGGATATATAGATAGATAAAAAGATAGAGGGGGAGCAGAAAGAGAGAGAGAGAGAGAGAGAGAGAGAGAGAGAGAGAGAGAGAGAGAGAGGAGGGGAGGGGTTGATAATAAGATTGGGAGAGAGGGAGGAGGTTTGTTGAATTTAAGACAAGTATCCATAAATTTTCGAGTGTTCACTTAACTCTCTCGTCACCGACCATTTTCCGGAAATTCCATTAAACATCATACCCTACCAACATAACAATTGAATTTTTAAAGTAGTTTGAGGTCGTTTGAAGTTTGAGAAACAAAACCCACTAGCCACATTGAAAGCATGTATTATTTCAATTACATTTTTAAAATTCTATGCCTTAAAATAATTCTGGAATCAGCTTCACACATCCCCTACAAGACTGATAACATTAATGATAATAATAATAATAATAATAATAATAATAATAATAATAAATAATAATAATAATAATAATAATGATAATAATAATAATAATAATAATAATAATAATAATAATAATAATAATAATAATAATAATAATAATAATAATAATAATAATAATAATAATAATAATTAAGATTAAGATATTATGCCAAGAGGGAATACAGACATCTATCTTTCTCTTCTTCTCTCTCGCACACAAACACACACACACACACACACACATACACACATGCACACACTCTTTCTTTTCTCTCTCTCTCTCTCTCTCTCTCTCTCTCTCTCTCTCTCTCCCTCTCTCTCTCTCTCTCATTCTCTCGGTGACCAAAATTTCAAATACCGTTTTAAAAGGACGGATCAAGATTAACGGGTAGATCATCGAAATCTTACCCAGAGTGTGCAAATTCTGGTTGACTTCGTTTGTGTTACCAGTTGTGTCTTGGATCTGTTTTCCTGACGCACTCCCTTGCAATGCCACGTCAATGTGTTCTTTACTTGTTTGAAGGGCCTTCGTGTTCATCTCGGATTTACATTGCTCCCCATCTGCATTGGTCAACTCGAAATATAGTATATCATAAACTAATTATCATTTTGGAGAATGAAAAACTTAAAATCCACAGAAATACATAATCGGAAAGGAATTCTCACCATTATAGATTTCAAAGTTGTTGAATTGAATTATTAATATAGACCGTCTCGTTTAATATTATCTAATGAGTTTGTGTTTTTAAAATTGCATATGATAAAAAAGCTCTTATCACTATACATATATATATATATATAAATATATATATATATATATATATATATATATATATATATATATATATATATATATATGGAGGGAGAAAAAGTGCCTGATCTACAGTAAAAAAATGGATTCACCAATCTAAAAAAAAATGTTTGGTATGGATGGGACACATTTGACGTCGCTTATTTCTTTGCTGTTAGCTTTAGAAAGCCTGTGGGTGATAAATTCTCCACTAAATTTATTCAAACTACAATCTTTTAAGGTTACACACAGCTATGTGTGTTAGTAACTGAACGCATAACATCAAAATACTTAGACAGTCAACAAAAAATTTGTTTAATCCGACACAATCCGATAAAGGAAAAGATGGCGTTTTGTATTAAACAAGTTTGCAATCACTTCGCACTACTGTACAATTAATATCTGGTTAAAATAAAATAAATTCCGGCATTTGTTTTTATAATGTAGAAACTAATCAAAATGATTATAACTGCTAGAGAAGCTGTGGACTGTAAAAAGGAACAAACAACATTGTTTTGTTTTTTTTGTTGGTTTTAGCTGAAGAAGGGTTTTGAGACCGAAAAGTTCTGTGTTTGGTTTTTTTAACGCTATTAAAGTTATTTTTGTTCATTATTTCTAAAGCAAATTATAGAAGAGGAAAGCCGAGCTGTTAGCTATTTGTGACCCTTTATCTCAAAAGGGTACTATGTTGAAGTGAACCTGATGTTCAAAATTTATAGATAGTATGCAGATGACGTCACTCAGGCCTTTGTTATTGTTTTTGCCATCCGCGTTTGTGAGTTGTTCTCACTAAACTGTATTAACCAGATTATAAAAGTTCATGGTTACACAGAGTTTGTGTGTTGGTCCGTTATACTTCCGGATGGCAATGTTGTGAACTCCTTGGCCAAGCGCATTCTATCTATATGTAAAATTTAATTTGTAAAATTTGATTTTCGAAATATGCCTCCCATTAGGACAGTGCGTTTGTTTTTTAAAGTTCAGAAAACTTATGATTCCCTAGTGGGAGGTAATATAACCACAACTCTCGGACAGTTGTCATGATGTAAACAATGGCAGTGATTGGTAAACATAGCGAACTACACAGGTTTTACTATTGATGGTATCTAAGTAAAATTTCCATTGTTCTACCGCTTGATCAATAGAACCAACACAGAAAACTATGTGTAAACGTCAATGCTCTTAACAGGCGAAAGTCAAAAAAGTGAAAATTTTTGACAGACGCGCCTACCTCCACCCCTCTTCCCATCATGAAAAAAAAATCATAATCGTCCAATTCTCTTGCTGTAAATAATCTTTTGACTATAAAACATCAACCATGTTACTTAACTATTGCATAGAGAGATGATTATACATTTTTGCCTCAAAGATCTTAACATTTTCATGCCTTATGTTAATTGTTTGTTGCAACCAATGGGTCATGAAACTTTTCATTAGATAATAAAGAAAAGATGGAGAAGAGAGAGAGAGAGAGAGAGAGAGAGAGAGAGAGAGAGAGAGAGAGAGAGAGAGCGGAGGGAGGGAGAGAAAAAGAAAGAAAGAGAGAGGCTTACTACTACTACTACTACTACTACTACTACTACTACTACTACTACTACTACTACTACCACCACCACCACTATTGTTTATTAACAACCAACTATGTTTCTCCGAGCATGTTTGAATCTGTGTCACAAATTCCGTTTTTTGATTGGTCAAAATTCTACTGGTTAATTCCTGCACAGAAGTAAAATATCGGAGGTTTTGAGCGTCAATATTTTGTATCCACCAATACGAGACCAACAAAAAAATGAGGTCAAGTCGTGTGATTATGAATTAAACATTCAGCACCTAATTAATCATCCCGACATAATTCCGTTTTGAGTCCGTTAATTTCTCTGACTTCGCACTCCAGTTTACCTTTTTCACCTCAGAGCTGCTTAGCTCTGTAACCGTAGCCACTATGATCTGTTCTTTTTCGTTTCCAGTAGAGGTTGGATGCACACGATTTGGAAACCGTCTGATAATGAATCTATTGCCAGTACTCCTTGGACTTGTAAGAGACATGCATATTTCCAATAAAGTTCCAGCCACAAGCAATGCTCCAAATATGCTCAAGACGGCTCTGTAAAACATTTATAGTGCGGTCATGCATGGTCTCAAAATCGCTTTGTATTGTAGGTCTGATAAAACCCCAAATTGTTATGGATTCATACCCTATACCCAACGCAAAACACTGTCAATTACAATAATGTAAAACAAGCCCATAGTTGCGTTCGGTTATCAGATCCGCAAATATAAACACGTCGGGTGAAACTGATGCTATCGTGTCAGTTTTCAGATTAATTTGACTTAAGCTTAAATATCTTCGTTGTGGAGAGAGGGTCATTCGCTTCTCACGCAAAGAGACCGGGGATTTCCAGAGCAGGTGCCTCTGGACAATGTGACTGCGGACTTGAAAATGAAAATGGACATCATGTCCTAATGGAATGTCCAAAGTACAACCAGTTGAGAAGGAACTTCTGGCCTGACCCAACCCCATACTCAAAGAAGCTGTACGGAAGTGAGGACGACCTCAGGACCACTGTGGGCTTCATTCACCAGACCGGACTGACCATGTGACGTGACGGGAACGAAGAAGAAGAAGAAGAAGATTCTCGGTGAAATCGACATTTTCTCTGACCCCCCCCCCCCCACCCCCTGACTATCCTTCCATGACTGGGTAGCTTGGTCCATTAAATCGGGCGGAAAGGACTTTGCAATACGACGAGCGTCCTATCTAAAGGGTAGCAAACAATTGCTATTGTCCGTTTTACGCTTGAGTGGCTGGGATAAACTACGACTCTATGCGCTCCAAAGGAGTACTTAACCAGTTAACCGCCGTACTTTGGAACAACTATTTTAGAAATTTGGCCAGAATATTCGTCCTTTACATATCGATCGATTTAAATAACCCTCATATTGGCAAAAAAAAAACTTCACGAAGTCCCGGGTTTGATTGCTTTTACCAAGATTACCGGTTAACTGGTGTGACACAAATGGTGGGTTGAGAGCGACGTATACATTTATGCAGCTCTGACATCCGAACGCAATTATGGACCGAATTTAACACTGTTGTAATGGGAAATATTGAGATTTCCATTAAATTAATAAGACTATAATGAACTGGGTTATCAGACCTGCAAATAATTGCTCGTCGGTTGAGAGGCAAATACTGTGATTGCTATTCGAGAAAAAAAAGGTTTGTCGCTTCGTTACAATCTTTGATTAAATAGACTTAATATGCACATTTATGCAGCGAAAATTCATGATATTTTACCATGTTCATTTTTTTAATCAGAATACTTTACTCATTCCATTAACAGGCAAATTAGAATAAATAATACTGACAAAATATCATGCGGTCTTTCAATTTCAAAATGAAGTGCCATTCTGCTCATATTGATTTGCACTTATTTTAATAAATACATTGATAGGTAAATTTATAGATAAATCGATAAATAAATAGATAAATAGATACATAGGAAGCAAAATAAATAGATATATGATAAATAGATAGATAAATAAATGGATAGATAAATAAATAATTAGATAGAAAAATAAATAAACAAGTAGATGGATAAACAGATAAATAAAATTAGATAGAGAAATAAATAAATATATAGATTAATACCCTTTTATGTCCCATAATCCTATAATTCAGCCTATACATCCTGCTACCGAAATGGATAAGACACCTTGATGTAACCTATTCATTATTAATACTCCTAAGAGCTGGTTACATACACATTCCCAAGGATTTTGAACCAAACGAGTAGAGGGTTTGATGTCACGACTCTTCTACCCTATTGTGCACTAAGAATAAAATTTGATATTATTTACATATTTAAGAGGTATTAATCATTTTACTTACATGGCTGCAACGGCAGCTTTGTCACTCATTATGTCCAAATCCTTAGTGCAAACAATTCTGATATCTTTTCCAAGGGATTCTGGAAAGAAGTGGATAATGCAGACCTGCCTTCTATTAGCGAATAAATAGTATAATTACGAAATGTTGGCTCAAATTTCTGAAATTCATGAAAATCTCTAAGTCATTAAAGATTATTGTGCGGCTATGTGGTCTAGTGGTATGACACTCGCTTTCGGATCGGAAGGTCCTGGGTTCGAGCCTCGCTCGGCGCATAGTTGAGTCCGTACATGAGTACCTGACCGTTTACAGCGTTGTCTCTGTCCGAAAAAAATTGTTACATCGCCTATCAGGCGTCATGTCCCATCCTTAACGTTAAATGTCGCTGTTGGCCATGGACCCCTAGTAAAGCACTTTGAGCACATTTAGTGGATATTGCGCTATATAAAAAGCTCAATTAAAAAAAGCTAAAAAATTATTGGAAATGAAATTTGATACCAGACGATATCATTTACAGGATTTTGAAGTGTTGATTAATTCTTGTCAGGATAAATTGTGGATTATCAAAGTTAACTAGAGACCCATTGCTTTTATCAAAAAATGTCATCACATCAGCCCAGCCAGATATAAAGTAGCAACACACAAAACTATGTGTAACCCTGAACGTTTATAGATAGAATGCGCTTGGCCAAGGAGTTCACAACATTGCCATCCGGAAGTATAACGGACCAACACACAAACTCTGTGTAACCATGAACTTTTATAGTCTGGTTAATACAGTTTAGTGAGAACAACTCACAAACGCGGATGGCAAAAACAATAACAAAGGCCTGAGTGACGTCATCTGCATACTATCTATAGTCTAATTGATACATTTTAGTGAGAAATACTCATAAAAAGGCTGACTAAAAACAATAACAAAGAGGTGAGTGAGGGCAACTTCGTTTTATCTATAGAAAGTATGCGCTTGGCGAAGAAGTTCACAACATTGCCATCCTGAAGTATAACGGGTCAACACACAAAACTATGTGTAATGTTGAACGTTTATAGTCTTGTTTATGCAGTTAAGGGAGAACTACTCATACACGCGGATGCCAAAAAGCAATAACACAGACCTGAGTGACGTCAACTTCATACTATCTATAGTGAATACATTATTTATTTACTAAAAATTACGAAGTTTTCAATTTTGAAGTTGACAGGTCTGATAATGGGTAGACAAATTACGCCAGTTGGAGATCTCTTAAATCATCAAAAATGAAAAGCAATGCTTATCATCGCTATTTGTGTAGAATTGATCATGTCATGAAATAAGTATTTTTCTTTGTAAAATTCACATCTATGCTCATCGTTATTTTGATAAAATACATTTTATAAAGCATGATTAATAGGATTCAATAGTCTGATGTCACGTCCGCCCATCAACGAGCAGCTTGGTTCTAAACAAAGAAATGAAAACATGATCAGATTTATAATGTTTCTCTCCTCTGGATAACTTTTATGCTCGTCGGAGAAGTATTTCATAAGGCCGTCAGCCATTGTTCCGATAGTTTAGAACCAGTTACTAAGTTATAATGCACCATTACGAGGGAAATAACGTCACATCTGTTGAAGCATATTGGATAGCAAAGGTCTGTGTGCTAACCCAATAAAAAAAAGATGGAAATCGTTGCTCCTTCAAACACGTTCAAATGAAATAAGGTAGAAAATATCAAAACGAGACAGAATAACTTACGATCTCGGAGTGCTTTATTCAAATCATAATCGAAGCATGATTTCGGGAGACAGACATCCCACTGTAAACGTGGAGTTTGGCCTGGCTGGGAGAAGAGAAAAAGTTAGATCAGTTTATATACCAATTTATAATCAACAAAATTGGATGGATTGAGTCGAAATCTTCGTGTTTTCCGTTTCCAAGTGCGTTTGACTATGAAAAGTGTGACACTCTCTCTCTCTCTCTCTCTCTCTCTCTCTCTCTCTCTCTCTCTCTCTCTCTCTCTCTCTCTCTCTCACACACACACACACACACTCTATCTATCTCTCTCTCCTCTCTCTCTCTCTCACACACACACACACACACTCTATCTATCTATCTATCTCTCCCCCCCTCTCTTCTCTCTCACACACACACACACACACACACACACATATATATATATATATATATATATATATATATATATATATATATGTATGCAGATGGCGTCACTCAGGCCTTTGTTATTGTTTTTGCCATCCACGTTTGTGAGTTGTTCTCACTAAACTGTATTAACCAGACTATAAAAGTTCATGGTTACACCGAGTTTGTGTGTTGGTCCGTTAGGCAATGTTGTGAACTCCTTGGCCAAGCGCATTCTATCTATCTATATATATATATTTACTATAAACTCACACACAACACAACTTTTTCGCAAGAGGTTGATGGAAAGAGATTTTAAAAATTACACATCTGATTGAATACAATAAGCCCATAGCTAAATACCATTTACATGCCAAGAAGCCGAATTGGTCAGCCCCGTAGCATGTGGTGTATCTCTCACAATTTATTCGACACAATGATGAGGATGTTTGCATCCCGACACTTGACGACACCGTGTATTTTTTTCAATCGCCTGTGGTAAAATTTTGAGTGATGCTCAGGATGTGTGGCGCTGATTTGTTTTTCAGTTAACAATGCAAGGACTTAAGATGTCTATGAATAAGCCACACAACTGAGATACAAGTGTCCGCATGTGTGATTATTATTCAGTCATTGAACAATGACTGACACATCTAACAAATGCACACGTCTTAGACTGTAAATTGGGTGCATTCTTTATCCTTTCAGGTTTGTGTTGCTCTCAGTTTGGCCTTTCCTCTCATATGGTCTCTTACTCCATCAGATAGCAAACAGTGTATCCCTCTAGTTATCAGTTTTCCGAACCAAACACGAACTGAACTCGAACGATTTATCCTGGAATAAAAGTTTCTCTGCATTCTGTCAGCAAAATGAAACAACACACGTAATTTAGTTACTGTTTTTAGAACACCTTTTCGATAATCGATAATATGTTCTAACTAATATGTGACCCAAAGTTTTGTTTGTTTGTTGCTTTAGGTCTCTTCCAACACAATTGAGGTTATATGAGAGACCGCCGAAACAAAAAAAACAAGCAATCTAACAAAAATAGTACAAATGTAAATCAAAATCATAACCTAAAGATATCATAAGCTAAATTATAAATAACCAAGAACAAACAGGCAGAAGATTTACAGAAAAAAAATATCCCCTGTCAAAAATACAATCACAAACCAAAGAAGCAGGATAGGCTAGTAAAGAGAAGAAGAAACGACATCACTATCGGATCGTACACCCATGCGAACATCATAGGTATATGATTCAAGGGTGATGCTCCCATCCAACCACCCGCGTGACCCACAGTGATTAAGAAGCTGAAAATTAAATTGAATGTCAAACTACGAGACATGAGTCAAATCTGTATGCCTTATTTAAGAAAAATACTTTCATTTCTGTCCGGTATTAAATTGACATTTCTTGACATTATAAATTTAAATTTACTTTTTGACATCTGGATCATGAGGACAGAATACCATTTTGAGAAGATAAGTCACAATGTATGGATGGTAATATTAACGTTTGAGGTTACACGCAGCTTTATGTGCTGGTATGTTCATTGTGAGTAAACGACACACACCAGATAGTCACGAAATGAAAGCGAACGGAGAAGAAACTGATTGCATTCAGTTGACAGCGTAACTATAGATAGTATGCGCTTGGCTAAGAAGCTCAAAACATTGCCATCCGGAAGTATAATGGACCAACACACAAAACTGTGTGTATCCATGAACGTTTATAGTCGGGTTAATACAGTTCAGTGAGCATTACTCATAAACGCGGATGGCAAAAAACAATAACAAAGACCCGAGTGACGTCATCTTCGAACTATCTATTGTCAAAAGTAATAGCTTACAATAGCAGTGGGAAGAAGGCTATCAGGCAATTTGATGAAAGCCCTGCAGATGTTGCCCTCGATTTGGGAGAGAGTGTCGAAGTCTCGATATGACACATCCTGGCATTCCTTATAGTTGCCCATGAATTTGAGGTTCCCCTTCAAGATGCTGCTTCCTGGTTTGGCACTAGCGTCCAGCACTGCAAAACAAAATAAATGTTTGACCATAATTTTAACTGTTGCTCTTGTGTTTTTCTGGAGCCGTAAGAGCTCAGTGGGATAGGAACTCGGGTTAAGCTGAGATTTTTTTTTCCGCACCCCCCCCCCCCTTGTCTTCCTAGAAGTGATTGGGAAAAGTGGCCTTTTAGATCTGGTGGGAGGTACTCTGAGCTAAACTAGCGTCCTATCCAAAGGGTAGCAAGTAATTGCTATTATCTGTTTCACACCATGGAAATCGGATAAGCTTCGTGTTCATGTCCTAATGACTCTGAAGATCTACAATTATGATTTTCTAGTTAGAAAATATTGCAATTATACAGATTTCATTTATTTAGCAAGATATTAAACCGATGCGGCTCACAACGCAAAACTGGGATTATATCGGGATTGTCTCGATCATAGATCGATGTGAATCTGAGTCGAAATCATGGAAATAAAGACTGAATGTATCTATGTGTTGTCCTCAGTAAAAAAAAGTAGCGGTTACTTAAGAGCAACACATAAAATTATTATCGTAATGTTTGTAGTAAACTTTTTCTAGATGTACGGTGTAAGCTTTATTTGATTTATTCCTACATATAACCGTATTGAGACGATGTGTCATCCTTTGCCATGTGCCTTTCACGTTTGGATAAAGTTAACACTTTGGCTGTAGAGTGTCTCTACAATTTTGTGATCGTCTCCTAAGAAACACGAAATAAAAGCGTATAAAAAGCGTTTTTTTTTTCTATACAAACTCATATCGTGTATAAAAAGTATAAAACTAGAAATAACATACATAAAATGGTGCTGAATGATAAGTTTTTATGCAGATCCGTAGAGCCCGTGGAACTAGATAATACTGCGTTCCGGTTTCTAAGGCGTTAAACAGAAAATAGCAGTTATTAGTTGCTCTATGGATATGATGTTGGTATATCGCAGACTATTTTCTTTTTCCACCAGATCTCCCAGACTTATCTACCCAATCACTGTTCAGTGAACGCTGGAAGCGTTTAAAAAACCCACCCTGCATCAAGATTCAGTACCAGTTCCTTTTCTTGTGAAGCGAGTGTCCTTGTAGCCATTGTCCGGGACCTCTTCCCCACCCCCACCCCCTTAAGAGATGAAATATATATTTAAAACATTGAAACGAGTGCACAGCCGAGTTTCTAAGAAATTGATACGCTGAGAGGTTATTTTTAACTCTCTTCCTCCCCGTTAAACACGCTAGAAAGGAGGAAGAGAGAGAGAGAGAGAGAGAGAGAGAGAGAGAGAGAGAGAATGCTAAATCAAAGTCTATATTTATCAAAATATTGATCCTCAACAATCTCAGACTAAAGTTGATTATAAGACTACTCTGTGGAGACGATTAATGATAACGAATTTATTTAAACAAAGCATACTTTGCAGTGCCCAATCGTCCCCAGTTTCCACTCCTTGTAACAAAAGCTGCATGTCTAATTGACATTTTCCCCATTGATATCTTGAGTAAGGTTTCTCATTGGCCGTCTGTAAATAAATCAAAGCAGTCCTATTTTTATATGCTTATCCAACAAAGGAATCGAAGTAAACATTTACAAATATAAGAATATAAAATTATTTTGGACACACTTTACCTCTTTCTGTATCATCTATATAAAATCCTCACATTCGTTAAGATTTTACTAACATTTCTCTTATTCTGATGTTTTATGTTCCTCAAAAAGCAATTAAAATAATTCTTTAACTTCAAACTATTATAACTTATACAGTTTATTAGAACTTATTTTCCTAAACAAAATTAAATTAGATAGTAAATTGTTATTTCTTATAAGTTTTCATGTTATAATGCATATTATATGTTTTGGGTGACGTTTTTTGGGGAAACCCATATAAATGACCGGTTTATTAGAGGAATATGTTACCCATTGTGTCCTTCTGGTGTTGGGGTGGCATGAATTGTTTATAGGCAAAAGGATCAGATATAAAAAAAATTAAAGGTTTTTTAAATTTTTATTTTTTTGGTTCAAGACACTAAACTCATTTAATTCAATGAAGGTTTTTGTTTTAACTCAATCCAAGCAACAGTTTCAAAAAGGGCTAATACGATTTTTGAGACGATTAGATACATATTATGATATGCACAACAGCACTGCGAGTATTTGACAAACCGTGGTATTGTGAGTGACATTTGGTGTAAACAAATTGGAAGACTGCACACTCTCAAGTATTTCCATTAAACTGCTAGGGTTGGTGTTCGTCTCTTCCATCAACAGCTTAACAAAATCGAAAATAGTTCCTAGCTGTGGAAGAAACACAAGTCTGTGATAATCAAGTAATTTATATCAACTTGCATCGTCTTTGGACTCCAGTTAGTCAACTAAAATTATTGGTTTATTAGTTACTCTTAAAGTATTTAATAAGATAAAGATCTTTTTACTTCGTTGATTGGATTTGAGGCGCATTGTTTTAATTCGTAAATATCTTTTTCATCCACTTAAATATATGTAGCACCCTTTAAATTTACCATCTCTCGTCCCAACGCATCCTCTCACTCTCTCTCTCTCTCTCTCTCTCTCTCTCTCTCTCTCTCTCTCCAATTCTCTCTCCCATACATAAATACACACAAACACACACACACACACAAATATCAACAGATACACATACTTTCCCCCTTTTCTCTCTCTCACTCTCTCTATCTCTTTCTTTCTCCCTCTCTCTCTCTCTCTCTCTCTCTCTCTCTCTCTCTCTCTCTCTCTCTCTAATTTTGCCCTCCTTTTTAGTGGGGAGGGATAAGGTAAAAAAAACTTTCAGTGTCTCAAATTCTTAGAAACTCGGCGGTGCAGTAGTTTCAATTTTCAATGTACGCAATTCATTTCCTAATCTCTCTCTCTCTCTCTCTCTCTCTCTCTCTCTCTCTCTCTCTCTCTCTCTCACTCTATCTCTCTCGCTCTCTTCATCGCTTTGCACACACACACACACACATACATACACACACACACACACACACACTCAAAAGCCTTTATCCTTTTTAATTACCCCCACCCCCACCCCACCCCACGCCCTTTTATCCCATTCCTCTTTTATTCTTCCATAATCCGATTTCCTTAATGTTATTTTTAAAAACTTTCTCTCGTAATTGTCTGCGAGTTATGTCTGTCGCCTGACGAAAGTCAAGGGTCGAAACATATAATATAATTGAGTCTTGTTTCACCTTAAGAGCTCTAGTTACTCCTTATATTATTGTGTGTTCTAATATGTACCTTATCCCTCCCCATTCCAAACGTCTTCAAAAACAAGTTTTCTGGTCATATGTTCAAGCCTAAATACGAATGTTGTAGTAGGTTTGTTAGTATAATAGAAGATTCGGCCTCCTTGTAAGATCTCACCTCTGATGCGCTAAGCCCAAATCTATTATTTAAGCTGTCCTGAAAGCCAGGTATTATGGAATTCAGTTGTTGCAGAACTCTGGCAATGCCTGGACTTACAGTGGATAAAGGGATGCCGGATCTTGTATAATGGTAATGGGGTGGGGTTGTTGTGGGATGAGTATATATAGGCCACAGACTTTGTATGCTGATTTTCTTTAAAGGTGATGATGTGCTGAATTGGGGCGTGATTTGTAAATATGATGTCGTTGAATCATTCGATACATCTGTTCTGATTGTTGACAGAGAGTATCCTGATGCCTCTGCAATTATAACATGAAAGAATACATATTAGGCTGTTTTTTCCTGCGTAGTTACCGGGACTGGAATCACTTACAAAACATCCTATTCTAAATATACTAATTCGGACCTTAGAGAGTGGAATTGAAACTTAGTTTTTCGGAGCATATTGGGGACATTCAGCATGATGCTCATCATTGAGATCGACTGAAGTAAC
This sequence comes from Berghia stephanieae, assembly GCF_034508935.2. Classification (NCBI taxonomy): domain Eukaryota; kingdom Metazoa; phylum Mollusca; class Gastropoda; order Nudibranchia; family Aeolidiidae; genus Berghia; species Berghia stephanieae. The sequence goes on along the minus strand of NC_088360.1, from coordinate 14,981,191 downwards.
ATGTCCAGATACAGATACAAAGATTGTGCCAAAAGCTCCTTCTTGGGAAGTTCGCCACAAAATGCTCCAATACTGAATTATTTGGACAAATTAAGTGTTAGTATTGAAAAATATACCCAAAACCGACAATCTAGAATCAAAATTATTGTAACTATGGGTTTTAAAGTCTTGGAAAATGTGTGGATACTAGTGATAGTCTGTGCACACTTTTTAAACCTTTAAAAATCTATTTTTGCTATTCTATTGGATATAGACTGCCAGTATTTGTGTTGCTTATTATAGTATTTTTGTACATTATTCAACTGACAGAAATTAATGAAAACGTTAAAAATCGCTTTTAAAGACAAGAGGTTATATGTTGAGGTTAGGCTCATAAAAAAAACTAAACCGAATTATTGATAAGTTTCAAATTGTAAAGTCCTTTCGTGAGAAGAGAATGTAATTGGATGGATAATAAAAACGATGAAGTGAAAAAAGGAAATCATACAAACAATGGTTTTTCGCCTTTATTCTCTCAAGTGCGACATCCGACGGGTTTTGCCAAATCAGCACACAATTAGATTGGAATGATATATTTTTGACAGGGTCACAAAAGGACTATAAAAAGATTTGTAGCTTACCATCTAGGTGGTTAAATTGCACGGTAAGGAGACACAGGAGAACTGCAGCAATTCGTCTTGGGAGCTTCATTTTCTAGAAACTATCCTGAGGACCTTAGAAATTCTCAGTCGTTCTGTGTCATTTTTGTTTATGAATAAAATGGAAAGTATTGGTAATTTTGTTAGTGTTTATACATATGGCGTAGATAGAAATGTCATGATAGTAATAATAATAACAATAATAAAAATAATAATGATAATAATAATAATAATAATAATAATAATAATAATAATAATAATAATAATAATAATAATAATAATAATAATGATAATGGTATGATGATGATGATGATAATGATGATGATGATGATGATGATGATGATGATGATGATGATGATGATGATGATGATGATGATGATGATAGTAATAATAATAATAATAATAATTACTACTATTTCGATGAATTAAATTAGTAATTTATAATTTTACAGATGATATGGGGCGACTTAGGATATTAACATTTCCTGTTTTAGTATAAATGCAAGTTTTAACACATAACTAAAACCTGAAGATTAGCCTTCTTAAATCCGCCGTACACTGACATACTGCCTTTTTAATTTTAAAATTAAGTCTCGGATTGCATAGTTCTTTAATATATCAAAACTGGGGTCACGTTAATAGTATAATATACGATTTAAAATATGTCTGAATAATCTAGATTATGTAGATAAATGCTGCTTAGAACGTGATATTTAAAAGAACTATAACTCTAGATTATCAGCGCTGATACTTAATACGTTTGGTTCACAAATTCCGGAGTGAAAGGAGGACACAAGGAACTAAGGTATTGTAAATGTTGGAAAAGATCCCAAAAGCAAGCGAGATCAAAGGCTCATGAGCCAAGTATTACACAATGTAAAATCTCACTCCTATCACCAGCAAGTAGCTTCCTCCCAAATGAGTCTAAACATGGAACCCACAACGTAAATCAGGTGGCATGTAGGATTGAGCTATATGAAATAAATTGAGTGTAGTTATAAAGTAACAACAGGAAATTTGCGTATTTCAAAGATTAAGACCCAAAAAACTGCGCTCCCAGAGAAGGACATTTATTTTACTTCAAATTCCAGGAATTTGAATAAATCTTTTTTAAAAGAGAAAAAAAAATATTAGGCAACATATTTCTGCCCGCCCCCCCCCCCCCGCCCCCTTTTCCATTCCCGACATAAGGTAATGAACACAAAAAAAGCAATACCATGTGATGTTTTAGTGTCTTTATTGTGTTCTTTATTCCCTTAAGAAGAGTTTTGGTCCGAAACGTTCCGTGGTTGGTGTTCTGCTCTTTTTCGAAGCTATTTTGTTCATTTTTGTTGATTACGCTTTACAGTTCATGGCTTCTAACAGCTCAGTACCACCCTCTGATTACGCTTTACAGTTCATGGCTTCTAACAGCTCAGTACCACCCTCTGATTACGCTTTACAGTTCATGGCTTCTAACAACTCAGTACCACCCTCTGATTACGCTTTACAGTTCATGGCTTCTAACAGCTCAGTACCACCCTCTGATTACGCTTTACAGTTCATGGCTTCTAACAGCTCAGTACCACCCTCTGATTACGCTTTACAGTTCATGGCTTCTAACAGCTCAGTACCACCCTCTGATTACGCTTTACAGTTCATAGCTTCTAACAGCTCAGTACCACCCTCTGATTACGCTTTACAGTTCATGGCTTCTAATAGCTCAGTACCACCCTCTGATTACGCTTTACAGTTCATGGCTTCTAACAGCTTAGTACCACCCTCTGATTACGCTTTACAGTTCATGGCTTCTAACAGCTCAGTACCACCCTCTGATTACGCTTTACAGTTCATGGCTTCTAACAGCTCAGTACCACCCTCTGATTACGCTTTACAGTTCATGGCTTCTAACAGCTTAGTACCACCCTCTGATTACGCTTTACAGTTCATGGCTTCTAACAGCTTAGTACCACCCTCTGATTACGCTTTACAGTTCATGGCTTCTAACAGCTCAGTACCACCCTCTGATTACGCTTTACAGTTCATGGCTTCTAACAGCTTAGTACCACCCTCTGATTACGCTTTACAGTTCATGGCTTCTAACAGCTCAGTACCACCCTCTGATAGAATAACATCGTTTGAGACGATTAGTTATATATTAAGTGTAGTTACACTAATGTAGTTATAATTTTTGTGCGATATATATATATAGATGACAAATTTTACCTGTTTGCTGAGGTGGTTAAAATCCCACAATAAATCCTTGAGGAAGAACTGAACACTGCCGAACTCGAAAAGAAAATGCGTAATTTAAAATTTTGGCCAGAAAACTTGTATTTGAAATATCTATCAATTAAGATGACATTATCTTATGACCCTGGTTTTGTTTAAATCTCTCAACCCCGGAACTTCCGTGACGTCCCAGGTTTGACAGTCTTAAACAAGATCAGGTTCAGTTTAATTGATCTGTATTTGAAGGAAGAGTTCCCTGGCAAAAATTCTAAATAAATGTGTTTTTTTTATTTTCAGAGAAGGCAGAACAATAGTGACGTTTCAATATTCATATCAAGAGAATTGGTAGATATTGAATTACAGATATTCGATTTAGTTTGCACCTTATGTCACAATTGGGAAGACAAGTGTGATGTCAAAAAGACTGGTTCCAGCTTCATTGGAAGAGTAAAACCACTATTCAGGAGGACTGAACACAATCATGTGTAAATGATCATCTGGGTTCAGAGTGATGACATCTAATTTTTAAAATCTAAATATATTCTGGTCGTCAATAAAAATCATCCATCTTCGCTCTTTTACGTCCCATAACCTTAAGAAGCTGCCTTTTGATGATGCTACTAAAATAGTTATACCACCGTATTCGTTATTAGTACTCCGAAGAATTGATCACCTACACACTTCTTATGATTTTGGAACCGGAAAAGTATATAAAATGTGACGCCACGACTTTTATTCCCTATAGTTAACTAGTCAATCAGCTTTGACATAGCTCCGCATAATGAGGTTCAAAAATATGCTCAAGAAAAAGCCAAAACTTTTAATTATTGTGTTAGTATGAGCTTTACTTACCTTGTCATGTAGCTTGGTAGAATCTCCTCTAACCGTACAGCCCTCAAACTGTGTTTATTTTGGGATGGATCAATCTACTAACATTGACTTTCATAATCTATAATTTCGTATTAATTGTAGTGTGTAGCCTTTGGACAAAATGAGATAAATTAGAGGCCAAATGACCGTGTATCACTGGTTATTTTCTTATCAGGCATCAGGGTCAGTTGCCTTTAATCATAAACGTTATGATAGCAGATACCCTGGCTTAATCATATTGAACATAATAACACGCATAGAGCTTACAAGGACTTAAATTTATAGTTGTGGTACCATCATGAAAGAAATTTTAAATAATGGAAGTCTCAAAAAGAGAAGGATAATATTGTCCATTACAAATATGTTAGACGAGGCCCAAAATTGAGTTCGGATATCAGACCCGCATATATGCACACGTTGGCTCCAGATCAGATGTCATTTTGCCCCTCCTAAATACAACGTCAACGTGTACTCATGTGTAAAATGAGTAGCTGTCCGGTAGAAACGTCTTTCGAAAACAAATTGGAATTGCGACTTACAAGCGCCCTATTCAACCATTGGGACTCTTATAGACTCTTATAGAGCGCTTCAGCACATGAAGTGGACATTGTGTGATATAAAAAATCGCATTTATTGGTTTTAAAACTGTGACAAGAGAATATCGAATATGAACAAATCTGCCATAGTTAACCAGATTTAATTTTTAAGATCATTTTTTTTCAGAAAATCATTCCTCGAACTTGAATAAAATTCCTCAACTTATCCCAAAGTCCAAAATCTGATCATTCTTGCCGATACTTTTTGAAAAGTTGGGATTCATCTTAGTTCATCGATATTTGAAGTAAAAGTAAACGTTTTCTGGCAAACCTGAAAAATATGCGTTGTGTCAGTGCATGACAAACTTGCAAAACTTGTCATCTAATGTGGGCTTGACTTGGCAATGCAGTGTAAATGTTTTTAACAAATAATCGCAACTCATATTCTACGTGGGAAAAAATGGCAGGTTACAATATTCTCGTCCACTTACAAAACACAGTTTGATTATTTTCACTTTCGGCCAGAATACTTTTCTTCATAATAATAATAATATATCGATAATTTAAATGACCACAGCTTCTCAGAATGTTTCAAACCAGTAGCTTCTTAGTTTTGAGACATTTTGATAAGCTTGATAAGCTTGATGTCATCATAATATATTGATATATGAAGTAAACATTTTTTTTTACAAAAGTGAAGCACAAAACGTTTTTTCATGGACCATCTCAGTCTTAAGTCAAATAGAAAGGGCGTTTTTTAACCTGTTAAATGCCGTACTCTAGAAAGACATGTATTTTAAAAAGATTGCAGAAAACTCATCCTTTAATTAATCGATCGTTGAAAATGACCCTCATCTTTGCACAAACTCTCACACCTGAGAGCTGGGGCCTCGCATGGTTCCTGGTTTGAGAGATTTTGCCAAGATGAGGGTCATTTAAATCGATCGATATTCGAAGGACGCGTTTTCTGACCAATTTCTTTTAAATGCGTGTCTTTCCAGAGTACGGCAGTTAACTGGTTAACTATGATAAAGTAACAGAGCTTTGATAATAACTGTGGGTAGTCCAACCATTGTGATAAAAACATGGTCGTGGCGAAGACATGTCCTGATAACGAATGAATGCAGAAAGGCGTTGATGATTTTGAGATAATATGATTACTGAAGGCTAATGACTATTATAATTTCTAATTAATATGGATGTTATTGTGTTTACATTCAAAATATTCATCTGTTGAATGTGAATGTATGATTTTTATGTTCATTAAATAAACTGATAATGCAGACGTGCCTTCAATATCTATTAAATGTCATAAAATAAATTAACATTGGAAATGTAATTTTTGAAGTATAAACATTTAAACATAATCTTGTTTAAGATGGGTCCCAAGACAGTGCATGTGATGATTGCTTATTTGGTTGTGTTTATATGCGTATTACATCATGTTCAAGGTGAGTTTTACTTATATCAAAGCACAATATTAATTTGTGGAGGGCAATCCTTTACTGAGAATTTCAATTTCTGCCATAGATTGATATCAAAATGACTTAGTTTATTAACACATTTCTCTACACAGGACTGAAAATCCTTTATCCTGTTTTGCATCGCTAACGGTTGTAGCATTAATGCTATATCCAAAATACGTTATGACAGCTTCAAAACAGACCAAATACTTCATACGGACTCATTTCGGGCTCAAAATGTCTCTACAGACAGTAAAAATGGTTAAAACAGAAATATTTTGATTATTGTCTGAAGAAATGATTTGAGCCTTATACCTTACATGTTTAGTATTTTGCTCTTCTTGTTAGCTTTGATATTCATTTTTGTACATTACTATTTACAGTCCACAGCTCCCGGCAACATGGTATTCACTTTAGCTGAACGATTCTCGAACTCGTGTCTTTGACATTTCGAATAAGTTCCCAATGAAGCGATCTTGAAAGCACATTGGGAAGGAGTTGTTCAAAATTTTAAAATCCTGGCAAGCGCCATCGGCTTGCATTAGACAAATCTTTCTATTATGTCGTAATGAACTATTATAAATATCTTAATGAAAGCTATTGTTTATAATCAAACATTATGTGGTCATTTTGTGTGGCACTCAGACCAGGAGTTGCGTGGGCTCTGAGCGGCAAAAGGTTCAGTCCTTGCAAATGGCTCTCATTATTCTCGTGGTCAAAAATGATAACCGACATTGAACTGCGTTGGCTTCGTCGTAAAATATTGTAATATTGCATGCAAGTGTCATGTGATGTCTTAAACGTGAAGTGTGTCTACTGGTTGGAGCCTCTTGTTAAGTGCGTTGAGCACGTGTAGTGGCTCTATATAAAAGCTCAGAAAACACTAACGTTCATAATTCTATCCGTTCCATTTCCTATCCAGGTGCAAATGTCTCACTTCATTCAATAGATGACAACATGATAGTAACAACTAAAACGGTGTCCACACAGCAGTCATTATCTATTGGAGAATCAACAGTCTCCAAAATTAAATTCTCTGCAGCAACAAAAATACTACCATCAGCACCAACTACGATAGCAACGACAACATTACAAACATATTTAACAACAAAAGCAATAGCATCATCCACAACAGTTACAACACCAACACCAACACCACGAACTCAAATATCAACATTATCGACAGCAGCAACACAGCAATCTTCAACCGTGAAAGCAACAACAAAATCACGGATTTCGGTTCGGAATCTAATAAGAGCAAATACATCACCCAAACCAACACCAATATTACCCAAACAAACAACTACAACCTCAATGACAACAAACATTTTGACCACACGTAACCCATCAACCACTCAATCAGATTCAACAAATAATCCAAAACCACACTCATACAAACATTCCAAAACTAAGACATGGAAATCCGTAGCCAAGCCAGCACCTTACCCGGATCCCAAATCTTCTATTCCTGTCATTATACAGGAACTCAGAAAATGGTTGCCACGAGAATATGGTAATTTTTTTGCTGGATCCCGAATGCCAAATGCAACTCAGGTAACCGATACTTTTTTTAAACACGTACTTTTTAAAAAACAAGCCATATACCTTTATCTATTCAGCTTTGAATAATGTGTCAAATAAATGATACTAAATTTTAAAAAGGCTTCATACTTATTCTAACTTGAAGCCTGGGAATTATTTTAGAATTATTTGAAAAGAAGGGTGAAGATGGATGTGCCTTAGATATATCATAAAAATATTCTTCAGAATAAAAAATCTGAATTCTTACTTTACCCCTGCCGAATTCCTTAATCCCGCAGATAGATGTAGCTACTACATTATTAAGATAACCCTTCGGAGAACTCACTTAGCACACAGCCTCCTTTGCAAAAGTCAAGATCTCAATGAAAGGTTTTCACGCGCAAGTGCCTGATCTGATCTCGCAATGGAAGAAAGAGTGCAATATAATAATAGTTTTACGAGAATTATCATCCATTCTATCACCAAAATTTGTGTTTAATAAATTTATGACCAAACAAAACAAGATTCTTTCATTTCTTTATACTTATTATACGAGTTATTTTTATCGTGACAAATAACTCAACGAGCTTGCGAGTACGTGTTATTGCACGATTGAAAAAATAACAACTTTGATAAATACAAAGAAATGAAAGAATACGTTTAATCCACCCCTCCATGTAAGATTCTTAGAGATTTCGTGACTAATTGTATGGTAGTTGTACTTCGATTCGCCATATTTTGCATTTTTCTTCATCTGCTTGAATGACAATTTGACCCAAAACAAAAAACCGTTGGATGTGTATTCATGCTAACCAAAAGATTGATTTTAATTACCAATCAGCTAATTCTAGACCTAATTTCACACCAATACAATGTTCGAAAATATTCTGCAATCATTAAATAATGTTTTAATTCATCGCGTTCAAAGCATTATTCAACGATTGCTTATTTACTTTGAAATAATTGGGTTTTCTAATGAGAGGGGTGGGATAATAGTCAAAAGACAGTTCAGATTCTGGCGTCATTAAACCCTTCTCTATCTGATCCTATAGTTGAGGGATATCTACCAATACATACAAGGTATCAAGAACATCGTCAATACACCTCAATCTATACTCCAGTTTATCCAAGAACTACAGAAGACCCATCTGTTTGATGTGCTGAAAACTACACAACCCCCTCCAAATACCACTCAGGTAACTTATAAGTATTAAGGTGGCATTGTTGCTGGAGTGAACAAGATAGAGTATGAGAAATAAAATTAAAAAATTAGCTCAATCAATGAGCGAGTGATAAAGCTAATTTGATTACACACACACAACACACATACACACACAAACACGCACATACACACACACATGCAAACACACACACATTTTTAGGTCTTGCGATTCTGAAAGATTACTTGTATTATGTTGTAAAGATTGATTTTATAAATTATGTTATGATCATAAACTATTCATTTATTTATAATTTCAGACTCCTACAACACCAGATCCTTTTACATCTTGGTGGGAGCAATGTACAGAAGATCTAGAAATCACAGTGAACGCATTGATTACAAGCGAACTTTGGGCATTAAAAAGTGAGTCTATTTTCTACATGAGTCAAAGTGGATACTAAACTCCTAGCTGTAGAATGAAACAAATAATGATCTAAAATATAAATATGACAGCTTTAATTCATGAAATGAAGAAAATACAAACAGAGATAGTTTCAGGTTCAAACCCTTTTGAAGTAAGTAAGAAATCAGTAAAACGTTAAAACGGTAATCGCTCTCTCATTTTCTCGCATATATCGGGATTTACAGAAGAAGAGCATAATATGGTAATGTCTATTTTGTATAATTTATTTGTCCTTTTTCTCTTTTTTTTTCAATGGAGAGATCTCCGGATATTTTAACCAATCTTCATATTATATGCCATCTAGCTCTGAAAGTAGTTGGGTTGCTCTTTTCTGAACGTTCTCTAAAACGATGGACTCGCGTTAACAATTAGGCTCCATATAAAATTACTATGAGCAAGCTATATTAACATATTATTTTAAGCGAAAAGTTGATTCTATATGGCTGGTTTGGGGAATAAATGAAGAATTGATATCAGGGGCACATAAACCATTTTAAAATCATCACATCTCAAAATTTCTTATTAAAAAAAAGATAAAATAGAATAAAATACAATTCCCTTTATTCATCCGATAGGGGAAATTGTCTCTAGGATCTGTTCCATGGGAAGACTGGAATAACCCAGGATTCCGTCGCAGTGCAAATTGAGCTAGGGCGAGGTGACTTGCTCAATGCCACACCGAGCAGCATCGTGATCGAACTCGGTAACTTTCGGTTACGAAGCAAAAACCGTACCGCTGAGCCACGCTGCCCCAGTATCGTATGTTCTGATATCCAATAAATTATAAGCAGTTTTAAAATAGTTACGCTATATTTCCAACTAGTGTTTGATGCCAGTGGAAAACCAAGTCATAGCATTCTAGAAGGCAGCAGGAAGTTCTTTGGTAACTACAAAGAATGTACAGGAACAGAGTCTGGTCTATTTCTCAATCGTTCTAGAGTGGAAGGCAACATCTGCCGGTGGGCATTTGATCTTGACATCGACATTAATGGATTTGTGAGTTGTTTGGATTTATTTTATAGTCTAATTGATAGCTTGTAAAACACAATAATCATGTTCTATGTCAAACTTCAATATGGCAAAACAAGATAGACCTGTGGATATTCAACAAGGTTAGTTGAATACTTTTTTTAAAGTAGCAAAAGAAAAAGATATTGAAAGTGATGAAGCACTCCATAGTGAATTTATGGAAATATAATGAGGATAATAATCAATAATGATAATGATGATGATGTTGATGATGATGATAGTAATAATAATAATAATAATAATAATAATAATATAATAATAATAATAATAATAATAATAATAATAATAATATAATAATAATAATAATAATAATAATAATAATAATAATGTGATGATGATGATGATGATCATGATGATGATGATCATGATGATAATGATGATGATGAAGATGATGATGATGATGATGATGATGATGATGATGATGATGATGAAGATGATAATGATGATGATGATGATGATGATGATGATGATGATGATGATGATGATGATGATGATAATAATAATAATAATAACAATAATAATGTCTATTGTTGTAAAATTTAATAACGATGAATTGATTCATATTAGGTCTAATCTTTCTTTGCTTTGCAGCCCTTGTCGAGGAGAATAGAATGGGACTTGTGTCTTCCAAAAAGCTGTGAAGGATCTGACCTTACCCTACTTGCTAATCAAGGTAGCTTGCTTCTTTATAAGAGGTTCCAACACGAAATATAAGACCATAAAAAGTTGAGCTAAAGGCGAGTTTTAAAAGGTTTTTGAATCGAAACGGTACTTAGTTACTTTTATCGTTTGTTATGAGCTTCGACTTTAGTTTAGTTCTCTCGGGTCAAATGGCCGTCCTTTGCTCATTGTACTTGTACAGTCCTGCAAAAAATCTGTGGCATCCTGCTTCCCAACTCCATATTCACAAATGTCTGTTTCTCCAATCTTAAATGCTTTGAACATGTGGTTTCGGAAACGGTTATGTCCGCAGCGAATTGTGAAAATGGCAACTTGATCTTGTCTTTTGACATGCCTTATGGGGTCCATTTTCATACGTTCTGGGTGCTTCTTGTTCCACGACGCTTTGGCCTTGGTCTAGAGAAGGGATTTGATCTCACAAATTTCATACTTGGTTTTTCCTTGAAGCTGGTTTGCTTCAGTCAATCCCTAGTCATTGTGGCACTGTAGGAATTACAACATTCAAAAATGTAATTCTTAAGATTCTTTTCAGAGACAGTCAGAGGCTTTTGTATTTTTTCACAAATGTGACCCACAGCCTCAAAACGGTGAATTGGACCCTTAAAAGTACATTTAGAATTAAAATGATAAAAAATACTAACATGGAAATCTTTGCGTTGTAATAAGTTATGTAGACGTCTTTATCTAAACTATAACGAATCGAAATTGTTACAAAACGTTCTGATAGCGCTTAATATCTCTCTCTCTCTCTCTCTCTCTCTCTCTCTCTCTCTCTCTCTCTCTCTCTGTGTGTGTGTGTGTGTGTGTGTGTGTGTGTGTGGTCCACAAGGTGCAGCAATTATTTCCTGATTTTTGTTTGTCTTCTTTGTTTTCTTTTTTGGTGTTTTTTTTCTGCGGTAAACAAACAATGGAATTTTCTGTCAACCATTAGATATGATATAATTTTGTGCATGACTTCCAGACAACATCGAGTCCAATAACTATAATGCAAAATACTTTCCGCTAGATCGAACAGAAGTTGCTACCTAATCATTGCGACGTACTTGGGCGGATAGAGGGGCCAAATGATAAAACCTTGGCTGTAGTAATTTTCCTCACACTTTGAAAGCTTTACCATGGATTCTTGGAATTAACCAGTAGAGTTTTGACCAATCAAAACATGGAATTTGTGAAAAGTCTTCCCACGTGGTCAGACAAACATAGTTGGTTGTTTATAAAAAATAACGTGAAAGAAATCGACCACTCTCCGATCATTGTTATTTTCTTTATACTGCCAAATAGCTGACTAAGTTATCACATTATTTTCTCCATGATATTATACACGTTTGAGTTTACATATATTTTCTGTGTTGGTTTTATTGATCAAACGGTAAAATATGGGGTATTTTACTAAGACACATACCGTCGATAGTAAAGCCTGTGTAGTTTTCTATTTTAACCAATCACTGCCATTCTTTACATTATGATGACTATCCGAGAGGCGGAGTTATCTAAATTATGTCTTTTATGTTTGAACACACAATTCATGCTATGCGCTTATTTTTTTAAAAACTGATAACATCGCCATCCGGATATAACGTGCCATTCCAAAAACAAAACAATGTGTAATGTTAACTCTGAAAATGTATTTAGAGATAAAAAGGATAAGATATAGGAATTTGGAGTTGGTTGCAATTTAAGAAATTATCTTTATTCTCAGATTATATTTATTCTCAAAATATCTTTATTCTGAGATTATATTTATTCTCAAAATATCTTTACTCCGCCATAACGAATAGAAGTGTCCCCAAGTATTATATTTTTGCTACAAATTCCCAATATCAAGATCATCCCGACAGAAAGTCGCTTTGCAACACAGGGTCACATATCTCGGATTATTTTAACTTTAAATTGAGTTTCGTAATCCGGTTGAGGCCTTGAGTCACAAATGTATATTTTATAGAGCCTTAGACGGACTCTGGAAAGACATGTATTCAAAAACATTGGCCAGAAAACTCGTCCTTCAAATATCGAACGATATAAATGATTCTCTTCTTCGTAAAAAGTCTCAAACCTCGCGTGGTCCCAGGTTTGAGAGTTTTTGCCAATATAAGGGTCATTTAACTCGATCAATATTTGAAGGATGAGTTTTTTGGCCAACTTTTTCTCTTTCAAGAGTACGGCAGTAAATTGGTTAAAGAATATAATTGAGCTCATAAACGTTCATATTATTTATATTCCTCTCAGCTTTTGATACCATCACCCAGGTTTCAAACTCCCAAGTTATTTGTACAAAAGATCTCGATCTTTACCAAGATGCTGGTGCTATTTTTGCCATGTGAGTCAATTCCACGATCATGATCATCATCATCATCATCATCATCATCATCATCATCATCATCATCATCATCATCATCTTTATCATCATTATTATTATTATTGTGATTATTATTATTATTATTATCAATATTGTTATTATTATTATTATCTTTATTATTATTATTATTATTATTATTATTATTATTATTATTATATTATTATTATTATTATCATTATTATTATTATTATTATTATTATTATTATTATTATTATTATTATTAGTATCATTATTATTATTATTACTATTATTATTATCATCAGCATCATCATCATTAGTATCATCAAAAGTCTTTCTTCTTCTTATTCTTCTTCTTCTTCATCATCATAATCATAAAATCTATATCTTTGTCATCAGATTTGTTTCCTCTTTTACAACACATATTTTGCCTATTTACGCCTTGCTGTCATGAATATTTTTTATTTTTATTTTTCTGTAATGTCCAATAACGCGGTTTTGCCACTAAACGGCATTTCTGAGGTATTAATTAACAAAGCACTGAGAATCCAGTTTCGCCGATTCAAGTCGTGGAAATGCGATTTATAAATGTCCATATCTATTATTCGTAACAATTGCAGCTGTATACTGACTATTGTCTGCCTGCTTGTGACAGCAGGGACATTGCTTGACATGGTGCTGGCTGTTGAAAGTGAAGATGATGACAACTATATAATCAATGCGTATAATATTGCCCCTTCCAAGACAGCGTCGTTAAATGAGGGATTTGAACTTCGAGAGTCCAGCTTTACAGCACCAAAGGGATCAAGAAGGCCCAGGCCACCATCGAGAGTTGATGAGATAAAGGACTCACTTGATGTAAGCAGATTCTAATTTTTAGTATTTCCGAGTTTTTCCATTGAGGCCATTTCAAATCAAGCTGCCAAATCTGTATAAAACTTCAATTCTAATGCACCACCGGTCTTTCATTAATCCTAAATTACAAGCTTATATATTTATGAAATGAAAATCTGGCGAGATAATAATATAATAATATGGTCTGCCATAGAAAAAATAATTTTTGAACCACAGGCCGATGATGGTGCGCTATAAATGATAAAATTATATCATTACAAAGCAGCTGTATTATGAACTAGTCTTTTTACATTCAAAATTAAAAATCAAATCTAAGATTTACTTTATTTATCAAGGATAATACATTTTTAGAATTTTGACCACAAATAATATTAGAGACTAGTTTGATCTCATGAAATTATGCACAATTTTTCTTTCTTTAGTCTTAAAGACAATAAATTGAGAATGTTATGTCAATCTCTAGCTCGCATTACATACATTGATACGTGGAGCACGGTGGTTTATGCCAATAAGAATAGAGTGAGTATCCACCTTTTTTTCTATCCACAGCTTGAGCTACAACACATCTCAGCCAATGGCCGGGGTCCTTCAGTTCACGGAGGCATTGGAAGACCAGTGATGGGTTTGCGAGGCGTAAGCCAGAGGCGCATGTACGAAAATGATGAAGCAGCTGCTGCAACTGCCATCACCAGCAATGTCAAGGTCAATCCTATGTTTATGCCAGGAGAAGACGCCATAGGGGGGAGCGATAGAGGCAGTGTGGATGAATTTAACATTGGTGGAGATGACGATGATGAAGCAGAGGATGATACTCACGACAAGAAGGATAATGCTGGTGACGTATTGAGATAACTATTTCAAAATGTTTATGTTAGGATGGAAGGGGTGGGCTATATCAAATCACTTGCCCTGCCTTTAATAGAAATTCAAAACTAGCATGAGCGCAATTCCGAAACATTTTTACCGGTACTCTGAATTCGGTAAGATGATAAGGGCGTTGAGCCTTTTCCATGAATTTGGACTCAAACCATGGCTCTATAAGTCTGAAGGAGAACGACCAATACAAAATTAATTGAGACCTCGGTTACATGAAATGTGTCGTGGACCTTTATCGATTGATAGTTTTTCCTTTTGATGTAATGGGACACGAGCAGGTTCCTTAACACCTCAGACGCAATGACGTCCCAACTCTAAGGTACCTTGTTGATCTCATATTTGTAATTAGTCAACTCCAATTTTCTATTTATTTGTTTAAAAGGAACTTGATCTTTTTCACAAGGAGAATTCACTGAAATGTACTCAAAGTGCCAAAACGCTTGCAGGCGACCCCAGTTCCATAGGGATCTCATTTGGGATAAGACATGTAATGCTCTATTACATTTTTCCCTTCAGAGGATACGTTGTTACCAGTGAGGTAAATATTTTATACCTAAGTAAGATGAGATAATGAGACCGGGGAGTCTTTTCCAAGGACTCCAATAGTTTGAAGTCGAATATGTCATAACGGAAGACCACAAAGCTGTACGTTAGACCCTACTAATGGAAAATGTGAGGCCTCTGTCATATATGTCGTCTAAATGCAAAGGGTCGCATATAAAAAAATAACAACAGGAGAGCCAAAAAAAAAACGTTTGCAAAACATAAAACACTTATATATTGACTTAGAATCACGAAACTAATATAGAAAAATGTGCCATTGGGACATTATCAATAACTCAATTTGACCCAATTACCAATATGCGACCTTTTGTTCTAGGACGGCAGAACTGTCTTATTTTCTTGTGATGACATATGAGCAGCGTCCTTTACAGCTCAAAAGCAATGACCCAAGGTATTGTTTATTGTGTAAACCCTTATTTTCCATATTTGTTTGAAAGATACTCGGACTTCTAAATAAGCAGTATCCACTAAAATGTGCTGAAGAAGCTTACAATGGATCCCAAACCAACAACATCTCTAACAAGTGGACCAGGACATGACGTCTGAAAGACACTCTCACAATTTAAATTTCGACAGAGACAATGTTATTAGCGGGCAGGTATTCATTTTACACAGGAATACAAAGGTGGTACAAAGTGAGTAAATAGCATGTTGTAAGGACTCAACTCTGGGCCGCATACAGCGGACTCGAACATAGGTCCTATTAGACCACGGCATAGCATACCACCAGACAACAAAACAACAAATAAGTTTGACAGGAAACAGATGCTGAGGATAAAAATATATTTCTTGAACACCAAGCGAATAATGTATTTTTATCCACACAGAATCCCTTCCTCGGTGGCAGAAAATTGTTGTGGCCTTTTCAGTTCGACGAAACATGAAAAAGATCCTCGGCATAAAACCTCTCCCAGGTTCTATCAACTGCGTTCATGGCATCAAAGTACTCAGTATGGGATGGGTCATATTAGGACATACCTATAACTCTATCTTAAAAACATTCCGTAAGTTTAGATTCATACCTATATTACATATTAAGTTTCTATATCAATATTAAATGCATACCCATATTACAAATTAAGTTGCTAATATACTAATACTAGATAATATTAATAGAAGTAAAGATGACTTTTTCAGATAAAATAATAAAACGAATTATTTTCATTATTATTATAAACATTATTATTATTATTATATATTAATTATTATTATATTATTATTATTATTATTATTATTATATATTATTATTATTATTATTATCATTATTATTATTATTATTATTATATAATTATTTTATTATTATTATTATTATTATTATTATTATTATTATTATTATTATTATTATTATTATTATTATTATTAATATCAATAACAAATTTTGAAACCATCTCATTTTTATAATCCAGAAAATTCATCTGTCTCCCATGAACTGATTTCAACAATAAGAGGCCAAATCGTTTACAATGCAACATTTGCCGTGGATACTTTCTTTTTGATAAGGTAAACTGAAGGTCTAAATAATTCAATATACAATTAGTGGAAGGGAACATAACCACGCCCCTCTGACATCTTCAAAAAATGTAAACAATGGCAGTTAGTGTTAAAATAAGCCAACTACACAGTTTTACATTATTCTCTCCACTTCGACTTTATTATCTCTTGTCCCTGCGTTGCCAATGATCTGGGACGAATGATAAAGTCTAAATTTATTTCCCTATTTAAATTATTTCTCCATGGCTTTCCGTCTCTGTATTAGAATATGACAAATGTAACTCGCCACGTCAATCTGGTATTTATTGTGTCCGAATGAAGAAGACAAATTGATATGAATGGAGAAATTGAAGTTTCTTTGAAGATTAAGAAACCAAACTGATTCAGTAAACCAGACATTCTAACAATTTGCCCAGTTTAAAATTTAAACTTAAGTAACAACTTCACCCCGACAAAATGCCATTTTGAGACGACTGATAAGATACTCGGTTTTATCCAGGCCCTTGCTTGACTTTTTTTTTTTTTTGCTGTTGGTGCGGCATTTGGATGTCAGAGTGTTTGGTTTTCTGATTGTAGTAAAATAGGTTTTGTTTGTAGGTGCAGCTATTTTCCTGGGATTTTTTGTTTTGTTTTTTGTTTGTTTTGTTTTTGTTTTTGTTTTTTTTTTTTTTGTTTTCTTTTGCTTTTGTTTGGTTGGTTTGTTTTGTTTTGTTTTTGTTTTTTGTTTTTTTTAGGGGGTGGGGGGTGGGGGATTCGTTGTTGTTGTTATTTATTTTATTTGGGGGGGGGGGGAATTGGTGGATGCTTTTTTTAATCACTTTTATGAACAAATATATATTAACACTATTTTGGTTTCCTCGTGCTGAGCATAGAAATATATGGTTATATGTCATTGAAAGAGAAATTCCAGACGCTAAATTCTTAATCTGATTATCATGCCACCTCGACTCCCCCCCCCCCCCCCCCCCCCCCCCCCCCCCCCCATCCTCTTCCAAGTCGCTGTGTCACCTAAAAGTATCACAAACACCGTAATGTTCTAACGGATAATTAAGGTATTGTTCTGATAAAAAATATACCCAAAAACTGCATACACAGTAAATAAGGAATTACAGTTTCATACCACGGATCACGCATGACATCCCGTAAGTATCAGATAAGCAGTTAATAATAGAATTCTTATTCCTGATGTTAAAAAAAAACATCAGTAGCCCACAATTTACATTTTAAAATAGAGCCCCTCTATAACTAGCCAATGTATGTGATTTTTACGTTGTACTTATACGTAAAACCACGTAGATTGTGTGTAACTATAATTCCCTATGACATAATGAAATTAAATGTTAACAATGATTCTATTCTCTATCTGAAGCGGTCTTCTCACTGCATACCTGCTGATGAAAGAGTGTAGTAAAATAAAAAGGATTCCCCCTAAAACTGGAATTATGTACTTTGTACATAGATTATGGAGGTAAGTGTATAATTTACAATAATTATTAATGAATAAAAATATTGAACTATATTGAATTTATATGTAACCCACGCCTCAATTCAGATATATATCGGGGTGAACCAGAACTCAGAAATTGAATTTCATGTGAAACGACTAGAAATGAAACATTTAAGTTCTAACACGGTTGGGAAACTACATTCATTCTTCACAACAATGAATGTCCATTCGTATGCATTTTCATAATAGGGCAGAAAAGTCGTGACGTCACAACTACTACTTTTCTGGTTCGAAAATCCTTAAAAGTGCGTATGTTGTATAAAAATGTAGTCAATAACGAGCTGTCATGCTCTTCTAGTTTCAATTTAAAATACAATAATGTGAATAAGGAAGCCAAGAATATGCTGATTTCATGGATGAGGAGTCCTTTATTAATAAATACAATGGAGTCTTTTTATTCATTTATTAACAGATCATATCTGCCGGTTTCATTCCCGTTCCGGGTCAAATAATAAGTTCAAGGGAAACAATTTTTAAAAAACAACATCAAATTATACAAGCAATAACGTTTACACAGTTGTCTCCCCTGATCTCAGATCGTGATTATTTTTAACATATGTAACCAGTTCTTCGGAGGACAAATAATGAATAGGTTTTATGATGAATCATAAGATGATATAACTATTGTAGTAGTAGGATATACAGGCAGATTCTTAGGATTACGGGACGTGAAGGATGGATGATCTATAGTGACGATCAGTATATTTATTTAGACTAGAAAATAAGATACCACACTCTGAAAACAGAAGATCAATTACACAGGTTATGTATCGAGTCCTCAAGAAGAGCGATTGTACACTTCGTATGAGATTGGACCAGTTGTTTTTTTGGTTGACGTCACACTTTGGTTACCCATTAATATCTAAAGTTAATTTTAGGCAGTTAATTCTTTCCGGCATAACAAGGGATATGTGGACGATGGATTATATAAAATATTAAAGTGTATTTCCATTGAATCTTCCTTTGCAATGCATCTTAACATGCTTCATTGAATCCATCCTTCAGTAAACCATCAAAAGACGTCACTAGGGATAGTAAGCGCTTGGCTAAGAAACTCACAACATTGCGATCCGGAAGTATAAAGGACCAACACACAAAACTATGTGTAAGCATAAACTTTTATAGTCTGGCTAATACAGTTTAGTGAGAAGTACTCATAAAAGTGGATGGCAAAAACAATAACAAAGACCTGAGTGACGTCATCTTCGTTCTATCTATACTATTTTCATTTTTAATATATAAAATAAATCACCGCCAGATTTACATTTTTAACTGAGTTCAGTGGAGGAATGTGATATAAGTGCCAGACTCAATGATGACGCACCAGAATCACTACCCTCGACGTCAATTTTAAAAATGAACGTTGTACTAATAAAATTAAAAAGTATTTTGTTTGTTTTTTCCTACTTATTAACAAAAGCGTGTATGATATTTTATGCACTCTGCCATTAAATGCCTCGTAATCCGGTGGTATAGGTTAGTAAAAATGGTTGAATGAAAATACATTTCATGTAGAATTGAATGGATTTCACAATGTCAATATGTTGCTGGGTGGGGATCCTGACCTCCCATAGTGGGCAGGGAGGTACATGCTGTGTCTTCTATCCCCCTGTACCCGTTTTCCAATTGTTTCCTGTCATTGTCTTGGAATGAGATTACTTAGTTTTGTCCTGACCCCGGCCGGGGTTCCTTGGCTGGGAGGGAAACAGTCGAATGTATAGTTATAGTTTTGGGAGATGATATTTTTTTCCTTGTAAATCATCTCTCTGTTATGCATTGTATTATGTTTAGTTTACATATTATATTATATGATTTGTAAACATTTGAGTGTATTCCTCTTAGTTGGGACCTGTGCTTGTGTCTGGATGAGACTTTTAGGTGATCTCAAACCAAGTACTTTGACGGTGTGCTCTTGGAATCTACATCTGTTCCCTATTTGAACCAATTCCCCTTTGTCTCACCTTTTCTTTTGTGCTTTAATTGTAATTCTAGAACTTTTTACTATCCCATTTTCTTTCTTTTTACTGGCGCTGATAT
Source organism: Berghia stephanieae (assembly GCF_034508935.2). Taxonomy (NCBI): domain Eukaryota; kingdom Metazoa; phylum Mollusca; class Gastropoda; order Nudibranchia; family Aeolidiidae; genus Berghia; species Berghia stephanieae. Next base: position 14,960,973 of record NC_088360.1, on the reverse strand, counting down.
AACCTTAATGTGTTGCAAGCGCCGTAAACCCCTTAAAAACATTAAACAAACAACATCAATATGTTGTTTTGTGGTATGACCCTAGCTTTTGTTCTGGGAGACGCATAGTTGATTCCATGGAGAAGTTTCTTTACTCGCATTCTCTCGCCGTACCCAGCATTGTCTCAGTCGAAAAGAAAAAGTATTATCGCCTATCCGGCGTCATGTCTCGTCCTACATGTTAAGTGTTGTTGTTGGCTAATGACCCCATGTAAAGCGATGTTAGCACGTTTATAAATCTTCTAGAAGAAATGTCATGGTATTTGTAAAGTATCTATTGTTGCTCATATCTTCACATTTCAAAGAAAATCACAGCATTCTGATTATTCTAAATAGAATCAATCAAAAAGTACAAAGCTCAATTTTTCATTTGAGACACCATGGCGGCATCTCCCAAATATGATTTTTTCTTTATTTGATCTATCAGATTAACTCCACCATATATGCTGTGGATAATGGTGGTTGCAACTATTCTTCAATATGTCGGAGAAGGTAGACCAGCTTGGAGGGACTATGACATGGCCGACAAGTGTCGTGAGAACTGGTGGACCAATCTACTCTATATCAACAACGTATATAAAAATAAGGAGATGGTGAGGAGAGAAATAGCTTGGAATAAAGAAAATAAGAAGAAAATATAATGCCTCACTTATGAGTTGAGTCATAAGGTTTTAAAAAAATAGATATAATGTATATAATCGAAAAAAAAAGTATTATATTTATATATAGGCCATTTAGGGGAAAACAGGGTTAAACGCTCTTTTTGTACTGGCACTGCTAGTTATCAGTCACAATAGCCAGGTACTTATTCACACATTCTTCTGGGGTCCAGAAAAAGAATTTGTGCATTTTGCTATTACTAAAAACAAAGTCCCAGTACCAGAGATTTGCAATCATTGTCACCAATTCGATCAATAGAGAAGTCAATATTATAACGTGACTTTGCTACAAAAGAAGACGTTTAATTGTCCGTCTAATGACGCAAAATGTAACTCCTCAAATAACCAAGGTGAACATGGGTGCTACAATTATAAATCAAACAATGACAGCACGTAATACTCGTTACAAGTTGGTGGGGATGGAAAATGATATTATCAAAATCTCTGGAAAATTCACTTTGCGTACTCTGGAAAAACACATATTCAAAATGTTAGCCACAAAACTCGTCATTCAAATATCGATCGGTACAAATAAACCTCTTGGCAAAACTCTCAAACCTGGAACTTCGATATAAATTTAACATCCCCAAGATATCATATTTTGGTAATAATTTGGTTGTATAACTGTCCACGGTGGTCATTATGGACGTAGCTCATTGTTGCATCAATGACCGGATAACACGACTCCTTGGTGTGTAGCAAAGTCGTTATATTGAATTCTATGCTGCCGAATAGGATTCAATAGTCTGATGCATATCAATCTAGAAAGCATTGGTCTGGTGTCATGTCCGCTCAGCAACGAGCAGCTTGGTTCTAAACAATGAAAATCGGTATTTTATTATTCTTCATGCTGGCTAGAACTTTTTTTCTCATGTCATGTGATCAGAATGTATAAAAGTAAAAAAAATAGAATACCAGATTTATAATGTTTTTTTTTTCCTCTGGATACACGTTTTTTTATGCTCGTTCCGATAGTTTAGAACCAGTTACTAAGTTACTACGAGGGAAGTGACGTCACGATTGTTGAAGCCTATTGGTGACAATGATTGCAATTCTCTAGTCCTAAATTTTATATAATATATATATATATATATAATATATATATATATATATAATATATATATATATATATGTTGCGAGATAATAAAATACCAGGAAAAAATTGTGACGCTATACCAGTACGAAGTTGAAACCCAAAATATTCGTAAAATTTACAGACGACAAGAACAAAACCAGTTCTGCTTGTCAAGTTTAATAAAAATGCTTTTTTTTTTGGTTAATAGACTCTGCCGGTTATGTCAAACCCGTATAAAAATCACGATATCGGAAGTTTCCAAATGCGTCTGGTTTTAGCAATGCAGTATTTGCTTCTAACAATGCTATGTATTTTTCAGTACGAGCAGAAATTATTTGCTGTCTATTTCCAAAGATGAATAGCCTCCAATGAATCCCAAGAACTACGGCACTTGGTCATTGATGGTTTATAAGGCTGGTATAACGTTTTACACACAAGCAGAATTAAGAGAGTAAATTCAAAATGCATGCAATTTGAATGCGTGTTCGAGTCATTATTCGAGACATAGAAGATTAATTGGATCATGGAAAAAATCCTACAGATCAATCATAACGTAAAATGAAGAATCGAAAGATCACATCAAAAATTGACAGGTAGGTCTAAAATCTTCGACATGGCATTCTTGCGTTTTGTCTATCAAAGAAACGTGCAATTTAAAATTTTCAATATTCTAATTTTTGAAAATTTGTTCCACAAATTTGAATAATTGGTGTTTTATTGTGGTAACATTTCATACTCGTATCATTCATAGTTTGGCTCCTAAACTTTTCAAAGTTTTTTTTCTCGCACCCTATAAATGCTCAAGTGCCATTTCTATTGCTTTACATAAAAGTGTTAAACTAGACAATAAAAGAGCATTACATTTTTGAACTCACCGAAAATGGAGTGAATTTATATTGCACTCCAGAATAAGATAGCGGGTGGTTGGATGGGAGCATCACCCTTGAATCATATACCTATGATGTTCGCATGGGTGTATGATCCGATAGTGATGTCGTTTCTTCTTCTCTTTACTAGCCTATCCTGCTTCTTTGGTTTGTGATTGTATTTTTGACAGGGGATATTTTTTTTCCTGTAAATCCTCTGCCTGTTTGTTCTTGGTTATTTATAATTTAGCTTATGATATCTTTAGGTTATGATTTTGATTGACATTTGTACTATTTTTGTTAGATTGCTTGTTTTTTTGTTTCAGCGGTCTCTCATATAACCTCAATTGTGTTGGAAGAGACCTAAAGCAACAAACAAACAAACAAACCAGAATAAGATAATTTACTTTGTTAAATTTTCTATTTTCTATTTGTGAAGTGTCTCACTCCCAGCTGGTATTTTGCAAACGTTATGCAGTTCCATGTTGTGGCCCCCTTAGCACTGATCCCATGGATCTGTGGGTAAGCATTGTATTCAACACTGATTTCAGCTTATCGAAATGATTTTCATCCCAGTCACTGTTTCTTGATAATGCATCAATAACCTCATCCACACCACCTAATCATCATCATCATCATCATTATCATCATTAGCATCATCATCATCATCATCATCAAAATCATCATCACATCACCATCACCAGCATTATCTTCTTATAAATAACTATACCATAATTACAATATTATAAATAACTAAATCATCGAAATCATCTTATCATATTATGATCAATTTCATTTAACAACATGACGTCAAAGTCTCATAAACACGCAGGTTTTGGAATATATATATATATATATATATATATATATATATATATATATATATATATATATATGTATATGTATATATATATATATATATATATATATATATATATATATATATATATATATATATATATATATGTGTGTATATATATATATAATCAAAATCAAATAGCCATGAAGTAATAGTGCTCAACTTTTTGATGAAATTCATAAAATAGTTCAACTATAATTGTGATCAACTTCTACAATATTGTTTCGATTATACGATCTTTTACTTTCACTTCCACTTTCTGACGAGAGTGTATGCTCGAAACAATATTGTAGAAGTTGATCATAATTATACTTTAATTATTGTGTATATATTCATGATACATTATAATTACAAAGGGGTAATAATTTAACGATTCCGTTTAGATGAAACACTTTAACGAATTAGATTATGTATTCTTTATAGTGACTTCATAGTTTGATTAAAAATTATTGCCCAAAAAAAAAAAACAATCTATCGATTTGTGTCAACTTCTTGACACAATTAATTTTGTCTCGTATTATTATATATTTATCCCCTACAGGTTCCGTGTCATAGGTTTTCTCATCAGCGGTCTAATGGTGGCTCTACATCTCACGTCAAACATTTGGTTACAGTTGGATCTGGATGGGGCTGATTTGACACGGTAACACATTGAAGAACATGAGTATCAAAAATAATCCACAACAAATAAAATAGTTCTTAATACAATTTATATTTTATCAGATTATGAATGAGGCATTTGGATCTACCTAGTCTAAAGTAGTTTGCGAAAGGAGATTGATTCAAACCTTACTTATTCTAATGTAATACTAATATTAGACAGAAATCTTGAATGCTTTGTGTCATTCACATTGGAAAAAAAACAATGTTTGTGAATTGTATTAAAACTTTAACTAACGCAGAGTTTTATAATCTAAGGTTTCAGTAAGAGCAGTAAAATTTTCTTGCTCATTGGTTAAACGATTCGTTGATGAATTATTGACAAATCAATTTGTATTGTTCGTATTAAAGGCGTCTCTAGGATACATTCCAACTTTAAGCCTTTAGCAATGTTATGCCATGTTAAGTTATGTTTATAACGGCTGTTCTTTTCTTGCAAGGAAAGGGGTAACTGAGTAAAATATAGCACACACTTAAGGCATGACTCCGCAATTTCCACCAATTCGTTAGAGGTTTAATCATATTTTGCTCTATTATTCGAGAGGATAGGGATACTCTGAAGACCTACAGCTATCTGAATTTCTTGGTACATTATTTCTATACTCCTGGATTAACCTCTTGTCTATTTTCATTAAATAAATGTGTACAACAGCCTTTATGTGTTTTTTCCATATTTATCGATAAGTATTTTTTCATAAATCTTACTCGTGAATGTATTTATATTTGAATTGCATAATCTTTACATAATCAACGAAAATAAATTCATCTATATCAAATCGACTTCACTATTTCACATTTATTTACAATAACTGTCACCCTGAAGGCTATTTTAAATATCAAATGGGATCTTGACAACGTTTAAATATACAAGGAGCGTTGCCAAATTATCTTCCCACGGCGGCAAGTCTTACTAGAGCTCTAATACGTTTTGGCAATCAAAATGAAAGTAAAAAAGAGCGCTTTCTTGACGCTTATCAACGAAACCTTGTGCATCTCTGGCGAGGAAAATTCGGATTACTCCTGTCATTTGAACCCGAGCTCGCATTTGCTCTCAATACGAAAGACGTGGTGATTTTGTTTTGTTCTTTGTTTGCTTTTGTTGTTGTTGTTTTTTTTTTATTTCTTGCTTTTGGTTCGGGTTTATTTTACCATGGTTCAACAAAAGATTCATTATTTATCACTTACTTTGCAAAAGTATAAATCAGAGAATCCGTATATAAGTAAATACACTTTTTAAAAAAAAAATGAATTGCATTATGTCATGAAATTTCAATGCTATATAAATTACGCTTCTGTGAGATGTTTTGTATCAAAACTGTTATAATGTGCGTATTCACTTGGGTATAAGGGGGGAATATATGCTATTAAAGTGCCTCATTTAATATCACAAAGCGGGGTTTGTGTTTTGCAAACACAGTTAACCAATTACTGACGAATCTGTCTTAAAACTAGATGACAATAACCTTAAGTCAGTCTCAAAATAATTTAGCTTTGCTTCCATATCACTCCTTCCATTTCATTATTTTAGCAACAGGAGTGATTACATCTACAAGATTTTAGTGCAGCCATATGCTCGAGTTGCTCCATACGCCTTTGGGCTGATGATGGGCTGGTGCTTATGGAAGTGTAAATCCAAAATGCATATAAACAAGGTCAGAATTAGCATCCTCAACATCATCATCATCATCATCATCATCATCATCATCATCATCAATACATGTTCAGCTTTCTAATTTACAACAAATATCCTTCTAATAAAAAGAACCGTTCTATAATATCATTACATATGCAGCTCTCTAATCTACGAAAAAAATATCCGTGAAATATCATCATTCACAATCCCTTTTCTAATTTACCCATTTCTGTGCAACACCATTATAAGTAGTCTATGTGCCTTTCCAAACGATAAAAAAGCAATTCATTTGATTGCTCTATTACACATATATATCTTTCAAAAAATCATGTTTTATATTTACTTTACGACCATTTATTTTTGATCGGACGGCATGTAGCTCGTCTGACTTGATTGCATCAAGTAGATAAAACATAAAATGAGCGCGTTTACTGCATCTTCAAATATATCTTATAAAACCGTAAACTATATCATTTACAGTATACAAATGGAGTAGGTTGGCTAGTGTGTCTGTTTGTGGTTGTGACCTTGACCCTGGTGACCTACGACAATAACAAAGACCTTCATCCCAAGAGCAACAAATGGACAACACAAGGAATAGCTGTTTTTGAAACCTTGTCCAGACCTTTGTGGAGTTTGGCTGTCTCCTGGATTGTTGTAGCGTGTGCGACAGGAAATGGAGGTAAATGAGTCAATCTACAAGTTTTACTCTGAAACGACTCCTACACCCGGTAATATTCAATGGTTAACAAAATACCGAAGATTAAATGGATCGCCAGAATTTAATTTTCTTGTTTCGTTGCAGATTCATTTTTAATGTTAATAACTGAATTTTATAATCGCATTTTGGTAAAGACTGATTTTAATTCGAGAAAGAGCAATGTCTCCCCATTTTTTCAGTCTTTTTTCAAATTGCTTGTGATTTGAATATTTACAAAAGGGAACAATAGAGTAATATTAAGATACTGGTTCCTATCTCTTTGGAAGTGTGAAACCAGTCCTCCTGAGGGCGCTACATTAATTGCTTCATACTGTTAAGGTGCTGCCCTAATAGTAAAATCTGTCGTTGACAGGGAGAAACCAAAGGTGGAAACATTCCGCACGTTAGTCTTTCATGACAGTGCTGCCCACAACAGAGCAAGGAAAAAAAACTAGTATAGACAAGCGGATCTAATCCAAGTTTTGCCACACTCAGCCCTCAGTCCTGATTTTTGTTAGTTTATCTGGGGTCCTGACTTAGCACCATGTTACTTTTGGTTATTTCCCTAGCTTGAGGCTGTATCTTTGCATACAGCAAATAATTAAACCCTTGAATATTTATTTTGTATAGTTGTTCAAGTTTTTGAGATTCAACACCGCTATCAGAACATTCCATATGTTCCTCGAATAAAATCTCAAATTGTTTCCTTTCCAACTATACATTGTTTTGTCCTGCACTGATACTTTCAATTTCCATTAATTAACAATGGCTGTATTCCGTCGCAAGAAAATGATGGGAGTAATCTTTCTTTGAAATATTTCTATTTTATTAGAACTGGATATTTCATACGGTAGAGTCACAATCTCCCCTGTCAGGCAGAGTTGTCATACCAGTAAGGTCGCGGTTCGAGCTCCCATCGCTGCCGCGAAGTTTTCATTCTCTGATGTCTTCTGGCACTTTCATACTCAGTTCATTTCTTTTATTATAAGTACTTTTAGTTATCAACATTTCTTTTGTAAGTATTGAACAGATCCAGCCACGTTTTTATTTTATATAGTACTTGTTGAATGATTGTATTTTTTGTGATCTCAAACTAGTACTGGTCTAATTCCATCTCTCTCTCTCTCTCTCTCTCTCTCTCTCTCTCTCTCTCTCTCTCTCTCTCTCTCTCTCTCTCTCTCTCTCTCTCTCTCTCTCTATCTATCTATCTATCTATCTATCTATCTATCTTGGTATAGAATATATAGACAAATTTCCAAGTCAGTTTGATTTGTGTATTTTTTAAATCAATTAACACGAAAAATTCTGGCAGTGGGCAGTATTGTAAAATAAAAATCATTCATTTCCAGATTTTATTTTATTTTTATTCTTTTTAATTGATAATGATATACATTTTTTTTCTGGCATTGCTCATAACACAAATCAGGTTTCATCAATTCATTCCTGTCCTGGGGCGGATGGTTACCTTTGTCCCGTCTTACCTATTGTGTCTATATTGTTCATGACACTGTGATCAGCTTTGAAGAGGCAGCTGTGGAAAGCGTCATGTTTTTCACAGAAACACTCATGGTAAGTATCATTATATCTGGTCGACCAGCAACATTTTTATGCATTTATTCGAATATTGTCATGTTTTCACCGTCGTTGTCGTAATACTCATCATTATCTAATTTTTTAAATCATAATTGTCATTAGGACATTTTGCCATTTTGCCGCTCCATCATCATTATCATCATCATCATCATCATCATCATCGTATATATATATATATATATATATACGTATGCTCACTGAAAATCGTATGCTCACTGAAATTTGTCATTCTTTTATATGTTTCAGGTATACAGGTTCTTCGGCTTTCTAGTAATGAGCTACCTGGTCGGCCTAATGTTGTCTCTAGTGGCCGAGTCACCAATGATCGCTGTGGAGAGAGTTCTAATACACAAAAAATAAAGACATTAAGTTTTCTACTTCCATTATAAAATCAGCATTGTAGTATAATAGAATTATATTTATTTTCATTATTCTCATGTGCCTTGTAGAAACTCCAAGGGGATACATTAGATTAGAGGATAGAAGATATGGGGTAATGGTCCAATTATAGACTATGATAAAAACACTGCGAGAACAATGTATTTATTATTGTTTCATGTAAGTTTAGATATTAGACTACTTCTTCTACGGCCGTTTTGTTTATGATATTATAAGTTTTATTCCAAATTTTGGTTTGATATTTGATATAAAGATTTTGCATCTGATAAGTCATGTTTAACCAGTTAACTGGCGTACTCAAGTAAAGACGGGTATTGAAAAATTTGGCCTGGTAACTTGTCCTTCAAATATCGATCGGTTTAAATGACCCTCATTTTGGCAAAAACTCTCAAACCTGGGACCTCGCGGGGCAGTTAACTGGTTAAATATACTTTTTTGAACAACTTGATCTTGTTAGACACATCTAAAACAATTAGACATGATGTAACAATCCCTATGTTTTTTATCAACAGGCTGTCATCTGCATTTTTTGCGGCCGCAAATTGCCATTTGCGGCCGCAAATATCAGGGCGATCCGCAAATTTTGGCAAATTTCCCAAAATTGGCAAATCGTGGCAAATTTTGGGAAAATTGGCAAATCGCGTGGCAAATTTTGGGAATAAAAAAGAAACGAAAACAAAATTACGAAAAAAAAAAAGTGCGAAACTTGAGAAATGTTGCAGCTTTGCCTGGGCCCAAACCAAGGGAAGCTACTCTCAATGGATAATGATCCTTTAAAATCTTTGTAACAACGCTATTCACAGTCATTTCATTAAATTAATAAATGCAGCCTCCTTAAATGTAATAAATTGTCTTTTATATATATATTTTTCTGTATTGCATGTTAATTTTACTGAAGCGCTTAGTTCTCCTCGGCAAATTTTTTGGCAAATTTCTTGGCAAATTTTGGGGTTTCTTTTGGCAAATTTTAGGTCCCAATTTGGCAAAAAATGCAGATGACAGAACAGGTTGCATTTTAATCATGGCAATCTTTAATAAATCTTAATCTTCTGGTACATTGCTCTCAAATTGGAAAACAACAAATACTACTGCCACCCTTCAGATAAATAAATGTTTAAGCCTCGAAACGTTAGACCAATTAATTTGTATGCAATACAAATAAGAACTAATGAAATCACGAAACAAAGACAATATACGATCAGTAACGCTCTTGAATCAAATAAACTTTTAAGCGATGTCAACACAATGGTGGACAACAATTTTTTAAAGTTATAAAAATCTACAAATTTGGGTTTGTGCAAACCATGTTGTATTATTATTCAACTTTGTAAAGAATTGATTCATGCATAATTTACGAGTTCTCTCTCTCTCTCTCCTTCTCTCTCTCTACTCCTCTCTCTCTCTCTCTCTCTCTCTCTCTCTCTCTCTCTCCTCGCTCTCTCTCTCTCTCTCGCTCTCTCTCTCTCTCTCTCTCTCTCTCTCTCTCTCTCTCTCTCTCTCAATAGATAATATAAAGTTATCGAAGACAGCAGAGATTGGGAAATGTATCTAATAATATACATTGAAGAGTGTAATAAGCGGTGTCCTGCAGGCAATTGTTTTGCGTCCTCGTGTGTTTATGAATGTATGCATGTGTGTAGTATTTATGTATGTTTGTATGTATGTATATATATTATATAAATATAATATATATTATGTATGTATGTAGTATGTATATATGTATGAATGTATATGTGCATGTATTTATGATAATGAAGCTTAAAGTACAGTACTAATTATTATTACAATTTCATGTTATCAATAGGGTTTTAATATTTGCTTTTTAAAAAAAAATATGTCTTTCCTTTTTCTATTTGTCTTGTTGCTTGTATATATTTAATAATAATTGTCAATTAATTGAAGAACGACGAAGTATATATTATTTAATCTATGTACTTATTCAATGATATATGATACAAAGCAATCGAATAAATAGTATGTGAACACACTAGTTTAGTTGATTACTTAATTCTATTTAAACATTTAGCCGAAGCTTCCGTGCATTCGACACCACAGTCAAATAGTCCTATTTCAATCAACCCATACCATCGCAAAATTTATAAGAAACATTCTCATTCCAATATACAATGTGACCCATAGTCCAAAGCGGTTAAATCGGAGATGAATAATGTCAAACAGTGGTATTAACCTTTAAATGAGCAGAGATGTGAAATTGTAGTTTTTGTTCCTTAAGAAATATTATTCGTTCTAATAAAGCATAAAAACTTGACAAAGCTCATATTTGACTACAATTTTATTTTTATCATCTCAACACCATAAATATTATCGTTTAGAAGCATTGTGTCACAACTGTCTCTAAATGAATCATCACATCAATCGTTCATACAGTGCTGATCCATTTCATAGCCTTCGGGCTGCAGTCCCATAAGTCAGTGTCAATGCACGTCGTTCCAAGTTCATTCCAAGAGAATGTGTCATGTAGTCTGCATTGGGTGTCCGCACTGAAACATTATTGCCAGTCTTCCCCACTGGGGAAATTCTTGCCGTTGAATGTCACCACTCTCTCTGAAAGTTATGGTCCACATGTGAAGTTTCCGTCGGGCCTTGTGTCAAGACAACTGTTTTAGCCTAAAGGTGACGATCTTATCAATGCTTTCAAATTAATTTATAGTTTTTCATATTTGTTCGCCGTCAATGGCTACTAGTATTATGTGATCGCAAAACATCATTAATGGGTATTTCTCAATTAAGACATTTGGATGGTTTATGTATGCAGATTATAAACTTGTAATTTTTAAATAGCAAATAGCCTCCATAATTTGGCTCAACGCGCTTAGAAGGGTCAACAAACAAACAGCAACTTAACATATAGACGCCATTGAAATTCTTTTTCGACTGAGACGTTTCTGTTTCTAGTCAGGAGGTACTCATTTTACACCTGAATGCGGTGAGATGAGGAGCCAACATTGCAATGCCCTGAGCGAGATATAAACCAGGAGCCTACCTATTCACGCGAGAGAAGATGGATTAATAAAATATTGCTTTCCAGTGGAGCGATTTATAGCAACGACAATTAATAAATCCTTGTTTTTGACCATACAGGGTAGTAAAACATTGATTTTCTAAAATCATTCTAATGACATGGCCTTGGAATAACGATCTGATTTATCTGATTATCGTCGACTATCTTAAATGGGTTATGCCCCTTATCAATTCTTTGTCTTGACAGTCAATTAAATTTTAGTTGCCATACTGGAAAAATGATTGTATTGTTTTTTTTTTATAGGGTTGGGAGTTTAAATTGTTCCGTACTGCCCATGTTAATTTATGCCAGCAAGAATAGAATCACTGTCAAATCTAAAAATATATTTTAAAATTTCACAGATTGATATACGAGTAACTCGGAGTAACTCGCTAACCTTTTTTTAAAAAATTGATTAATTCTCTCGCCCGTTGACTCAAATGATTATTTAGAAAATCTGCTAAGGCATAATGATCGGTCATTAACTTGAGCTCGAGAATCACAATCTTCCCGTCCCGTCGCCATATTTATTTGCGCGCGCTACCCGACCGAACATAGATGGCTCAAAGGATCCATTTTGATCTATGTTAATTTCCACAATACAGAAGTCTAATAATTAAAGTGGATGAAAGCCTACTTGTAACAGCCTCTATTTTCCCGCAAATATTGCTTGCTATCCACTAGTATGTTAAAATATGAGATTATGTATGACTTGTGTGAGTAATCGATAAAGTGCTTTGTCTTGTAACAAAGTCTAACAATGACACACGTGATCTGTGGCCGGATGGGTGAAAATGACGTAAGACAATCTGATCCGGTATCGTCTCCTTGGAAAGTACACTGAGAAAACTTATACATTTACAATTGTGAACGGATACAATGGCCAATATTGTAGAGATTTAGCACAGAAAGTGCAGTTACAGGCAATGTATACGGTAGGTAATGGAAATCGCGTAGTTTATGATGTCCTTGAGGTGGAGAAATAATGAAACAATGTGAGGCGGCTTGCCTATTTAACTGTGCTGAAAATTTGTACATTTGTAATATTTCATCAATTGCTCGATATGCCTGGTCAATTATTATTATTATTATTATTAGTTTTATTTTATTATTATTATTATTATTATTATTATATTATTATTATTATTATTATTATTATCATTATTATTATATGTATGTAGTAGTAGTATAGTAGTAGTAGTAGTAGTAGTAGTAGAGTAGTAGTAGTAGTATAGTAGTAGTCTCATCATCATCATCATATTATTATTATTATTATTATTATTATTAGTATAGTAGTAGTAGTAGTAGTAGTAGTAGTATAAGTAGTAGTAGTAGTAGTAGTAGTAGTAGTAGTAGTAGTAGTAGTAGTAGTAGTCTCATCATCATCATCATTATTATATTATTATTATTATTATTAGTAGTAGTAGTAGTAGTAGTAGTAGTAGAAGTAGTAGTAGTAGTAGTAGTAGTAGTAGTAGTAGTAGTAGTAGTAGTAGTAGTAGTCTCATCATCATCATCATTATATATATATTATTATTATTATTATTATTAGTAGTAGTAGTAGTAGTAGTAGTAGTAGTAGTAGTAGTAGTAGTAGTATAGTAGTAGTAGTAGTAGTCAGTAGTAGTAGTAGTAGTCTTCATCATCATCATATTATTATTATTATTATTATTATTATTATTATTAGTAGTAGTAGTAGTAGTAGAAGTAGTAGTAGTAGTAGTAGTAGTAGAGTAGTAGTAGTAGTAGCAGTCGTAGTAGTATAGTAGTAGTAGTAGTAGTAGTAGCAGCAGCAGCAACAGCAGTGATACTATCATTAATATCACAATTATTGTATGTATTTTTATTACATTAATATAACAATAATCTAGTAAACAGTAAATAACCAGCAAGACTCGGTGCAGCTTTTCCATATGAAACAACGAAACTTTCATAATAAAGACCTTCAATTATTTTGTAGACATTATACAATTATATGGCGTCCCCATGTGATAAGTTGGCACCAATGACCAAAACATTGACCTTCCTCTTGATCCAAACTGGACAGGACAATAATAGAACAATAGAAGTTTAACCTTGCAGTACCTATTCAGCTCCCCCATAGACCATGCTTATGAAAGTTTAAATGTGAAAAGCAAACAAAAATCAGCTGGCGGAGGTAAGATAACAATAACTTTGACCAAAAGGACCATGACCTTTGTATAATATGTTGGAACCGAAATATCTTTGTATTGAAGTTACTCTCTGATTAAGAGAGACTATTCATTCTTTTGGCGAGGCACCAATACCGGTAATGATATTGATGATGACGATTGAGATGAAAAACCACGATGACGATCACGATGAGGATCATGATGATGTTGATTATAAAATTGATTGTCATGATATTTTACCATTTGGTCATCATCATCATTATTATTACATTATTATCATCACCATCATCATTATCATCATCATATCACCTTTGGTATTGCATTGTTTTATCGCTATATTATTATTATATTATTATTTTATTATTATTATTATTATTATTATATTATTATTTTATTATTATTATTATTTCAAGAAATCACGATTACGGAAAAAATGTTGCTACAATACCCTATTGCCTGAACGCACTATATAAATACCAATCTTAATCACGTATCGTTTAAACCGTTTTATGAATTTTTACGTGCTGCTATCAACATCAGGAACATGGAATGCACCCTTTCTGCTCTAAAACTACCATTTGTCAACGGAAATTTCTAAAATCTAACTCAAATTATGAAAAGTGAACAAATATGACAATATTAGAAGAGTGTAATGTAGCACGTCTGACCGGCAATCAGGAAGTCTTAGGTTGGATCCCCAATCCCGAAAGACTGATTTTAGGGATTTTTTCTTCTTGTATTTTTCTGTCTTGCTTTGACTGGTGCAGTTTGATACACACTTTTTTCAGATCTTTATCTTAAACCAGTGCCTGGTCGCTTATATTTTGTCACTTTGATATTTTCAAAAACAAAAATGGAGATACTCTGATGTCTTTCGTCCTTCTCCTCTCGTATTCAATGGTTGTGTTATGTGGTGAAAGCGAAGGTGCACAGCGTAAAACCGGTATCGTTGTAAAGAATACAAGCATTACATTCGTCCCAACTATCGGGAAACCTCTGTGGTGTAATGGTAGCAAGTCTGACCAGCAATCAGGTCTCCGGTTCGATCCCCAGACAAGGAAGACCGATATTTGCGATGTTTTTTCTTTTCTTTTCCTTTTTACTTTGTCTGGCACTGTTTTTTTAAAAGCTTGCACTAGTGCCTGTTCCCTTATTTATCACTGATATATCATGCCACCTATGTTTTGTTATATTGACTCAGAAAAAAGGATCAATCGGACACAAGAATTTTTGTATCATTGCTTAGTAAAAGAAAAATACTTTTTAATGATTAAAATGTATTAAATCACTAGATATATCTTATATTATATCTTAATTAAGCACGTTTTATTAAACTTTTATTCTATGTGGAACAATATTGCTGTCGGAAGCGTATTAAAACTTATAAAAAGTATTTTGGGGGATGTCATTATGACTCTTGAATGCCCAATGTATCACTTCACTATTATGTAAACCAGATGTTTCAAAACTCTCTCAAGCTTCGTATTTGTTTCTTGTCCTAAAAGTTGACCTTTGTCGTTCCTTGACGCAAATCCCTTCTGTCCATCGTATCTTAGTGGCGATGGGAGTGACTGTGTTATCAGAATGACACCTATTTCAGATAACAGTCACCCGGTGTGTCATAGACAAACACAAGCAGTAGAAACCCAAATAACTCGGGCATCCAAATGTCTATAATAGAAATACATATATAAAAATTGGTATAATCATAAATCTACACTTGAAAGTAAATTGTCATAACATTAAAACGGAGAATTTACTTAAAATTGAATTATAATCGGCAACAATAGAGGAGAATCATAATTCTTATTTGATATGCCAAGTTTATATAATTGACACTTTTTGATTTGTTAACACAATGATAAAAACTGTAAAAACTAGACACCACGGTGTTTAATGCATTAAATAGGACAGAACAGATCATCATGATAATAATATTATTACATTTCTACTCTTAGATTTTGACCTCACCAGCAGTTATTATTATAATATAGTATTTATTTCAGGGGGGGGGGGGGGGGAAATAATTTAAAAATCACTTTTACTTTGGCAAATATCAAGACCGTAGGCACTTCCCATTGCCTATTTCGTAATCAGAGATAGCGATATTTTAGATTATTTTACATTCTATATTCCAACGGTATTTAAAAACACTATTTTGATTTATCAACATTTTAAGTAGGTGAGATGTTTGAGAAATAGATGTAAATACGGGGTCTTAAAATTAAAGACAAAAATATTCACCACACACATGTTGAATCTCTCTCCATTCTCTTCTTCTTATTATTATTATTATCTTCTTCTTCTTCTTCTTCTTCTTCTTCTTCTTCTTCTTCTTCTTCTTCTTCTTCTTCTTCTTCTTCCTCTTCTTCTTCTTCTTCTTCTTCTCTTCTTCTTCTTCTTCTTCTTTTTCTTCTTCTTCATTGTCTTCTTTTCCCTTTTCCTCTTCTTCTTCATTTTCTTCTACCTCCTCCTCCTCCTGCTCCTCCTCCTCCTCCTCCTCTCTTCTCTTCTTCTTATTCCTTGTCCGTTTCTGCTGTTCAATGCTCATTCTAGTAAAATCAATCATACATTTTGCAGAATTGAATCAGACCCCAATAGCATGTGTTTCCCTATGGTCTATGTAGGCCCTAAGGTTTTCAAAAATTATGTTGTGTGTTGTTTTTTTAAAGAAAGAGATAAGTCACTTTTAAATCGAAATAATTCATCTTTGGGCCAATATGTCAAAATCCCGAATGATGGAGAAAAGTGACAAGTAAAATCTGTCAGAGCAATTCAGTATTTTTTGAAACAGAGAGAAGCGATTATTTTGAATGAATATGAGATACCACGTTTTCTCTGTATTAGATGACAGGCTGATCCAATTAGAAAGTTAAAATAAATATTACATGCTTTTTTGCCATGATCCATGTGCTTCAGAGTACGTTATTTATACCCCCGTAACCAAATGTAAAATTAACTTAAAATAAGTCGGTTAGCATTACCCATCACAATAAATGATTCGCACCATAGTTGATTAAAGTTTATCAGTTAATAAATTGTGTAACTCCAAGGCCCGAGTTTTTCAATTTTCCACAGTCAATTCTCTCGATTTGTTGAAAGACAATATGTTGTAGACATAACAAAGTTACCTACACACTCTTCGGTTGAACCACTTGGCCAGCGAAGCGCTGACGGAAAGAGGGAATACAGATGGGTATCCTTTCCTGCTGATGGCAAAGGTAATTTGTTGCTGAGCCGTTTGTGACTTTTGTTACTCACACACTCTTCAGTTGAACAACTTGGCCAAGGAAGCTCACGAGCGCTGACGGAAGGAGGGAATACACCTGGGCATCCTTTCCCGCTGATGGCAAAAGCAATTTGTTGCTGATGCCTTTTGTGAGTCACGTTATTGTTCTGTTCGATAGGGCAACACGAAATTTGGTTAAAATATTTTGTGAGAGGCAACAACGGAAATAAATTAAATTGTATTTGGAATAGGCTACTTTCTTGATCACGAGCACTAACCTACTTACTTGCTTAATTACTTACATTCTTACTTACACACCTGTCCCAAATGTAATGAAGGACAGCTTTGAAGGATCGCCATATATCTTGTGAATAATTAGCATCCTCAAACCTTCTGATACACTTTAAGCTATTTAGAAAGTGAGGACTTCCAAATAGAAATAAGTCTTCGATACAAGTCCAAATGGCTAAAAACCTGAGGTCACAAGAAATAATTTTTTTTTCAGTCGAATGTTATTCTTGCTTTGGCGAGTAACTTATTATCACGCCATCTTTTTGCTCTAAGGTCGAGGCGAGAAAGTATCTGGGTCGTCGTGGTAAATTTGGATCATATTATTTATACATCAGGTGGCATCTGATGACATTCACACCATATTTCATATCCTTTCATACACATCAGATTGATACCAAGCAAGCCACAATTTTGTTCTTTATTTATTCTTTTTCAGCCAAATAATGACCATTCTCACACTATGGTTAAGACTGCAATCGAGATATTTTCTAATCCATCATCTGTCCACCCAATAGTGATCGGCAGGTAATCGTCCTATTTGAAGGACAGCAAGCAATTGTTAATGTCCGTTTGAGGCCACTAAATCCTGAATTAACTCTATCACTATCTTAAGGATAACTTTCTGCAAGCCTTTAATTATTTCAAAGCATATAAAGGCACACAAATCACGCGAGTATCTATTCGCTTTATGTTTATTTTTATCATATTGCTCATCGTGCGTCGTTATACAACATTTGTATATCAGTGTACGATATTATCCACGAATATCAGTGAACCTGTAGCAATATACCGCAGTACTATAATTTTTTTTTTAAACGCCGTTTTTAAATTTTGGCTGAATAATTGCTGGATCATTTCTAACTTTATATAATTTGGTCGATGAAAATACCATGCTATTTTTCCAACAAAGAAAATGAATCCCCATACTTCAAGGGAACTCTCAGGTTTAGATATTGTGACAAGTTGGGGATTATTTAAAATAGAAATATTAAAAGTGTTAAATATTTCAGGCCAAAATGTGAAAAGGTGTTATGTCAATTTTGACAGTACTGACCTGCATGCTCGCTTCGACAGGCCGATAAGATCATCTTTCGCCGCCGTCCGCTTTGTCGTAGAAGCCACGGGATCCTATCTTTGACTGTGGACTCCTCTAGACGGCCCGTATTCGGCCAGATAGCACAGGCAAGCTGCAAAGTCCACTTATTGAAGTGTTAGGAATAAAAGGTAAAGTTTTCATGACGATTTTATTATTATTATTATTATTATTATTATTATTATTATTATTATTATATTATTATTTATTATTATTATTATTATTATTATTATCAAATCATCATCATTAATATTATTATCAAATCACATTATTATTTCTATTAATTATTATTATTATTATTATTATTATTATTATTATTATTATTATTATTATTTATTATTATTATTATTATATATTATTATTATTATTATTATCATACTCATCATTATTATTATTATTATTATTATTATTATTATTATTATACTATCATTATAATCATTATTATTATTATTATATTATTTTATTATTATTATTATTATTATTATATATATTATTATTATTATTATTATTTTGTATTATTTAGTAATATTATTCTATTATTGTTATTATTATAATATTATATTATTGTTATCATTATTAATGTTATTTATTTTTATTATTATTATTTTATTTTATTTTATTATTATTATATTAGTTATTATTATTATCATTATATTTATTATTATTTTATTATTATACATCATCATCTCATCATCATCAGCATCGACATTATCATTATTACAGTCCTATGATTATTAGTGTATTTATTATTATTATTATTATATTATTAGATTATAATTATTATTAGTATTATTATTACATTATTATATTATTTATTATTATTATTATCATTATTATTATATTATTATTATTATTATTATATTTTGTATTATTTATTAGTCATTATTTGTTATATTATAATCATTTATTATATGTTATCATTATTAATGTATTTATTATTTTATTAATAGTATTTTATTAGTTTTATTATTATTATTATATTATTATTATTATATATTATTAACATTATTATTATTATTATTTATATTATTATTATCATCATTCGTCATCATCATCAGCATCACATTATCATTATTACAGTCCTATGATTTAGTGTAAGTATTATTATTATTATTATTATTATTATTATTATTATTATATTATTATTATTATTATTATTATTATTATTATTATTATATTATCATTATTATTATTATTATTATTATTATTATTATTATTTATTATTATTATTATTATTATTGTTATTATATTATTATAATTATTATTATTATTATTATTATTATTATTATTATTATTATTATTATTATTATTATTATTATTATTATTATTATTACCATCGTTGTTTTCATTATCATAAATATTGTTATCACTATCGTTAGTATCATCATCATAATTATCATAGATGTTATCTTCATAATACAGCAGTTAAATGATTTGACCAATTTTTTATTCTTGTCTATTTCAGAAAAATCTGAAGGTCTGGATTCCTGAAAAATAACTCCCTATGGCGTCTGGGCGAAATTCTCTGTTTCGCATACTCACCCTATGTGTTGTCTGTTTGTATGTGATCAACGCAAAGGGTGAGTATTATACATTATTCTTGCGGTTTTGTGGTCTTGTGGCGTGACACTCACATTAGGACTGGTAGTCTCTGATTTGAGTTGAGTCCTTGGAAAGGCTCCTTACTTACATTATCTAACTCTTATCACACTCAGGAGTAAAAGTATGAGTAATAACCAGTAAGAACGGTGTATCTATTGAAAACAATTACAATAGCGCCTCACAAGTTTCAGCACGTCTCTGCCAACTTGTTTAGCGTGCTGTTGGTGTTGATGATTACGTGTTCTTGTATTGAATGATATTTTGAACCTGTTGGTCCTTTTTTTGCATAAGCACGGGATGCTTGTCAAGTGTGTTTTTTTTTTATTACATGAAATTGAAACATTATTAAGCATTTAAGAAAACTACTCACTAGTTCTGCTTGTCGTGACAACATACAAAATTCTTACAAAATCCATGTGTGCTTTACTGAGGTACGCATTCATAGCTAAGGAGAATTGGGTCATTCGTTTAAAAACAGTATCCAAAGACACAACCCCGTGAAAAGAGTTTGCTATTATTTTCACAATTCCGATTTTTCAACATCGCTTGACTTCATCAGAATACGAGACATGCACATCTTATAGTTTGATACTTCTTTGCAATGAATTGTCATTTAAGTATGACATTAATAAAAATATGATGGATGAGACTTGACTAATATAGATTATATACGGATGATACCAAGTATTATAATGACAAAATATGTCACTTTGTCATCTATATATATATATATATATATATATATATATATATATATATATATATATATATATATTATATGTTATATATTTTTATATATTATTTTAATATTTATCAATATTTGAGACATCTAATTATTTTCAGGCATCAGCATGTAGAAATGTGTTTAATGATTTGAGTTTACATGTATACACAGTCTTGACGATGGCTGATTGGGCTGAACTTAATGTAGACTGTCTCAAAATTGTGGTAATTATTAATACCACAATGTTTGAATAATTCTCTCCATTGCTACATGTCGAGCACTTTTCGTACCATATTTGTATCAAACACGATTCAATATGTTTTAATATATATATATATATATATATATATATATATATATATATAATATATAACGACAATGAGTTAGGTGGTTGTAAATTCTGGTGAAATAAATATAACCATTGCCGAATTACTACATTCTTTGTACGTTCCTCAGCAAATTCTTCAATGCTTTTTTTTTGCTTACAGCTTTCAATAAAATCAGACATCATTGTTCAACATTTAAGAAGTATTAGAGTAATGTTTCAAAATTATCAAATTAACCTGTTAACCAAATTTGAGAGTTTTTGCCAAGATGAGGGTCATTTAAATCGATTGATATTCGAAGGACGAGATTTCTGACCAGAGTTTTAAATACGTGCCTTCCCAGGGTAATGGTTAAATGACTTTATTGCCTTTTATCTTACTTGATCCTCACTATAGCATCGATATGGCTGACGTCTGGGCTTTCGTTGTCTTTTAAGGGGGCAGAACATATAGACATACATTCCCTTGAAATGAATAAAGGGATTTTAACAGGTTTATTTCATTTATCATTCTGTTTATCCATTCATCGGTATATTTATTTATCAATGAATTTATTTTACTATGCAAAAAGTTATTATATAACTAGCAATTAATTTATATTTTTTCGTTTTTCAGACAATTCTCAAACAGGTCATGTGTCGGACGCAACTAGCACAGCCCAAACTGTAAAGACAAATCCTACAGTTCAAACTGTAAAGACAAATCCTACAGTTCAAACTGTAAAGGCAAATCCTACAGTTCAAACTGTAAAGACAAATCTTGCAGTTCAAACTGTAAAGACAAATCCTACAGTTCAAACTGTAAAGACAAATCCTACAGTTCAAACTGTAAAGACAAATCCTACAGTTCAAACTGTAAAGACAAATCCTACAGTTCAAACTGTAAAGACAAATCCTACAGTTCAAACTGTAAAGACAAATCCTACAGTTCAAACTGTAAAGACAAAACATGACGATGATGCTAAGTCCCAGTTCGACTCCTTACTGTCCTCTCTCAGTCCCTCATTACTCAAACTCCTTCAACAAGTGGGCGGTGTCATACCTGGAGTCAAGGAGGCCCTGGATTCTGGATTGGGTCTTAACACTTCCCAGGTGAGTTGAAATATTATTGAAAACCCGGACGTGAAAGGTCGTCATTATTAAATTCTTGTCTGATTGCGATATCGTGTTACTTATGATGGTAGTGATGATGATTATGATAATGATGATGATGATGATGATGATGATGATGATGATGATGATGACCACGACGACAACGATGATTATGATTATAATAACGGTGAGTGTTATTGACGCTGAAAGCTTAAGTAAAAGTCCAAAAGTTGAATCTTGGCTTAAATGTATGCTTTTTATTGAGTCTAGAATAAATCTAGTTTCATTAGCTTTAATCAACCCAAACTTTTATATTTCTAAGCATTTTGACTTAAAATTCACTTTTTGACACCTGCTTTGTAATATGACATAATATTAGTTTGATTTGGTGCGTCGCATATAAGTTCATTCTACACTGTCCGGATTTTAAAATATTCTATTTTCAGCTCAAGACCATCAATAACTTTGTTCAGCTTCTGATGAAAGCCACAAACACAAATTCAACTAGCCTGTCCGATGTACTCAAGTCAATACAAGATTCTGGTCTGTTTGATTCCGTTCGCAATTTGATCAGTCCTTCGTCAGTCAATGCAATGCCAAAAGATACGGCGGAAATGTGTGACAGGGTAAACAGATCCACAGCTGACCTAAACAGCACGTTAGCGGATTTGCTTAATATTCCACAACCTCTTGGTGATGATATGAAATGGGCAGAGACAAGTCTTAGAGACGCATTGTATTGGTGTAAATACAATTTTACCAATACACCAATTGGCAGTGGTGCCCCGAAGGTAAATAAAGACAGATAGAAAAATTAATGTATTATGACATGAAATGGGCAGATACAAGTATTAGAGATGCATTGTATTGTTGGAAATACAATTTTATCAACTCACCCATTTGCAGTGGTGCTCCGACGGTAAATTAAAAGATAGAAAAATCTAAATATATATATATGACATGAAATGGGCAGAGACAGGTCTAGGAGACACATTGTATTGGTATAAATACAATTTTATCAACTCACCCATTGGCAGTGGTGCCCCGAAGGTAAATAAGATATTTATATAGAAAAAGATAAACTAAGATAAATTGACTTACAGGTTAATTGTACCGTTGTATCAATAGTTATGGTAGTAATAACAGCTACCTTACGGTTACTATTATTATTACTATCATTCCTACTATTTCTGCTACTACTACTACTACTACTACTACTACTACTACTACTACTACTACTACTACTACTACTACTACTACTATTACTACTACTACTTGTCAAATTTCATTGGCGAATAATGCATATGTAGGATATTGGGTCATAATTTAGTCACTGAAGATTATGATGTTCGAATGTTTGTCACTTTTGACTTAGGTCCTCGGAGGTGACATCCCTACGTCCTACTCCACTTACAACTGGAAGAAATGCCAGGCCGATGTCAGTTTGATGTTGGGAGGGTTGAGAACTAGAGAGGATTGGGTGATGCAAAGTAAAAATTTGTTGTCATCATTGCCATCATCATCATCATCATCATCATCATCATCGTCATCATCGTCATCATCATCATCATCGTCATCATCGTCATCATCATCATCATCATCATCATCATCATCATCGTTAACGCAATAGCCATTTTACCATCATAACTAGCATTATCATTGTCACCAGATAATGATGATGATAATCAGCATAACATAATCATTTGTACCATGTCCATCGTTACAATCAATATCGTTACAATTTTCACCATTATTCCACCACAGCAACGAACGCCAACATCACAATCAACAACAAGACCACCATTATACTACTCCTAACAATTAATTTAACCATACCATTCGCTTGCTTTGTGACTTCTAATGACAGTGCTCGACGCCACTGCCAAGCCTGGAAGCGGTATCTTGGAAGGCAACCTCAAATTTTTGGGTAACTACAAGCAATGCCAGGATGTGTCACATCGAGATCCTACCAGCTTTTCCAAAATTGAGGGGAAAATATGCAGGGCTTATGTCAAACCTCCATTTCAACTTCCACCTTCATTTTTGGTAAGGCCTTTCTCATATCGATGGTCCAGATAGTTTAACTCTCTCCTTAACGATCATTTTCAGTGTTCTCCCAAAATGGCAGGCTTACCCTGCAGAAGAATGGATTTTTTCTACAAAACAACTTTATGTTCTTATTTATTAAACAAAGATCATTTTTCAAAGTTGTGATGTACAAAATAAATCTGAATTTTTAAAAATGTATATTTTGTAGTAACTAATGTGAAGATTTTGCTGCAGGTGGTAAGAAGAGGGTTAATTGTTATGATAGTAAACTCACAAGCAGGCATACTCTACCTACTAGTGATTGTGTTTCTGGGTTTATTTGATCAGGCTGAAAGTATCTCGCGATAGGTGAGCGTTTAAATGTTACTTAATGCCGGAAAAAATAACTTGCCTATTTGCCTTTTGCTCTGATGGGTTTTCTATCTATAAAAAAGCATGATATCATAATAATAATAATAATACATGACATTTATAACGCGCATTTTCATCACTGGGTGATGCTCAATGCGCGAAACAATAATACAGTGACATTATTATACAAATGAAACATTATACAAACTACATCAACATAATATTATCATTATACAACAATGTAATAACTAAACATAAATTCATTAATACAAGATATGTTATAATACATCCACATGCTATGTCAAATACGGAAATAATATAAAATAATGTTATAATAACATAAACTAAATTAACATTCATATTGGGGTCAAATTACAAAGATGCATTAATCAAGATGTGTTTTAACAAAGAGATGGTGTTTTAACTTTGATTTAAATATTGATAAGGACTGCGCTTCTCTTATTCTTTTAGGAAGAGAGTTCCAGATGGAAGGTCCGACGTGACTGAACGATCTGCCGCCGTAAAATTTATATTTATATTTATTTGTAACAATTAATTTTGTAGAATCTAGTGCAGAACGTAGACTCCTCGTTGGCTTATAAGTTTCTAAAAATTCAGTAATATACAATGGTGCTTGATCATTAAGGCACTTATAGCACAATACTGCTAGTTTGAATTCGATTCTCACATTAACTGGTAACCAATGCAGCTCATACAAAAGTGGCAACGAGTAGGATGTTATCTTCTTTCTTAAAATCAATTTAGCAGCCGCATTCTGGATACTTTGAAGGCGTGATATTTTATCGTTGCTTACATTCGAGATTAACGAATTACAGTAATCTATTTTAGATAGTATGAAAGATGTTATTAGTTTGCATGTTACTTCTCTTGTTAGGAAAGGTCTAACTGAAGCAATTCTTTTTAAGCCTATTGTCAAACTTCTACATAGAGAATCAAACTGTGCCTGCATAGTCATATGTAGATCTAGCATTACCCCGAGGTTTTTCACACACGTTGAGAGGTTAATTGTGCACCCATTTATATTTAGAGTAAACTTCAGAAAATCATCTTTCAAAACACTTTTTCTACCACACATCATCACCTCTGTCTTTTCATTATTCAGCTTTAACTTGTTAATTTCCATCCAGCATTTAACATCTCTAATACAGTCTTCAACACGGGTAATTAATGATGGGATATTACTAGGGATATCGCTTACATAGATCTGAGTGTCATCAGCATAGAAATGATACATTAATTTATTTTTAACAAAAATATCCGAAAGAGGTTGAGTATAAAGAGTAAAAATAACAGGACCAAGGACAGACCCCTGCGGAACGCCGTAATTTAGAGGAAATGTTTCTGATACTGCGCCATCGATCAGAACCGACTGAGATCTTGATGTTAGGTATGATTTAAACCAACTAAGCGCAGTGTCTCTAATTCCAAAAGTAATTTCTAATCGTTTAATAAGTATCTCGTGATCAATGGTGTCAAATGCAGCCGAAAGGTCCAACATAGTCAATAAACAGACATGATTTTTGTCAATACTATTAAGAATATCAGTGCATACTTTTAAAAGGGCAGTTTCAGTGCTATGATGTGATTTATAGGCAGATTGGAAAATTTCACTTAAATTATTTAGATGGATATGATACAAAAGTCTTTTTAACACAATGCGTTCAAGCACTTTGGATAGATATGGAAGGTTGGAGACAGGTCTGTAATTTTTCAGTTCGTTTACATTTAGATCGGACTTCTTTAATAGTGGTTTAACAATGGCACGTTTAAACGAGTCGGGGACACTACCTGAGACAAACGAATTATTCATAAGTTCAGTTATTGTTGGTAACAGTTCTTCAATACAAGTCTTAAGAATACTAGTTGGGATGGGGTCTAATAAGTCACAATATTTTGATGGGCTATCTAAAATGGCTGACTTCACTTCATCTTCAGTGGCTGGATCGAAAACATGTAGTGGCGTTCCATGGAATGGTCCAAAGCTCGGTGACGATGATGATGATGTATTGTCTAAGTTTTCCCTAATGGATTTTATCTTGTCGTGGAAATAGTTGGCAAAATTTTGAGCTAGTTCGGTGTTATTTCTAGACGCTGGAAGGGGTGTGGATTTCTTACTGCCAAGAAGGTCGTTTGCGGTGGAAAACAGTTCTTCGCAAGATGTAATGCTTTGAAATTTTTCGTTGTAGTGGGCCTTTTTTGCGCATGTGATGGCGTTATAAAGAGCCGACTTAGCTGCTTTGTAGATATCTTTAAATACCGTTAGGCCACTCTTTCGCCATTTCCTTTCAGCCTGTCTCTTTTTTCTCTTTAATTCCTTTATCTCGGAATTGAACCATCGCGAGTGTGGTCGATTCGATACGACCCGACGTTGTGGCGGTGCCTCACGGTCAATAATAGATCGCAATACTTTGTTGTAGTCGTTTATATTTTTAACCTCATTTATGACGTCACGAATGCTATCTTGTAAACCACTGATATCAATTTGTCTATAATTCCTTGTTGTTATGTTTCGTTTCGGGAGATCAACTTTCTTTAATGCGATATCCACAAATAGAGCAGTAAAGTTAGGTGCCCCAAACGTAAACAATAACAAGTTGCTAGTGATTTCCGTTAGGGACCGGAATAATTTACGCACAATATAGGTTCCCAATTTTGTAGTTTGAGTTGTAGGCAATACACTTTCAGTATTGAAAATATGTTTACATAAAATCTAACAGTTGCAGAAATAATAATATAAGGCTAAATTATTATGAAAATCAGGCTCCGAATAATTCTCGTTTTGTTCTCACCAGCGCAATAATTTGCCCTGGTCTAAAAATAGATAGACTGTAACTTTTGATAAATTTTAGAAAATTTTACCTTTTGTTCCATAAAATATCCATATCTAGACATTATTTGATGCATGATCGAGTATTTATGAATATGTGTTTCTTTTGCCACCTAACAGCCGAATTTTAAAGGTTATTTTTTTTCTATTATTTACATTGGAACGTGAGCTGTCAAGACAGGAACATGTGGTTTGCCACGTGCTTCTCGACCTTTGTTTACGTTTGGGGCACCTAACTTTACTGCTCTATAAAACTTTGTGATCGGATATCGCTAGGTCAACAACTTCGGTCTTTCTTATTCTATTACTTGACGCAGGGGAGATGACCCAATCAATGATGTTGCCGGCCTGGTGTGTTGTCTCGGTGATGTGCTGGTGTAAATCGTTGTCGTGTAGGATTTTCTTGATTTTGGTGACTGTCGGAGAAGTGGAATTAAAATGTATGTTGAAATCTCCAATAAAAATATATGGTGAACTTTTAAGGTTGAAGTCTAAGATATCATTTTGAAATTCCGCTACAAACTTAGTATTGGATGTATTCGGCGGTCGATAGATAGTAATGATGGAGAAAGTGGCAGAGTCGGATT
Source organism: Berghia stephanieae (assembly GCF_034508935.2). Taxonomy (NCBI): domain Eukaryota; kingdom Metazoa; phylum Mollusca; class Gastropoda; order Nudibranchia; family Aeolidiidae; genus Berghia; species Berghia stephanieae. The sequence continues at coordinate 14,933,124 of NC_088360.1, read as the reverse complement.
GGAAGGAAAGGCATGCAGATTCGTAGTTTTCTCTTGTAAGAGGAGTGAAATCGGAGTAAGTTTTCTTTAGGGTCTATCTTACAAGGAAACCAAACACAAGTGTCTGTCGCTGCGTAATGCGGTTCGGTGAGCAATAGAGTTGAAGTTTCTATATCTTGCTCAAGGGGAAAAAACGAGATGTTGACAGCGTGACTTGAACCAGGTTCCTGCAGAAGGAAGTACAATGTCGATAGGCCATCAGCTATCGTTTATGATTAAAGTTTAGTAATGTCAAGTTTATGATAATACAGAGAGGTCTACTACAGGTCGACTACACAATAAATGGTACATGAAAGCTGGTGTTTATGATGCTTTTTGTGTAGTGTCTTCGCTTAATCGCACACTCCACTTAATCTACACACTCACCCGAACTCCCGGGGTGTGCGATTAAGCATCGAAGCCAGTTAAGAACACGTTTATTCTCATTTTTGGGGCCTGCAGAAATATAAGTTATTATTGCTTGTCTTGATCAATAAGTACTTACCTATAATATATACTAAGTTACAGGTGCTGCTCATTCACGGTACCTACCCACCATCACGACTATGTTACATCGCTTACTTTCAGTCTTATTTATTTTTAAAAAATTCTAAACATCCTTTTTGAAGCCATGGTATACATTAATTTTGCCCTTTTGTTTTTGGTTACAGACAGGCGGTGACGTGCGAATCCAGTGGGACCTCTGTCTTCCGAAGTCATGTCTTGATGCTGACTTGAACTTTGCCATTATTCAAAGTGAGTTCCATCACTCGCTCTTTTCTCTCTCTCTCTCTCTCTCTCTCTCTCTCTCTCTCTCTCTCTCTCTCTCTCTCTCTCTCTCTCTCTTTTCCTCTCTCTCTCTCCTCTCTCTCTCTCTCCCTCTCTCTCTCTCCCTCTCTCTCTCTCTCTCCTTTTCTCTTCTCTCTCTCTCTCTCTCTCTCTCTCTCTCTCTCTATATATATATATATATATATATATATATATATATATATATATATATATATATATTACGAGGAGTTGACTTTAAATTGCTACTCCGTCTCATTTTCACCATTTCGCGATAATCGCTAATATTGTGGCTATTTAATTATTAAATTTTACGAAGAAATTACTTGTCTCTTATGGAACAATACTCTTCAATGTTTTATAAGGTCATTTTTCTCTGGTATTTTCCAAGTACCCAATATATTAATTGTGAGTTTAAACTCATTTTCTATCAGAATGTTACTTATTTGAATTGAAAGTTCAAGATTTTAAAAAGTGTGTATGAAACAGTGTGAAACAAAGCAAGAAAGACAGAAACCAGGAAAAAAAGACACCCCAATTAAAAAAAAGTTCATGTATTTTTCTTTCTCGCTTTGTCTGGCACTGTTTTATACACACTTTTCAGACCACTATCTTACACTAGTGCCTGCTCCCTAATTTCCCAATTTGATAGTGAAAATTCCCTCCGTAAACATTTATGGAAGCTTAATATTTCTATGATAAATGAGTTTTTACTTATATTATCAGGGAATTTGGCAAAGAATATTTGGATGTCGTGCACAGCGGATCTGGATATATCGGAAGATGGGCCTGCCATTGTAGCCATGTAAGTGGTTAATAGGAAGATTAATTCTCAATAGGGAAGGAAGGTCGTAAGATCAAACTCTCTACTCTTTTGGTTCCTTGTTCCTACATCCTTGGGAGTGTGTATGTAACCAATCCTTTGGAGTACTAATAACGTAAGCGTTACATAAAGGTGACATAACTATTTCAGTAGCAAGATGAATAGGAGGATTCTTAGGATTACGGGATATAAAAGAGCGAGGCTGGATGATCTTTATTAACGACCAGAACATAGTTAGACTAGACCCTCCGGAAGAGTGGTTTTACATTTCCAATGAAACAGGAATCCGTTTTTTTTACATCACACTTTTCTTCTTTATAATCAATCTATTGCCTCAAAACGGTATTAATCCGAAATGTGATTATAATCAGTTAACTATCGTACTCTGTAATACCACGTATTCAAAAATTTGGTCAGAAAACTCGTCCTTCAAAAATTGCTCGATTTAAATTACACTCATTTTGACAAAACTCCAAAACTTTTGAGTTAAAATCGTAGGAGAGGATGATTTCTGTTTCTAAAACATCAGAACCTTTCAATTCTCTAATTTTGAACACTTGATTTTAAACTAAATTCGCTTTATCGACAAGTTGGATTACAACACTTGTTTTTAATGAATAATCTGGAATATCAAAACTTATTCCATCGTCATCCTAAATCACGATCTCGAAAAGGATAAAGTCGGGGCTATAGAACCAAGTATATAATATTAGTATTAAAAGATATTAATTAAACTGTAACATTAATTTCACATTATACGCATTGTCGTGTTGGTGACTACTTGTTACTATGGTATGCTTTGTAATGAAATAAAGCGGTGTTGATCCTGGGCATTGACCAGATGGCTCACGATCATCAAAATGAGTCCGAGTTGGCGTCATGCATTGGACAAATTCTATTCTTAGTCATTATCCCCCTCGACTCATGTGTAAGGGATTATCTGACTATAGGTAAGAACTGGTATTGATATTTAAAGAGCCACAGATCAATAATAACACGTAGTGGGTGACTTGTTATTTGTATGAGAGGATAACTGACTCTAGTTTGGTCTGCTGAAGGAATAAATAAACTCAATACAGGGTTGACCAAAAATGAAAGTAGCCGCTTTTTGAGCGTTTATTTAACGAAAATGAGCTCACTAATCTAAAGGATAGCTTAAAATATTTTTTTTAATTAATTAGTTTTTAGACAATAGACGTTTTTAAAAAAATCGTATCATGTATTTATTGCTTTCAGAGTGATTCTTGCTTTGTTTGGCGTGCTTCTGGTAGCCGGCACTATTATGGAGTTCTGTGTTAAACACACCAAACCAAGTCAAAAATACCACGGAAATGGGCAGATCATCAATGGACACGCCAATATCAACCACGGATTTGACAGCAACGAGGGTAAACATCACGTGACTTCTTTCACTGAACCAAATGGAAAGCCGTCAATGGTCGAGGTAATGATGAGATTTAACGAGTTAACGATCCTAAGACTCTGGAGACAAATCTTCGTTTACTTCCCTGTCGTTCGTCGATCGTTGTTGGTCGTTAAATTGCTAATATCCAGATGTCAAAAATATTGGCCAAAGTTATAAATAAATTTTGATTTTCTCCTAATCCTGTTCGGCTCTTAATGTAACCAAATGCAATGTTTATATTTTCAACAACAAAAATCAAAATGCTTTAACCCCTTTGGTTTTGGGGAAAATCCTATTTTATTATAGCAAATATATTACGAGGCACCCGATCACCCTTTGCATAACGTAGTAGATAAAGAATCCTTGTTTGTCCTCACACATTCGGTCCTGCAAAAATCTGATTTTAATGCTTAATGATATAGGGACCAAAATGATAAATATATAGTTGAATTCAAGAACCAATCAATGTCAAAAAGAATAGGTTTTGATAAGCATTTACATAGATGAGATCATTGGAGGAGTAAGATGTACTTGAAATTTCAAATTCGTCCCCAATGCAATCTCCCAAGGTCACACATGGGCATTGGAACTTTTTCGATATTCCAGATGCAAGAGTTGACGAATATTATACTCAATAGTTTCAATGAAGGCCTTCAATTTAATTCCAGTTTGGTTTTTTACAAAGCTTATACAGGTTCAATGTGACATACTGTTTTGAGGCGATTTGTAACATATATCGAAGGACTTTTAAGGATTATTATTGTTTGTAAGTCTGGACCTTTGCAACTTCTGTCATGGACAACATAGGAGAAGGGAGGTAATGCTCAGTCTGAACTATTCAGTATATATGAAGGAAGGTGATTTTCCATTTAGGAGATGGGCTCTTCTGTAGATGTATTATTGCCATGTTCTTTTAAGCCATTGATTTTATAAGTTGTAGATTTCCTAAGTACAATTTTAGGTTTGATAAAATGATAAAGACCACGCATGCATCCTCTGCCGTTTTAATTCATTTATAATACTCGGTGTATAATCGTATACCCTATAGTATTCACTTTTGTTTAAGAAGATTAAAAAACTTATACTAATCTATTTTTATTTAGTTTAATCAATAGAAAACCCTCCTGTCGAATATAATAAAGTCAAATATCTTTGTCATGATCTTAAAAAGAAGTCAACTATTTTTGTTAAGCAAAAAAAGTATCATTATCAGCTTTATCTGCTGATGAATCAATGAATAATTCATTGTACTGGAGAATCCGAACTTAAGCCCCGTCTCGTTTTTCTTTCTTTAAATTAGAAATTGTGTCCATACTGCCCATATCGCAGCGTTGCATCGCAGCTGACGCCTATGCTATGTCATTCCTTTTAAAGATACAATATTCTGAGAAAATACATTAGGAGTGAATGCGGGTAATCATACTTTTTAATTTTTTTATTTATAAATTTTCCGCCGACAGATCAACCCCTCCAAGGGTAATATCATGTACCCGGAAATGAATATGAATGGCTCCAGATCTGAACATATAAATGGTGTCAAAGAAAATGGTCATAATGAAATTAATGAAGTCAAAGACAAGACGCACAAGCCTCAAACAGGTAGGCAGGAGTGATTTTTAAGCTGATGTATCTTTTGGTACTAAGCTGCTAGAAGCGGATGACTGTAAAAAGTAATAAACAAAAATGAATTTAACTGCTTCAAAACAAAATTTAAAAAAAAAACACGGGACGTTTCGGGCTCTGTTTCTCTGCCGTTGATTTGGATTTTTAGTAATGACTTTATGTTTTCATTGTTTTTTTGTTGTTGGCTGAAGAAGGATTTTTTACCCGAAACGTTCCATGTTTGGTAATTTCTCGAAGTCCCAGGTTTGTAGTTTTTGTCAAAATGAGGGTCATCGAAATGGGTCGATATTTGGAGGACAAGTTTTCTGGCAAAAGTTTTAAACGTATAGTTTTCCAGAGCACAGCAGTTACCTGGTTAATAAATTGAATGATATAGATAGGACAAATGATCTGTATGGAACACTATTTTGGTACTATTGAACGGTGCTGTTTGGTTTTGGCCTAGCAAAGTGATGTGCATATATTTGCAAGGTCTGGTAACCGAGCGCAATTATTATGAGTTTCATTTAACATTCTTGTAATGGACAATATTTTACAATGGTTTAAGAGTATTTTCATTACAATCATGAGAGTTTAACTATGGATTATCAGGGCTGCAAATTAATAAGTTCACATTGGGTGTAATGATAGCGTGCAGGATCGAGGCCATTGAAAGAAAAATATATTATTGCATTGGCAAAACTATTTTGACATTAAAATGTCTTGACTTAAAGAGGGTTTTGTCATTTTCATTTTAACATGCAAAAATACGTCAGTTGTGCATCTAGTTATGATATATAAATCTATGACCCATAATTGTGCTCTTCTTCATAGAACCCCTTCCTCGATGGCAGCGAGCACTTCTGGCGTTCTCCGTCCCACGCAACACGGAGAAGATACTAAGCGTCAAGTCTGCTCCAGGCGCCATTGGATGTCTTCACGGAATTCGAGTACTCAGTATGGCATGGGTCATCCTGGGACACACCATCATCTCCATGGGCATGCTTGGTCAGTTTGGTTTATAATATAGCACCAGACTTTGATTTTAAAGTAAACGTCTTATAACGGCATTAAATCATACATTTGACTGGAAATCCAATAAATGTTCAGCATCTAAATACCCCCCCCCCCCCCTCCGGACATAATACCGTTTTGAGACACTGAGTCAATATTGACTTTTTTGACTTCTTGAGGAGTAAATTGACTCCAAAAGGATAATACGGACTCATTTTCCATCCTTATCTATTATTGCATATTTTGAGATTCGCGGGTATGAAATTCTTCAAGTTATGAACGCATCCTCTAATGACTTGAAATTCAACTTTGGAGGATGTATTGTGGGCTACAGAATAAGGGTTGTTAGATCATATTGCTGTTCGTTTCCAAGAGTGTTCATCTCATCACTGCTTTCTCTCACACACAAAATTTTTTAAAAGATGTAGCGGGTTTATTTGACTTATCATAGAGATATTAATATAATACGATATATATTTTTATAAGTCTATTAATTAAGTGAACCTTTTATAAAACGATTACATTCGTAGGTTGAACACGATGGATAATTCGAGCGGATCAGGATTTCTAATATTATTTGATTAATTAATTAATTTATTCCCTATCAATTCAGAAAATCCTGTGGATCTGTTTAGTCGCATCAAAACACTCGGTTTTCAAATTATCTTGAACGCCCCCCTTTCGGTCGACACATTTTTCGTGATGAGGTAAAGTATGTTTTAGTTATTCATAGGCTTTTTTTAAAATGAAACAATCGTTACACTGACAAAAACCTCTTTGTTTTTTGGCCAAAATTTCTTTATTTTAAAAAATCTGGGACCTGATAATCATTTTGCTACAAAATTGAATTAAAAGCAATTTAGTCGAATTCTTAAAAGGCGTTTTATCAACGCACGACATAAAAGAATAGTTTCTCATACAAACAAGGCATACTTTTTGTGGGGTTGATTATGCATTGTTGTTCTGTTGTAAAGGAGTATATTTTGTGTAGGTGTGAAATTATTTCCATGACAACAATGAGACCATAGCGTATAGGTGTAAATAGGTGTTATCATGTTGATTGCATTTTAAAACGAATTCAATTTTAATGTTTAAGATAAACTGAAGATATTCGATTACCCTGCTATATCTTTTTTTTTAATTTCTAAAATAAAGGTCGTGTGAGTTTAAACCTGAACATAGGTTACAACAACAACAAAATTCTCAACTAAGTTCAAACACGCCAGGCTCTATTAAAACATAAACGAGTAATAACTAAGATATAATCTAGAAACTATTCAATAAGTCCAAAGACAATTCAGCACGAAAGGGAAGCAAAAGTTTAGTGCTTTGCAGATTTGTGTTGTAGTGTAATGATCAAGAACGATTTGTACGAAAGTATATTTTTTATTCTTTCTTCAGCTAATTAACCCAATCAACTTTACATTTTAATGCAATTGGTTTCAACAGCGGCCTTTTGACCTGTTATCTCTTTATGAAGACGTTGGGAAAGAAGGGAAAAGTTACCAGGAAAGATATGGCCATGTATTACATTCACCGATATTGGAGGTAATGTCTGTATTATGAAATGACAGATTAAATGAATGTATGGGAAAATTGAATAGAACTTTCTCGGATAAATTACACTGGAATGTGCATAAAGCTAACACTCTTAAAGTCAACTTCTACTTAAAGTCAACTTCTACTTAAAGTCAACTTCTACTTAGCGGGGGTTGGATGGGAGCATCACCCTTGAATCATATACCTATGATGTTCGCATGGGTGTACGACCCGATAGTGATGTCGTTTCTTCTTCTCTTTACTAGCCTATCCTGCTTCTTTGGTTTGTGATTGTATTTTTGACAGGGGATATTTTTTTTCTGTAAATCTTCTGCCTGTATGTTCTTGGTTATTTATAATTTAGCTTATGATATCTTTAGGTTATGATTTTGATTTACATTTGTACTATTTTTGTTAGATTGCTTGTTTTTTTGTTTCAGCGGTCTCTCATATAACCTCAATTGTGTTGGAAGAGACCTAAAGCAACAAACAAACAAACAAAAACTTCTACTTAAAGTCAACTTCTACTTAAAGCCAACACCTCTTGTTGGTCCCAAATTGTCTGTTCTTTATCTAAGTGTTTTCCATTGATAATGAATACAATCAACCTTAAAGTCACCAATGTTTCTGGTCCGGCGATGTTGGCTTTATAAGGATTCCATTGTGCTTTTATTAACAAAAATGAACACATAATATCCTATTTTTTGTTTAGGCAGAGCGATTGACGCCTTACCTTGCCAGATATGCTTGGCTCAATCGGTTGCTAAATCACTGGCCTTGAAAAAAAAACGTTTAGTGAATACTAAAATGTCAATTTACATTAATACACTTCAACAGTCGTAACATCACTTCCCTCGTAATGACGCATGGTAACTTAGTAACTGGCTCTAAACTATCGGACGCCCTTATGAAATATTTCTCCGACGAGCGTAAAAGCGTATCCAGAGGGGAAAAAACCATTATAAATTTGATCATATTTTGACTTTTACACATTCTGATCACAAGACATATGAAAATTTCTAGCCAGCATAAAGAATAAAAAGTATCGATTTTCTTTGTTTAGGACCACAATGGCCGCCGTCGCTCGACGACGTGACATCAGACTATTGAATCCAATTTCCTTCTGAGAGACAAAAGACAATGAAACAAATCTGTCATCTAAACAAATGACTGTTATTAGTTTTGTTGAGATCTACTCAAACAATATTGCCAGATGAACTTAAGACTGAAAATAATGATAGAATGAATTAAGGTTACGTCACTCAGCTCTTTTTTATTCCTTTTAATTCGTCAGTTGAGTGATTGTTAAAATAAAAATGTTTTAAAAATAAAATTCCCTTTATTCACCCCATAGGTCAAATTGGCCTATAGGGTCTATTCCCAAAAGACTGGAATAACCTAGGCGTGAGCCGCAGTGCAGCGCTGCAAACTGAGCTAGGGTGAGGTGACTTGCTTAAGAACACACAGCGCAGCGGGTATTCGAACTCGGTCCCTTTCGGGAACGAAGCAAAGAACGTACTACCGAGTCTCGCTGCGATGTCCCAGATTTAAGAATTCTTTTTCCTAGATGAGGGTCATTTAAATCGATCGATATTTGAAGGACGAGTTTTCTGGCCAAAATTTTAAATATGGGTTTTTCCAGAGTAAGGCAGTTAACTGGTTACTTACTCCTTTTTCTGTCAGACTGACGCCATCTCTAGTCATTTGGATCATGATAGTGGCCTGTCTGTTGCAGTACGTAGGGGAAGGTAGACCTGCCTGGAAAGATTACGCGGCGGCCGAGAATTGTCGAAAATGGTGGTGGACTAACATTGTATATATAAACAATGTCTACAAACAGTCAGAGCCGGTAAATATACACACAAATACTGTTTGATTCTTTGTTTTAAAAGATTTGACTTAGATCGTTGTCTTCGTAAACTAATGGCCTGACAATACATAAAGAATGACGTCAGAATACTATACAAAGCCACGAGCACAAATAGAAAGCGAACAATAAGTTAGACTTAGATGAAAGTGGTCTTGTGGTAAGACACTCGCTCTCGGATTGGAAGGTCCTGGGTTCGACCTCGCTCGGCGTATAATTAAGTCCTTGGAAAAGGCTTTTACTTACATTCTTTCATCGTACTCAGATGTAAAATAAGTGATTTGTTGTCTCTGTCGGGAAAAAAAATTGTAATATCGCCTAACAGGCGTCATGTCTCGTTCTACATGTTACGTGTTGCTGGATCCTTTATAAAACGGTTTGAGCACGTTTAGTGGATATTGCGCTATATAAAAGCTCAAGACCAAGTTTTTGAATAATATATAATATATAATATATAGGCATAGAATATCATCCCATTTAGCTTTTGAGACTACCAACAACTTAAGTTGTTGTTTTTTCAAAATTTCTTTTCAGTGTGTTGGAGTTACTTGGTTTTTGGCTCATGATATGCAATTCTACATTGTCGCATTCCCAATTCTTGTAACTTGGGTTTATGGGTAAGAAATATCAATAACGCAACGTCATACACCTTGTTTTAAAATCAAGTTTTCAAATTCCAGTATTTTTTTTTCTAAACTGTAGTTTGATTTTTAATTTCTCATCTTGAGCATCAAATAGACTGGTCTTGGAATCTACTTTATTCTATGTTTGAACGTGTCCCTTCGTCGTCGTCGTCGTCTTCTTCTTCTTCTTCTTCTTCTTCTTCTTCTTCTTCTTCTTCTTCTTCTTCTTCTTCTTCTTTATCTTCGTAGTTAGGGCACTCAATGTCATCATGCTGGCGACAAGCTCTTTGCCATGTTGCATTTTAAAAGTGCATAAATAGCAAGAGAAAGGACATAAAGGCAACAGAGCTTTTAAGGCTTTTATCAACGAATCACTATGGAATTGAACAATCTGACAGATGAAATAGTGACAGCACCAAGTCATAAACAATTCATGACAGTTCTGAACCCATTCATGATGGCACAGAGCTGTGTCATCAGAGGCTTGTGCTTATCATACGAATATTGAATTGACACGAAGAAGAAGAAAAAGAAGAAAGAAGAAGAAGAAAGAAAAGAAGAAGAAGAAGAAGAGAAGAAGAAGAAGAAGAAGAAGAAGAAGAAGAAGAAGAAGAAGAAGAAGAAAGAAGAAGAAGAAGAAGAAGAAGAAGAAGAAGAAGAAGAAAGAAGAAGAGAAGAAGAAGAAGAAGAGAAGAAGAAGAAGAAGAAGAAGAAGAAGAGAAGAAGAAGAAGAAGAAGAAGAAGAAAGAAGAAGAAGAAGAAGAAGAGAAGAAGAAGAAAAGAAGAAGAAGAAGAGGAAGAAGAAGAAGAAGAAGAAGAAGAAGAAGAAGAAGAAGAAGAAGAAGAAGAAGAAGAAGAAGAAGAAGAAGAAGAAGACGGGACTCGTTCAAATAGAATAAATTAGATTCCAAGAGCTGTCTATTGTACATTTGTCTAACATTGAGATGATTTCTTGATTGCGTGACAACGGTGACTGGACTTATGATAAATTGAAGTCATACTAATATCTTTAAGCAAAGTTATGGACTCGCTGATGACGATAATATGTTTACGACTCACGAAGTTATGTCCATGATTTCATCAATTCACAGAAATTACCCCACTTGACTAAGATGTGAATGACTACCTGGCGACAGACAGGGATGGAAATTATAAGTGTGCTCAATTAAAAGGCGTCTTGCAGGAAATGTGTTCGGTCCCAGACAAAAAAAATACTAATTCCGTTTTATAGGCGGGAAGATGAATTAATGCAATGCGAAACGTATTTAGTTTCTTTAATCCGTTGGGATAATTCCTATAATTGATCAAAGTTTAATCATGTACTTGATATATAAACTTATCTATATAATCTATGTTATTTTGTTTCCAGGTGGAATGTTTTGGGCTTCCTTGGAGCTATATGCTATATTGGCATCCATGTTTCTTCTACTATTTGGCTAGAAATCAAGTACAATGCTGATTTGCTGCGGTATGTCCTTGCAATGCTATTCATTCCTTTTTATTCATTTGTTCTTTATTTTTTAAAGTCGTCCTTGAGTTTACCCCGATCTTGGTAGCGTTAGCAGTCAATACCAATTGCTTGACATCATTTGGATTGGACGTAAATAATAGTAAGTAATTTCCAATAGATCTATCAGTCCCAGCTACAAAATCACATCACTGCTCTCTGGACAGAGGCTCAAAGCGCTTTACAAGATATGACGTAGGCACAATTGTATATCTTTTTTTACGCTACAAAAGACACCAAGCTACCGGCTATGTGCTCTTTTTACACCTGATTATGGTGAGAATATCTGAGTGAAGAGCCTTTCCAAAAAGTTAACATTGTGTTACCCACAGTGAGACTGGAGCCTTGGCCAAGGTCACAAGCTGGTTGTCATATCACTTAACTACAACATTATATTATAGTATGTTTACAATCGAATCAGTATGTTGAATGCTTTTATTTCTGTTTTTAAAAAAATCAACTGGATTACTCGCCTGAAATTTATTTCAAGCCATATACGAGAGTCGCTCCATTTGCCATTGGACTCATGCTTGGCTGGATTCTGTGGAGAACCAAGTGTAAAGTCCGGATGAATAAGGTAACATTTTATCTTCCTGAAAGTGAGATAATCTTGTTTTTATCACCGACATTTGAATGAAAAAACTTGAGCATTAATAGATTGCAATACCAATTAAATGTGCGATTTATAGGTGATCCCAATAGCAATTAACATGTTAAAAGGTTTGGGCGTTTTTGCCAAGATGAGAGTCAGTTAAAACGATTGATATTTGAAAGATGAGTTTTCTTAAGAAAAAACTTTTTAATACGCGTCTTTCCAGAGAACTATTAAAGGTGCACAAACTATATATTTTTCTAGCCCTTTCTAATCTTAGGCAAACACTTCGGTTAATCCTTTCATTGAGGCCACGGTTTATCATCTAAATGTATAAAATGAGTCCTGTATATATATTATATATATATAATATTATATATATATATATATATATATATATATATATATATATTGTGCATATAAATCAAAATATCTTTTTTTAAATGTTTATATTTTAAGGACATTAGGGGTAAGACCAATACAAAAATCATTGATATTTAGATCAATTTAAATATCGGTTCTCAGGCACGCCAAACTCGTGCTGTTCCTATTCAGCACCATACTGGCCAGAGACATGATTATATTTTGAAAAGAAAACTAATAGTTACTTTACTTATCGATCGATTAACACCATGTCAATTATCGAGTATCAAACTTCGGACAAAAAAAATATGACTTCTTGACATTTGATTGGTCATAATTTAAATTAAAAGCGCACCTGCAAAAAATTGAAACATTTTTTATGTCCGTTCACGGCAGTATTAAACTAACAGTCTCAAAATCAATGGCAAAAAATCAAGAACAAACGTTCATCCATTAACCCTTTCCACCCACATCTCCACCCATCCCCATCCCCATCCCACCTACCAAACCAAAGTGCCTGGTATTCATGGGCTGGATTGTGTGTTTTGGTCTGATTTTGACCAAGACCTTGGTGACGTATGACGAAAACAGAGATATGCCAGCTAATGATTGGACCCATGCTGGGCGTGTCGTTTTTGAGACTTTCTACAGACCAGTATGGGCTCTCGCTATATCTTGGTTGATATTTGCTTGTGCCACAGGATATGGAGGTGAGACTGAGCGTTAAGATATTATTTATACTATAAAAACTACTACTACTACTACTACTACTACTACTACTACTACTACTACTACTACTACTACTACTACTACTACTATTAATAATAATAATAATAATAATAATAATAATAATAATAATAATAATAATAATAATAATAATAATACCACGACTACTACTACTACTACTACTACTACTACTACACTACTACTACTACTACTACTACTACTACTACTCTACTACCTACTACTACTACTACTACTACTACTACTACTACTACTACTACTACACTACTACAAACTACTACTACTACTACTACTACTACTACTACTACTACTACTACTACTACTACTACACTACTACTACTCTTACTATTATTATCATTATATTATTATTATTATTATTATTTTATTATTATTATTATTATTTATTATTATTATTATTATTATTATTATTATTATATTATTATTATTATTATTATTATTATTATTATTATTATTATTATTATTATTATTATTATTACTAGTAAAAAGCCCGCAATTTCGCGGGGAAAGAACTATTTTCATTCGATATTGCCAGAATCATTTTCTTGATTAGCTTGATTACGATTAGATGCACATTTTAATCGATGTGCTTGTCGTCGGTGCCATGCTTTACTCGGCATGATTTTAGTTTATCAGTCAGTAGATATCAATATCAATAAGTCGCAAGTCTTTACCACGCTTTACTTGGGAGTGCTTTGCACTACCTTCAATACTTCACAAATTAAAATGGCGGCCGAGAATCCAAACAATGGTCAAATTAGGACATTTTAAACTTTCACAAATCTATCAAGGTTTGTTCTAGAGTTTTTAAAACGCTTTTATATGATGACAAATTGAATAAATAAACGCCTGACAAAAGATAAACTGTGAAAATACAAATTGAATGAATACTGGGGATGTAGGAGATTTCGGAATGTTTCCCCTTTACTTAACTTATGTGAGGTCAAATGAAAATCTGAAGCGGAAGCCAAAAATATCAAGTCCCCGAATCTGTCTACTTTTGGTTTGTTCGGGCTAGAAGCTAGACAGAACCAATTGACCCCCCCCCCCCCTTTTTTTTTTTTCTTCCACGCAACCACATTCCAAAACACACACACACACACACACACACACATATATGTATACACCACACACACACACACACACACACACACGCACACATAAACATACACGCAATGAGAACACACTACTACATAACACTGATCACCGCTAAATCAACACAACGGAAGTAAGGACTCTACTGGACAGATAGAGTTGAGGGTGTGGTCGTGAGGTGTTAGTGTCTTCGGTAAAATTTTTATGATATCTGTTTGACTTAACGAACTTTCAAACTGACTTTAAATTATAAAAGGAAATCAAGTTATCTGTTTATCTATCTGTAAAAAAAAAACATTTCTATTTTTCAAATCTTTCAGTAGAGTTGTGCGCCGTATCAATTGTTTTATTGACTCAAATAAGCACACTGTTCTCCACAAGGCTATATTTTTTAAAGAAAGGATTATTATTATTATTATTATTATT
>NC_088360.1:14873702-14913702 GCF_034508935.2 Berghia stephanieae | reverse complement strand
TTTGTTTATATTTTGCTTTTATTTTTTATTTTATTTATTTTCTTTAATTTTTTTTAGGTGGAAAGGGGGGGGGGGGATTTTTGCGTCTGTTACTTCACATATTATTCTAAATTTTATAAATTACGCCCTTCCACTACGGAGTCATTAGATACCGTCGCCTAGCACTTCATGAAGGAATATTATAGATAATCCATCAAACAAAATGTCTGATGTCAACAGGAATCGCCCATGTTGTCCAAAGTGAGCGACTTGGGGGTTAAGAATCTTGACCAAGGAATAAAACGAAAGTGCCTTAAGCGTGGCTTGAACTCGAGAACTCCCGTGTCATAGTGCAATGCCTTAACCACTCGGCCACATAATTTGGTTGGTTTTGGGGATAGGGTGTGGGGACTCAGAGACAAAGAAAAGGTGACCACAAATATATAAATATATCATTTTATAATATAACTTCACATATTTATTCAATTTAAAATGAAAAAGCAAAATAGAACCGGAATAATATCCTAGACTAAAAACTTCTACGAAATAATTCACTTGTCAGCGACTGAGTGTCGAAGAAGAAGAAGAAGAAGAAGAAGAAGAAGAAGAAGAAGAAGAAGAAGAAGAAGAAGAAGAAGAAGAAGAAGAAGAAGAAGGAGAAGAAGAAGAAGAAGAAGAAGAAGAAGAAGAAGAAGAAGAAGAAGAAGAAGAAGGTTGCCCGAGGAAAAGAAGTGGAGAATGTTGAAAAATATGAGAGGGGGAAGATTAGACAGCTCTAGCGACATAAGGGGAAAGATGAAAATCGTAATAAACTATAAATGATAGAATATCATTTTGTTTTTATCATGTGGTCGGGGGTGGAGGGAGGGGGGAGGGGAGTGTATCTTTGGCTCAATGTGCGGCTATGTGGTCTTGTGGTATGACACTCATTTTTTTTAATCGGAAGGTCCTGGGTTCGAGCCTCGCTCGACACATAGCTGAGTCCTTGGAAAAGGCTCTTTACTCACATTGCCTCACCCTACTCAGGTGAAAAATGACTACCTGGTCGTTAACAACGTTAACTCTGTCCGAAATAATTGTAAGATCGCCTAATAGGTGTCATATCACTTCCTACATGTTAAGTGTTGCCGTCGGCCACGAATCCCTTCTAAAACGCTTTGAGCTTTGAGGTTATTGCGCAATATAAAAGCTTCATATTTTTTTCGTTTAATTGGACTATCATCCAAACAAGTCTGGTTAGCATAATTTAGCTTTTTATCATATTTTTGTGAGTCAAAATATCCCATCTTTGACCTCTTCTTGGCTTGAGTGGCAGCATGCAAAGGACATGGAAAGGAGAAGAGGAAAGAGTAGAAGATACAGCAAGGAATTTACCTTGCTCACAAGAGAACTAAAGAAGCCCTACCCGATGTTTTCCAAGAATGCAACACATCCCTTCTTTCAGCAATTTGGCAGTTGATCAATCTCGCAATCTATGGAGTTTCATAGATAATATGTGACTTCAATACGGTGTTATGTCAGCATCAACACGATGCCGAAAATGCCATTGAACCAGTTTACTGCCGAACTCTTGAAAGACCACGTATTAAAAATTTTTGCAAGAAAACTCGTCCTTCACTAGATATCGATCAATTTAAATGACCTTCATCTTGCTAAAAACTCTCAAACCTGGGACCTCGCGAGGTTAAAATTATCAGAAACTTTTAAATTATTGCACATGGAAAAAACAAATACTCATTCTCCTTACAATCTAAGCTGAGAGTGATAGTCTTCGACTGTCAATGCTATTTTTAAAAACTGAAACACCACGACATAATACCGGTTTGAGGCGGTGGGTCTCAGGCACACAACGAAACATAAGATAACGGTCTAGGTCACTCTCTAACTAGTAAAAACATTTTGTTATCGTACTGATAACCTTAATAATAGTGCGGCTATGTGGTCTTGTAGTATGACACTCGCTTTCGGATCGGAAGCTCCTGGGTTCGAGCCTCGCTCGGCACATAGTTGAGTCCTTGGAAAAGGCTCTTTACTCACATTCTCTCACTGTACTCAGGTGTAAAATGAATACATGTCCGTTAACAGCGTTGTCTCAATCAGAAAAAAAAATGTAATATCGCCTAACAGGCGTCATGTCTCGTTCTACACGTAACGTGTTGCTGTTGGTCAGGGACCCCTTGTAAAGCGCTTTGAGCATGTTTAGTGGATATTGCACTTTATAAAAGCTCGAGTTTAATGCAAACGTAATGCTCTGTAATAGAGCTTGTTTTGCTATAAAAAATTGTGTAAAGCATGTAGAACTTGTTTCTTTTCAATTATTGTTTTAAAAATCAGTTATTTTAATGTTAGTGGGGTTTGACATTTTGGGGAAAATCCGGAAAATAGTCGATAAGGAGAGAATTAAACAACCTTGCAGCGTTGCTTTGCAGCTGATGCCTTATTCCTCTAAGTCTTTTCTCGAGATAGACCCCAAAAGAAAAAAAAATTCCCCGGATAAATAAATGGAATTTCCACTGTTTGTATTATAGTATTATTTACATTTTTTTTTTCAAAGCTGATTTTGAAATATTATGCCAGTACGGGTGCCCGCATTTTGATAGGTTTCCAAAAGAGAAATAATTGAAATCCGCCCATATTCGATCAGCTGAGAATATTTCTTGATCTTGATGCTTGCGACGATCGGGTTATGCGTGAATTACCCCTTTTATATTATGTGGTTTATCAATGGTCAAATGGGAGCCATGGGTAATTTTATATTATGTGGTTTATCAATGGTCAAATGGGAGCCATAGAGTCACGTCCTAATGAAATAATTCACTCACTCAATCCTCTCATGGCCTGCTGGCACTTGAGGTGCTGCAATGGATCTTCACCTGGTCCTGTCAGCAGCTATTCTTGAGACGATTTTAAGGGACAGACCTCTCTGCTTTAGGTTCCTCTCCATTGTTCGTTGGGGCGGTCTCTCTTCCTCTTTCATTGAATAAATGTCCATCGCAGTGCCTTCTTTGTCAGTATTTCATCAGGTCTGCGACAGACATGCCCCAATCATTGCCGTCTTCTAATTTTAATGAGACTCTCCAAAGACTCCAACTCCGCTCTAGCTCTCAGGTCCTCATTTATAATATATATATATATATATATATATATATATATATATATATATATATATATATATATGTGTGTGTGTGTGTGTGTGTGTGTATGTGTGTGTGTGTGTATAGTATTCGCCAGAATGTCTTGAAGATTCGTCGTAAACATTTGTTTTGGAATACTTACTTCAAGTTTCGGCATGATACTGTCTGTGAGTCGTAATGACTTAAGGACTAAAATTGAGTTGAAAGTCTACATTATAGGATCAGAAATATTATAGACATCTAGATATGTTGTTTGTTTGTTTTGTTTTGTTTTTGTTTTTTGTTTTTTGGTGGTGGTGAATTGTTTATTTTCGTTGTGTTTTTTTTTCGTGGGGGAGGGGGGGGGGTGTATTTCTGTTTGTATTTTGTTGCTTTTTTTTTTTTTTTTTTTTTTTAGATTTGTTTTTAGTTTTTCTGTTTGTTTCTTTTTTGTGGGGTGGGTGGGGGTCGTTTGTTCTGTTTAACCTTTCTTTTTTTTTCGTTATTTTTTTTTGTTTGTTTGTTTTTTTTTTTTTTTTGGTTTATTTTTGGTTTGTTTTTGTTTTGCTTTGTTTTGGGGGGTTGGGGGGGGGGTTGTTTTGTTTGTTTTTGTTTTTTTCGTGTTTTTTATGTTTTGGAGTGTTTGTTTTTGTTAGGGTTTTTTGGGGGTTTTTTTTTGTCTTTGTGTGTGTGTGTGGGGGGGGGGTAATGTTATTTTTGACATTATCATTTTTGTTTGTATGTTCTTTTTTAGATAGATAAAGATGCAATACTAACTTAACATTAATCTGAGCATTTATGTAGTTACGTCTGCTCAAAGCGCATTACAAGAGGTCCCTAGCCAACAACACTATGATTTAACATATAGAACAAGATTAGGCGATATTATTTTTTTTTCCCCATAAAGGCCACGTCGTTAACGGTCAGGTATTCATTTTACGGTGAGAGAATGGGAATAAAGAGCCAGTTCCAGGGACTCAACAATGCGCGTTCAGCGTTGGACCTTCCGATAAGAACATACCACAATATCACATGGTCGCACACTTTCTCGCCAAAATATGTGCCCACTCCTTGGAATCTCGTATTAATGGGTGTAAAATTGAATCATAATTTATTAAACATCAACGGAAAGCTTATTCATTTTTCTATTCAATGCACATGCGAATGTACATGACAATGTCATGTGTAGAAGGAAATCACGAACTTAAGAAGTGACACCAAAATATTGAGTTTGCAAAAATAAGTAAGTAAATAAGTAAGTGAATTAGTTAGATGGATAGTTAAATTGATGATAGATAGATAGATAGATATATAGATAGATAGATAGATAGATAGATAGATAGATAGATAGATAGATAGATAGATAGATAGATAGATAGAAGAAGAGATAGATAGATAGATAGATAGATAGATAGATAGATAGATAGATAGATAGATAGATAGATAGATAGATAGATAGATAGATAGAAGAAGAGATAGATAGATAGATAGATAGATAGATAGATATATAATAGATAGATAGATAGATAGATAGATAGATAGATAGATAGATAGATAGATAGATAGATAGATAGATAGATAGATAGATAGATAGATAGGGACAGAGAGAGAGAGAAAGAGAGAGAGACAGAGAGAGAGAGAGACAGAGACAGAGACAAAGAGAAAGAGGGAGAGAGAGAGAGAGAGAGAGAGAGAGAGAGAGAGAGAGAGGGTACAGCAAAAATTATGAGACAATAAGCTTAAATATGGAAGGGTAGTAATCTAAATTTCTTATTAAAATGTTCACACTTATATAGCGTATTTCACCCTACACATTTTGAGAGAGAGAGAGAGAGAGAGAGAGAGAGAGAGAGAGAGAAAGAGAGAGAGAGAGAGAGAGAGAGAGAGAGAGAGAGAGAGAGAGCGGAAGGGGGGGGGGGGGGGGCGGGGGCGGTCGAATTAGAGTCTGGTGTCTCGGAGTTATAGCGCTATATAAGTTTTCAGCATTATTATTATTATTATTATTATTACTCTCATTTCACTTTAGAGCTCTTTAAATTTGGATGAAGGAATGGCCCCATACGAAAACGAAACAATAACAAAAGTTCGAGTACACACACTGTACACGGCAACCTCAAATAGCTTTGAACTGTCTGTAATTTTGAGATGGTGATTCTCACCAATGAATGCAATATTTTGCCATATACAAGATGTTTCATGTTAGATATCATTCAAAATCCATAAGAAGGAAGCACATATTTTTCTTATCCCAAGTAAACCTGCAACTGCAAAACCAACATCATGAGGCAATTTCCAGACCTCGGTTGTTCTCGGGTGAGTGGGGAGAATAATTTCACTTTGATACAAATACAATTCACTCTTATTTGTATCAAGATTAGCTAAAATTTCTCAGATTATCCATTATGACGATGCAGAAGGTTGATTATTTCCTAATGACGAGATAGTGAAGTTCCTTTGATTTTGAATCATGAAATCTCGCAAATAACTGAAACTGCACTGCAGAAGACCATTCATATTATTATCCAATTCACCATCACCGACCAGCAGAGGTTGGTAACAATAACAATGCGGTTCGCACCTCATTGACTGCTACCGGCAGACTTATCTACACTTTTGATTATAATTTTACGAAGTGACTAGATATCGCTCTAGTAGAGCGACACCTAACATATGGCTATCATTATTCCTAGACATTTCTGCCAATAACGAAAATTGGTTATTCACAGATACCTGGGACCCCGTCTGGGAATAACCAATTTTCATTATTGGAAGACACATGTAACAAGTTGCAGAAAGATTTTATGCAAAATGCCAAACTAGGCGTGAAATATACAAAATGTTCTGAAAAAAAAAATGCCAGCTGTTATTTGTGTCCCAAAACAGTTAATATCAAGTGATATTTAACACAAGATGAAAGTAAATAGTGATCAAGTGTCAAATCCAGCTTTAAATTAAAAAAAAAAAGGTTAATGGATCAATGAAATTTCTTTTGTCATTTTGAACTGAAAACATAAAACTGGCAATTCGCCTTTTTTTGTTCAACCAGCAAGAAAGTTGGTAATCATCATATCTGTTCATAGTCCACCAACCATTAAAATTTTCACTACCTATCTACCTGTTAATTTTATTGATCATCTTTTGTTTCTATAATTTGTTCGTTCTAACCACAATTTTGGGGATATTGATGATGGCCGGGAATTCGTTTATTTCCCGGACGAATTCCTAAGCCAAGGTATTGTTCGCGCCAAAGCCCAAAACCGACAACACCTGTTTTTTTCTGTTTGTTTGCTTTTAAACTATATATTCTTTTTAGGATATACTTTTTGAGATCGAATATGACAATATGCTAGAAAGGAACTAAAAGAGAGAGAAAGAGAAATTTAAAAAAAAAAAGAGGTGGGGAGGGGGGGGGGTGGGCGTGGGGGCATTTATCATTTGCAATGCTCTGTAAAAAGAAGATGGAATAAAAAATTTAAAAAGTCGCGGAACCAGGATTCTAACCCACAACGTCGATTCTGACAAGCCTTCCAAGGCAGACGACTTAACCTTTCAGCCATGACATCCACATGAAAGTCGATGCATATTGTGTATATGTAGTAATGTATTATCCATCGACCGATTTATTGTTGGTTAATTTTATGTTTTTATTGATATTTTATTAACTATACTTATTTCCATGAGCATTTCAAAACATTCCATATTCTGGAATGTGGATAATTGTTTAAAAGAGCGGGGTTTCAAAAAAGTGTCTGGGAATAAGAAATTTCCATATTCCCAGACACCTGTCTGGGAATAACCAATTTTCGTTATTGGCATACCCTGTCTGGGAATAATCACAGCGACATATTATACTAGATATCGCTCTAACACTAACAGAGTGACTCATACTTCTAATATAACACTAACAGTCCAACACTAGATATCGTCCCAGTATTTTGGTAAAAATAAAGTCACTTAATTAAAAGGTCAACATCTGTATATCTTGTTTTGTTTTATAGTTTTTTGCTGCTAATGTGCAATTGACATTTAAAATAGCAACCTGAAAGTGGCATTCAAATGTTTAAAAATTTCTTCTGATTAGACAAAATGTCTATTGTCTCCACAAATCAAGACATTTCAGTCTACCCTTGTATTTGTAATATTATGTCAGGACTGTAATTTTGCTAGTGAAAAAATGTAATTATGCAGCCGCAGTGTTTGTTATGTAATACAAATTATCCTACCAAAAAGGCTACCAACTAGTTTTCAAAATATCATTGACATCTCTTTTTTAAGAAAAACGAAATTAAAACTATTTATAGCAAGTAAATTTAATGGAATCTAACCATGGTCCTATCAGTATCAGGGTGAAAATTGTGGCTTTACTGTGTAATTCTGTAAGTAACACTTTGAAGGAGCCTTGTTAAAAAACAATTGAACAAATTGATTTCAAACTTTCTATATATATACCAATTGAAGCATCATACCAACAATAAAATCCAAAAAAATATCAAACTGGGAAGTTACATGTGCTCAAAATTGAGCCTAAATCACCCTCGGATTGTACTGAAATGTAATTCCACAACTGTGTAAATGCCCTTAATGCTTTCAAAATCAGTCCCTGCCACGAACTTGGTTATGGGACATAAAAGATCTCATATGTTATGGTCTTTTAAAGTTTGCTTCTTACAGCGCTTATTCATAATAAATGACATGCTGTAAACTCCCTTTATGATTTAGGGAAAAAAAAAACTCTAATTAACTTTAATACAGATACACCTATGAAATTTCTTATTGCTAGCTCTATAACTCTCACACTTAATTCAGATCATGGTCTGAGTCAAAGACTTTATCTCTACACTACATTAATGCATGCCATGTAACCATATAGGAGAATGGGAAAATATATTATGTTTATATGCCATTGTGAAGTGCTTTTTGTGACAAGAGGGATAGTATTATCTCAACCTCTTTTTTCAAGAGTTAAAAGAGTTTTTGTTTTCTTGTTCATTAACAAATTACAAATGTTGGTGTCTTTTTGAAATTTGAACTGTTAATTATTTATGTGAATAAAACTAGTCCTTAATCAGCCTCGCATATTTATTTTTTATTTAGAATTTGAAATACAGTGCAACCCACTTGGAAGCGCTGATTTTATGTCAGTATGATAAAATGTTGATATATATGATAAATTACATAAAATTACATAAAATAAAGAAAAAGTGAGGATAAAATACATGGCAGTAAGAGGCTGTCAATCGCGAGATTTTGATGGCCCTTTAAAGAGCTGTTGGAAGGGGGGGGGGAGGGGTCTGGATAGCTCAGTTGGTAGAGTACTCTCTTCACATGCAAAGGGACCGGATTGATCCTGAGTGAAGTTGATATTTTCTTAAACCCCCTTTCCACCCAACAGTGATTGGATTAGATGGTTCTGTTAGATCTGGTGGAAAATAATTTGTGATAGACTAGCAACCTATTTGAAGGAGAGAAAGATTAAAGTGAGTAAGTGTGACTGATATAATATAAGGGAACAACACAAAACAAAAGACATTTGGTCCTTTGGCCTTCTTCAAGTCAACACCAGTCAACCTATGAGAAGGGTAGCAAGTAATGCTATAGAAACTGGGATGAACAATGGTTCCATTTGCTAGCAATGACTATGAAAAATGTTTTTTTCTCTTTTTGAGGAAAATTTTTGTCTAAAATCAAAGCCCTATCTCCACTGAGTAAAAATGTTTTTGAATTTTGAAAATCCATTCATAAATAAACAAGTTATGCAGTTTCAAAGGTGTCATTTATTTGGATGACCCGCAAAGAGGAAAAAAACGCGAAAATATGGGATGCTTTTTCGGCATTTTTTTCAACCTTTGGTTGTATCTTGCGTAATAAGTGGATTAAAAGATTGAAGCTTGAAGAACAAATTAGGATGGTGTTTTGTAAAATACGGGAAAAGTACTCGTTACATTCATATGAAATTTTACAACCAAAAAGAAGTTTTAGAAATATTTTACTCCAAAGAGTAAAAATCTATTTTTAACGGTCTTCTGGTAATCGCATGAGTTTTGTCGCTTGACATAATCTAAAATGACCTTTTTTCTAACTGTGTGCCAACTTACAGTCATATTCATCAATAAACAGCGTCATAATTAATTTTTTAAAATAGCATATACGAAACGGCTTCGTCCCATATTTTGACGCGAATTCGGGCACTTCGTAAGCGAAAAAGAGGCCCAAAGATTTGTGCGGGATAGTCATTGCTACATTTGCTTAATGGCTCTGAAGGACTATTTAAAAGGCCCATTTTGAAGACCTGGGAGTTCTCTTGTGTCAACTAGCACATCATGGATTTCATGAATTTGTCTAGATTGAGATTGTTATCAAAATGATAAGGTGAATGACACCCTTCAATGCTCCGTATGGACAGACTGTTTGCATACCCTAATCGGTCTGTAACAGGCATCCTCTGATTGGTCAATATCCCAGCTTTGCCATTGGTTTTGATCACCCAAAAAGTATTGATTTCAATGATCAGCATGCAAGCTTTTCATTGGATGCCTACATTTTGAATTAAAATTTTAAAATCTGCCTTAAGTCAGGTTGGCGCTGTATGCGAGATTAGTAATTTCATTTCTATGACGTTATATTCAATATATTTCATTAGTAATAATATATTGGGGGGGGGGGGGGGGGGCATTGACTCAAGATATTTGTAAGCGAGATATCGTTAGAACTGAGAACATCATAAGTGGGGTTCATCGTATTGATTTTAGAAAACTTTGCATCAAAATACTTTTAAGTTACCGATAAAGTCATCACTAATCATAAAGACCATTCTTTTTCTCCTTTTATCTACAAGACTCTACCAGTGAGGAAAGATTAAGTCGCTACAGTTTTTGGAATGAGAGATATGGGAAACTAAAAAGCTCAACAACTTTTGACTGGTTTTTAGACTCTTCCCAGCTCCTTGAAGACATCAATCATCAAATGGAGGATTTATTTAAAAGTATGAATGCTGCTTTGAACTGATGTATCATGGACTGGCAAATTTTATATCAATTCCACTCATTGTTCCTGAGAGAGTGCTATTATGCAAGCTAATGCTAGTCCAAGATGACTTAGTTACAGTCATGGGATTGGAACTCGGAACTTTACAATTGGAGACTGTACTGCTGTACAACTTTGCCCCCTAATTCAAATTTTGTGCAAAGGTTTAAATAACCTAAAAGAAATACCTATCACAAATTGAAGACAATTTATATAAAAACTAGACAGTCAAGATATCAAACTTGCATAATTTTGCTTTCTAATGTTGATAGTCAATATGTGCATCGATAATAATGATAATAATAATAATAATAATATAATAATAATAATAATAATAATAATAATAATAATAATAATAATAATAATAATAATAATAATAATAATGATAATAATAATAATAATAATGATATATAATAATAATAATAATAATAATAATAATAATAATAATAATAATAATAATAATAATAATAATATGATGATTGTGATGATGATGATGATGATGATGATGATGATGATGATGATGATGATGATGATAATGAAGGAAGAGGAGGAGGAGGAGAAAAAGAAGAAGAAATAGAAGAAGAAAAGGAGGAGAAGGAGAAGAAGAACAAGAAGAAAAAGAAGAGGTAGGAAGGAAGGGATTTGACACCTAAAGATACGAGAATAGTTCATTAATGCACCTCGTTTGTATACAAATACAGTTAGAATTTTCTTTCATAACAGGTTACCAAATAATTTAACCAGATAATCTGGACACATTTTTGAAATATTTAATATTATTAATATCAATTCTTGTTGTGGTTGATTTTTGTGATTACTCTATTATTGTTGTTGAGATTTTTACAGTTTGTTTTGTTTTTTAAAACGTTTTTCGTTGTTGTGCTGATGGTTTATATTGTTCTTTTCCATACTTATTTCTCTGTTGTTTCTCAACTTTTAACTTTGTAAAATTATTCTCAAACTATCTTCATGTGTCTGAGTAATACAAGATCCTCCCACATCTCAATGCATTTTGTTAGGAATTCAATCATATAAGTTTATTGTATAATCCACAGATACGTCACATTCAATGCTCCGGTATCTAGAACTAGGATGTGGCAATTCCGCACTTCCACTATCCATCTACAGAGAAAGTCCCATCCCTGTGTTCGTCATTGCTATGGATTATGTTGCATACGCAGCTCAACAACAAATTGCCTGTTCCGTGAATACCCAGCCTAAGAACCGCGAATCTCTGTTCCAAGCTGTATGTGGAGATGTCATGAAGCTGCCTTTCAAACATGAAACACTTGATCTTGCTGTCGATAAAGGTATGATCAAATCTTGCTACATAATAGTGAATTATGGAGGAGTTAGAAAAATTCGAGGTATACTCCATAAATAGATTTCTATCCTTTACCTTACATCTAAACCCATTTGTCTAAAGAATAGTATTATTCATGTAAAGAACAGTATTTAAGAAAATTTCGTAAAATTTTGAAGGCATTATATTGAAAGATTTGAATTTATAGCTATTTGTTAACCCTTTATGACACAACTTTCCAACACAATGGATGCCACGACTTTGAGAGAATCGTTTTCCAGATATAGCATTATGCAGAATAATCATAAAGATTTTGGTTCTTTTGATGAAAACACCTTTAGATATCCACCAAAATCCAATTTCTGTAATAGGAAATCATGCTCCAACAATTACTACGATCAGAGTGGGTAAAACAGTTTCAAGCAGGGAGAATCTGTGTTGAGAATGAATCAAGATTGAAGAGGCCTGTGTCAGCATGTGGAGATGCGTCTATTGCCAATGTAAATGAAACAGATGAGGAAGACAAGATAAAAACAGTCTGAGATTTATCATAAAATGCAGTTTACCTCAATGTACAGACATTATACTGATGAACTTCATAAAACAAAGAAGTCTGCAAAATGAGTCCCCCATTATTTTCTTAGTGTGGCATGTGCTCAAACTTTTCTTTGGCATTCCAATCATGAAAGTCGTCATTTTAGGGACATGATTGTCACAGTATACAAGACTTGAGTCTATTTATGGGACACTGAGTTGAAAAGACTGTCAGCTGATTGGTTGGAATCAGTTTGAAAAAAAGCCTAGCAAAATTTCTTATCAACAGGGATGCAGAGAAGATCACGCACATTATGTTTTTGTCTTTTTTTTTTACAATCAGGGCTTCATTACATCATAGCCTGTTCCTAAAAAATGCAGTACTGTAATGCAATCTATTAAAAATGTTCAATCAAGACAAGCTGAGACCTGGTATTAGCAAAAAGTGCCCTGAACTCGTTGACAAAGGTGTGATTTTCACCACAACAGTGCCATTTTGCACAGTCAGACAATGCCATTGTGCATACAGTCAGGGTGATAATGGAAATGTTGCTTTCATAAAACTGGAAATTATTAATCACCCTTATTAATTATCCTGAGAATTTCTCCTTACAAGATAGCGTCAAAAAGAAAAGAATCCACTCCTTATCTCGAATCGTAGCAAAGACATTTTAAAAATTAATCTGATAACCTTGAATCATGCAACATTGTGAAATTTACAAAGATATTTTATTTTTTTTATTTTTTTTAATCAGGTACAATGGATGCCTTGTTGAAGGACAAAGACAAAGGTCATATAAATTCTTGTAAGATGCTATCGGAGGTGATGAAAGCCCTGACTTCAAGTGGAAGATACATTCAGATTTCAGATGAAGATCCCGACTCCAGGCTAGATCTTCTTCATAACATATCCCAGTCGAATGAGCCACTATATCCAAATAAGCATCAATTCAGTATTTCTGATACGAATAACAACATTGTATTTAGAGGTGAAGAACATCGCAGTGAAAACATTGAGTACAAAACCACTGAAAAAGATGTCAAATTAATCAATCCAAATCTGTACAGTTTTCAAGACATACGTAATGATGTGGCAAGAGACATTATACATGGTGAAATGGATGACTCATCCAACTGGATTCTTCATTCTAATTCAACGGAGAAATCCAAATGTAGTCCATGGAAGTTTAAGGTTATTGCCGATAAACAATGGGACAAGGAATACTTTATTTACTGGACAGAAAAGAGATGATTGACTGCTAGCAGGTGGGGTTCGATTTAATTTTAACCTGAATTATCATTTCCATAAAGTGTTGCCATCACAGCAATGTGACTTAAAATCATAATGCTTTGCTGCTCTGTTTGTGAAAATGATTAGGTGTATAGTTATACATTGTTAGTTTATAACTAGAAGTCAAGAAAGGGTTAACTTTATAGTCTTTGCGGGTCCGGATAGCTCAGTGGGTAAACCACTCGCTTCACATGCAAAGATCAATCCCACATAAAATCTAATTTTTTATCCAACACCCCTCCCCAGTCCACCGACATTGGGTTGCTGGATCTATTAGATCTGGCAGAAAGTACTTTGAGATAGACTAGCATGCTACCCAAAGGATAGCAGCAATTGCTACTGTCCATTTCACGCTATAGAAACTGGGATAGAATCTGGCTACATGGGCCTAATTGCTCTAAAGGACTACTATTTTTAAATGTAGTTTTGGGACACCTGTGATTCATCTGGATTTGTTTTTGAGCAAAATTATACAGCTTCAATCCTTGTCCTATTACTGTGTTATTATGGATTTATGTTTTGTGGTGTGATACTTTAGTGTGACTTTTTCCATTGTAAATGTTTTGACACAAGTGTGGCCCTGTGCCTAAGTCTGGCATTACGTTGAGTGATTTGATGTTGAAAACTGAATCTGTAAGTCACAAATCTGAAATTTTTGGCAAAATTGTTTTAGATATCTGTTTTGATATTGTCTATGATATTCTTAGGTTTGCAATTAAGCCTGGAATGTGAAACAGTAAGTAGCAGAGGAAATAATGGTTACTTAAAAAAAAAATAAGAAGAAATTGAGCATTTATCAAGTGCAATATCCACTAAACTTGCTCAAAACACTTTACAACGGGTCCCTTGTCAATAGCAACATTTAACATGGAGGATATGACATGATGCCTGTTAAGCGGTTTTACACATTTTTTTTTCGCCAGAGACAAGACTATTAACAGCCAGGTACTCATTTTACACCTGAGTACGATGAGAGAATATGAGAAAAGAGCCTTTTCCAAGGACTCAACTATAAGCCCCTCAGCAAAACTTAACAACTTTACAAGGGGTCCCTTGCCAACAACAACATTTAACATGTAGGATGAGGCATGATGCTTTTTAGGCAGAATTACACATTTTTTTTTGGACTTACACCTGCATACAATGAGAGAATTTGAGTAAAGGGCCTTTTCCAAGGACTCAGTATGCACTGCGCAGAGCAGGATTTGGACCTTCCAGTCTGAAGGCGAATGTCATATGACAAGACTACATAGCTATACAGTTAACGTGTTTAATTGAGAAGAATATTGGTTGCTTGGTATCTTTCAACCAGTTAACTGGCGCACTCTAGAAAAACTTGTTTTTAGAAAACTCATTCTTCAAATATTGATCGATTTAAATTACCCTCGTCTTGGCAAAAACTCTCAGGGTTGGGATTGAAGGAAGTCTTCTCCTGTTGTCCTTCCTACTTCCCATTCTAGGCTTAAGTGCAAACCTAATAACATAAGACAATATCGAAACAAAGCTAAAACAAGTGCTCAAACCACTTTACAAGGAGTCCCTAGCCAACAGCAACACTTAACATGTAGAACGAGACATGCTGCCTATAAGGCAATATTGCAATTTTTTCGACAGAGGCAATTCTGTTAATGGCCAGTTACTCATTATACACATGAGTACAGTGAGAGAATATCAGTAAAGAGTATTTTCAAGGACTCAACTGTATGTGCTCCTCAGAGCAAGACTCAAACCCTGGACCTAGCAGTCCAAAGGCAAGTGTCATACTACAAGACCACCTCGACACATTTATGCTTTCTGAAATGAATAAACTGATAGAAGTGATAGATATTTGAAACCGTTTATCTGCTTCTTCTAACTTTTGTCATTTTGTGTTCTGATGTTCTTACTTCAGCCAGATACTTATATAACAAATATCAACAATTTTATTGTGAAATTCTAAAAATACTATGTTCAGGCAATGCCTTTCAGCTGATTAGCATTTAAACATGTAATGCTCATTCCTTTTTATGCCCTTATTCTGAAAATTAAAAATGGTCAAGCCCAGTTTATTTTCTACATTTTCAAACTCTATTTTTCCTATAGATGATACAGAAGACTCCTTAGAATCATGAGCTATTTGTAAACTGAATTGAAGATTTAAAAATTCATAATTTTTTTAGGAGATTAAAATTGTAATCGCTATTGTAGTTAACTTTAAAGATCAACAATCTACCTTCTCAAGGATTAAATAACACTTCAAATCCTTAAAATCGGGCAGTTTGGCATCAACTTTCATTTTCAGTTAGGTTTAATGACTTAAAAGTGCTCATGGAGTCAAAATTTTATAATTCTACGAATTTTTTGTAATAGTTGGCAGATCTGTATTTGTATCCTAACTGGCCCAGATGAAGAAAATTTTGTCGGCTGTTAATTTCAGCTTTTTTTTTTTTTAATTTTCTTTTTGTTTCTGTCTTTTTATTTTTTTAAAAACTCACTTTTAGTATGATTAATCATATTTGTACATATGATGTGCATCTACAATGCCATTGAGTGTGCTTTATCGTTATTTGTTTTATGGAATATCTGTGTCAATTGATGATTTCTATTGGCAAATTGATACAACTAATCCTTTGAATCTTCTCATGTTCTTTATAGCTTCTCAACCTTCAGCCTTGTGGATTTCTAGGGTCAGGGCTTCTCCGGTGTTATTCACTGGCCACTGTTGCCTGTGTCCCTGATAACACCAAACAAACCATTATGTTACATCGTTCCATATATGTGGCACACCATCAAAAAATGGTATAATGTTGGGGTGAATCGCGACATGTACTTATTTGCAGGTCTGATAACCCAAACTATTATGGGCTCTTTGTTGTAATGGAAATACTTTCAAACCATCGCAAAGTATTGTTTTTTTAATTATAAAATTGCTAAATCGCACTTGAAATTGTGTTGGGCTATCAGAGCTGCTAAGTATTGCACATTGGGTGAATCAGATGCCATACTGTGAAACTATAATCAAAATTATTATAATATGTGAATTGATAGTTTTCGCGTTGTAAAATCAACATTCATTCTTTCACATAAAGTTAATACATTTTAAGTATGCAAGTCTATTATTTATTTACTGTAAGTTCTATTTTTAGCATCTTAATCACCTGTCATAAAACCATTTTGATACTGTAGTTTATACATTATATTGATGTGACTGATCCTTTCAAAATCAGATATGGAAAAGGCAACAGCAGTAGCCATTAAGACCAATATTATTAAGCAAAAAGTGAATCATATATCAGCTTCAAAGAAGAACAACTTGGACCACTTTTAGCGCAAAACCCTTCCTCAGCCAACAACAAAACAAACAAAACAAAAAGTTAATACGGCAATATTTCATGTAAAATCTAGACAGACTGAGGAAAAGTTCTTGGTACACCCCAGTCTGGATAAATGATGGCCCAAAGTTTTAATAGTTTTTGTCGTTGACTAGGCCACCTGAGAGAGAATATCACTGGTCGTTTACTTATGAAAGGTTTTGACTCGAAATGTTCTGAGTTAAAGATTGGGTTCCTTTTCTTTCTTTTTTTCTTTTATAATATTTTTTTAAGCTGTTACATTCATTTTTAAAATACGTTTTAAAATCCACAGCTTCTGGCGTCTTAAAAATATCGATATTAATACAACTGTTGAAACTATAAATTAATAGTGAAATATAGGAGACGAAATAATTTCAACCAGACTGGATATTACTTGATCGAAATCACGATGATGATCGTCATGATTAGTCAACTGGGTGGGGTTTCCGGCCTCTCATAGTGGGCAGGGAGGCACTTATTGTGTCTTCGATCCCCCTGTCTGTTTTCCAACTTGCTTTCTGTCTTTGTCTTGGAATGAGATGACTTGGTTTTGTCCTGGCCCTGGTCGGATACCCTAGCTTATAGGGAAACGGTCAAATGTATAGTTAGTTTTGGGAGATGATATATTTTTTTCTTTTTAATCATCTGTCTGTTATGCAATGTTTTATGTTTTGTTCACGTATTATATATGATTTGTAAACATTTGAGTGTATTCCTCTTAGTGGGGGCCTGTGATTGTGTCTGGATGAGCCTTTTAGGTGATCTCAAACTAAGTATTTTGATAGTGTGCTATTGGAATCTATGTCTGTTTCCAATTTGAACCAATTCCTCTTTGTCTTACCTTTTCTTGTGTGCTTTATTCTGGAACTTTTACAAACCCATTTTCTTTCTTTTTGCTGGAGCTGATAGGACCTTAATGTCCTGCAAGCGCGTAAAACACAAAATTAACCAAGAGACCTCACCAAATGTGAAAATACAAAGGAATTTGATTTGTAATTTTTCCGAACAGGTTTCAATAGACTTACAACTTACATTCGAATACGGTTTCCTCGAACACATTGTTTATTCGAACTCATTGGTGTGTCCCAAATTCTTTCCTTGCTTTTTCATTTTAAAAAAAAAATTTTTTTGTATACGATTTCCTCGAACCACGGTTTTCCGGAACTATTTTGAATGTCCCAAGAAGTTCGAAGAAACTGTTCTTGAGTGTATATTGGAGAATATGGAGATGACACCATGGTCGCTCTGATTAGCGACCAACAAGAAGTAGATAGGAGAAACAGATTATAATTTTGTATTTTTAGTTTAATTTTTGTTGTTGTTTGTTTCGTTTTTTTTTTTTTTTTTTTTTTTGTTTTTTTTGTGGTCTGTTTAATAAAAAAAAGAAAAACTAAATGGCTATCCTGCTCATAACTGTTGAGAAAATAAAATATAGCAATGGAGAAAATTATAGATTGCTCGATAAGTGTGTACACCTTGGAGTAGCAATGAAGACATTCATCACAATCAAAAGCTGTTAATATGTAAGTCACATGCGGAATGTTTCATAAAGATATGATCTAAAATCATGTGATGATGCAATTGGTCTTGCTTGGAGAACATGAATCTTGTGTACCTTATTTGCCTGGAAATGCAAACCTCCCAAAGTTCTTGTCAACGAAAAATATATTGTATGACACTATTAAAAATAATACCAGAAATCTTCGCTGTTTTAATGGTATTGTAGATGAGAGATCTTGAAACTGATGAATGAAAGACGAAAACTAGAACGCAACAGCAATGAATATAAAGAAGCTATTAAGATTATAAAACGTGAGTGTAAGAGAGCAAAGGAAGATTATATTGAACATGAATGTCACAGAATTGAAAGACTAAAACAATCTAACACCAAACAATTCTACCAGTCAATACAAGATCTAAGTGGAAAACGACCAGCCGTGGCAAGAAAATGTGTTAAAGACGCAAACGGTAATATACTTATCGACAACAAAGAAATTTTGGAACGTTGGGCAGTATACATAAAAAATCTATGCGCGGATGACAAAAGAGGAACGAGCTTGGATAAAGAAATCTCTACTGTGAACACGGGTCCCCAGATTATGCGAGAAGAAGTAGAAGCTGCTTGCAAAGAGATGAAAAGGGGAAAGCAGTAGGCCAAGATAGCTTCTCAATAGAATTGATTGACGCCCTCGACGATCTGGGAATAGACATTCTGACAAAAGCCTTTAATGTCTTATATGAAAAGGGTGAATTGCCTAATGTCTTAAGACAATCGGTATTCATTACGATACCCAAAAAACAAGGAACTATTGACTGTGACCAACACAGAACAATCAGCATAATGAGCCAGGCCACAAAATTATGTTAAGAATACTTATGAAAAGAATGAGGAGCAAGATCTCTCCAGAGATAAGAGACGAGCAGTTTGGTTTTGTTAAAGAAAAGGGTACGGTAAATGCAATCTTTACATTGAAAACATTAATGCAACGGTCAATCGAAAAACAAAAATCACTTTATCTATGCTTCATTGATTATTCCAAAGCTTTCGATTCAGTACAGCACGATACGCTATTCAAAATCTTAGGAAAGATCGATATAGACAGTAAGGACCTTCGACTTGTGAAAAACTTATATTGGAATCAAACAGCGTGTGTTAAACTGGATAATGAAACATCGGACTTCTTTAACATCGAGAAGGGAGTAAGAAAAGGTTGCGTCTTATCACCGGACCTATTTAACATATATAGTGAAATAATATTCAAAGAAATTGAAGGAGATATGAAAGGCGTCGTCGTTGGAGGGCAGAATAAGAATAGCATAAGATACGCAGACGATGGTTCTCTGATGGCCTACTCTCCAGAACACGTGCAGAAAATGTTAGATATAGTGGTGTGAAAAAGTGAAGAGATGGGCCTAGAACTAAATATTAAGAAAACCGAATGCATGGTGGTCTCAAAGAATGACAACAACACGACCTTCCACTTGTCAAGCAAAGGAGAGACCATCAAACAAGTAAAGAAATTTAAATATTTAGGCACTATCATCACCCATGACGCACGTGACATAGAGGATATAAAACAAAGAATAGCAATAGCAAAAAACGTGTTCCATAAAATGCGACCAGTTGTGTCAAACAACAACCTAAACTTGAAGACCAGAATGAAAGTAGTAGAAACATATGTCATAAGTACCCTTTTATACGGTTGTGAAACGTGGACGCTTGACAAAGAATGTACGAGGAGGTTGGAGGCATTTGAGATGTGGGTATATAGAAGAATGTTGAGGGTATCATGGACAGACAGGTGTACGAACGAGGAAGTGTTGGAGAAGGTGAGAAAGGGAAGAATACTGATCGATAACATCAGAAAGAGGCAGTTACAGTTTCTGGGACATGTGTGGAGAAGAGACGGAATAGAAAAGTTGGTAACATCTGGGATGATCGAAGAAAGAGAGCTAGAGGAAGACAAAGAATGACTTATCTAAATAACGTAAGAATGGCCAAATGTGACTTTAAAAGTAACACAGATTTCATGCGCACAGCAGAGGATCGTGATTCGTGGAGACAGTTGACCGGCAACGTGCTCAAGAGCGCAAGCCACGATGGATGATGATGAGATAAGTTGGAAACAACGTGTATTGATATACAGGTCTGATATCCAAATTCAATTATGGGCCTAGTTTCCCATTGTTGTGCTGGACAATAAATTGTGTCATTTTTTAAAGATTTCCATTACAACAATGAACAATATTGGGTTATCAGACCTTCAAATAAGGGCATGTCAGTTTGGGACATTTGTGATTATTATTAAAGAAATTAATTGACTTAAGTATTTGAGGATATTCTATTTTATTTATAACATGTAAAAGAAAGGGATTTATTATTTTCACTGCCGATGTTAGCAGATTGTTTGGGGGGCTTTATAGCCGAGGATGAAGGAATAGTTTAATAATGCATAGCTGGCTCATGTTGGTCTCTCATTTATTCAAATTTAAACAAACGTTTTCGGGAATTATTTTACTTTGTTTTTTTTTTAAATTATTATTTAACACCACAATCAAACAGTAGTCCTCATGAGGAATCGTCGCTTTCTAGGTCTATTTGATCCTTGACGTCTTGCAATTTGTCCTTCAATACTCCCACATTTAGGAGCGGCACAGACATTCTGAAGTCGTGAATGCTTGGTCTGTGGACGGCTTCACCTGCTCGAAGATATTCGCTATCCAAAATCAGCTCATTTGGGTTGCCTAAAGGTCTGAGGAAAGATAAAAGACTTTAAATTTAATGCATTCCCTTAAAGTTTTTTGTTTTGTTTTGGGTTTTTATTTGGGGGGGGGGTTGTTTTGTTTTTTTCCTTGTTTTTTTGTTGTTGTTTTGTTTTGTATTTTGTTTGGCGGGGGGGGGGTATTTTTTATGTAATACTCTCTCTGGACCATCTTAATATAAACCTTTCGTTGGGAGTATTGTATCAGTATGTGTACAAGTGTTTGAACGGCCATTTGCTCCTGTTCTACCTTGAAATAGCCTCTTCCCTTATCTTATGTGACTGATCTGAATAGGGTTGTAGTTCAGTGTTTAAGTACCAGTACATTGTCCTGTGCTCTGATAAGACTTATGAGTGTTGCAGGCGGCTTGAAGTTGAAGCTTCTAAAACTAGTATACTCAACGTTTTTGCAGAGCACCCTTGTTGTAATATGTTTGCCCTTTCGCCCTAGCATGGTGTCATATATGGGTGACCTTGATACTAAAAAGTGGACTAAAAAGTAAGAGAAATATGAAATTTTAGGGGGTTTTTTTCTTTGTTTTTTTTTTTTTTTTTTGTTTTGTTTTTTT
Source organism: Berghia stephanieae (assembly GCF_034508935.2). Classification (NCBI taxonomy): domain Eukaryota; kingdom Metazoa; phylum Mollusca; class Gastropoda; order Nudibranchia; family Aeolidiidae; genus Berghia; species Berghia stephanieae. Next base: position 14,892,296 of record NC_088360.1, on the reverse strand, counting down.
TTTTGTTTCGTTGTTTTTGTTTTTGTTTAGAGCCTAAGGGAAGGGTGGTTGGCTTTGGTTGGCGGGGGAGGGGGGGGGGGTCATTGTATAAAACTATTCATTTTCTTTTATTACAGAATATCGAATTGAACTCGACTTCTATATATTTTCTTTATCATAAGTCCAGTTCTCTGCATCTAAATCATCCCAACACATTACCGTTTTCGGCAGTGGGTCGCATATTGTTCTTAAAAATGCAACTTACTTGCTCATGTTAACTGCAAATGCAGAGCCAGGTCGTGAGTTTTGACGACTTAAAGGTTTGACGTTTTTCAAGTCGATTTCTTTAGCCTTTGACAACGATAGTTCAGTGGGAGAGGCTGCCCGCGAGTTTTGTTTGGATCCTGCTCTGCTGTCGATTCCTTGTTTCCTGAGCAATTTACGCTGGTAGTTCCGGTAGGCATCTACTAACTCTCTGTAATGTAAGACAGTGTGGCAATTTCAATAAATTTGACAATTTTTAAATTTATTATTTTTGAGTCGGAGGAGGAATTTCCTCCTTTTAAAAAGTTACATTTACCCCAATCCAATGTTCTGGCTGTAACAGACTTGATTTGTGATGGAACAGATAATGCAGTTTCCTACTGTCCAGAACTTAGCTAGAGTATCAAGGATACTTTATCATCATAATTGTTCTAACAGTGGGGGTTAGTGCAGTTAAAAAAAAGAAGAGAAATGGGGCTTAAAGGCAAGTTTCCTCCTTTTTCACTTTTTTGTCACCATCAGCACAGATTCAATTATTCTTTAAAGCTATGATATGACGCCTTTGCAGCTGGATGTTTTCACAAACTAACGTAATTCTTGTCAGAATTACAAATGAATTGAACCCAACCCTTTTATGTTTGAATATCAATTCAGTTTTCAATGTATAAAACAACCCGACGTGTAAGCCAGTGGTCATGTTTACTCTTGGTCATTCATCTCTTTCGCTCTCTCTCTCTCTCTCTCTCTCTCTCTCTCTCTCTCTCTCTCTCTCTCACACACACACACACACACACACACACACACACGCACACTCGTTCTTTCTTTCTTTCTTTAATTCGTTCTCTATCCCTTTATTTCTTTCTTTCTCTGTCTCTCTTTTGTAATTCTGACAGGAATTACTGTAGTTTGTGAAAACATCCAGCTGCAAAGGCGTCATATCATAGCTTTAAAGGATAATTAAATCAGTACTGATGGTGACAAAAAGTGAAAAAGGAGGAAACTTGCCTTTAAGCCCTTAAACACGCAAACTCGCTTTCTCTTATTTTCTCTTTCTCAGTCTCTCTCTCTCTCTCTCTCTCTCTCTCTCTCTCTCTCTCTCTCTCTCTCTCTCATTTCATCCCAGTCAACCATTAACATATTGATAAGAAAATCTACAATACTTACCCAAAGTCAATCTCTCCGTCCCCATCTGTGTCTAATTTCTCTATTAGATTTTCCATCTGATGTTCGCTGAAGTTCAAGCCAGCATTCTAAAGAAATGAAAGTTTAAGTCATACGATTTTTAAAAAAAACTTTAGCATTTCTGAAACGCAATATCCACTAAACTGCTCAAAGCGCTTTACAATGGGCCTTGACAATGCTCTTTAGATTGCTATGGTCCCTGACCAATGATTACACGAAACATGTAGAACGATTCATGGCACCTGTTAGGCAATATTACGATTTTTTTTCAGACAGAGACAACGCTGTTAACGGCCAGGTACTCATTTCACAACCGAGTACGATGAGAGAATGGGGTTAAAGAGCCTTTTCCTCTGACTTAACTATGCGCCGATATAATAATGCTAATAATAATAGTAAAATGATAATAACATCATCGCAACAATAGTAATAATGATAATAACGATGATGGTGATGATGATGATAATAATAGTAATGATGATGACGATAATGATGATGATGGTAATGATATTGATTATGATGTTCACGATGATGATGATAATCATCATCATCATGAATGACAAAATGATTGCAAACTCTGATTTTGTGATTTGAGATTTAAGGAGTATGAATTTATATAAATGCACAATTATTAAAACCTAGACCGAGTCCAATGCAACTAGAAGAGTAATCTGTAATTGTAACCAAGGCATATAATATTATATTAAATCTCACGAAGATGGCTTACCGTAATCCCTTGCCTAAACTCATCCTTGGAAATGCTACAACTTCTGTCAGTGTCCAAGCGCACGAACAGATCCATCATACGGAGGCCGTTGTCCTTGACAAATTTCACCAACATCTCCAAGGGGTCCCCGACCTTCGGCGTCATCATCTCTTTCAAGAATTTCTTGGGAATTCCCTTGGCTCTCATGATACCGCCGAAGTTGGCTTTGAAGGCTGGCCGGAGCTCTTGGATTTGGTCTCGTATGTCAAGGAATTCTTTTGAAACGACGAGACTCTGAGGATCAGACGTCAAAGTGAATAGAATAACTAGTAACATCAGACATTTTAGTAATGAATAATAATGAAATAAATATAAAACATTCCCGCAGATTTACCATTCTCAATGCGCTTCACAATGTTTCATTTATTTCGCCAGCAGGTCATATCCATGGAAAAACTCCATGCAGTACCAGTCGCCTGTTAGGCGTCCGTTTTGTTCTAATACCCTTACAATATCCACCACTGTCTATAGCTAGATAGTAATAATTCAAACCTGAGTCGAGTAGGGTAATGTGCCCGACCCAAGGACAAAATGACAGGACCACAATTTTATACGATTATTGTCACCCGTTCAGCCAATCACCAAGTTTACGATTGCTTGATTCTGCGACAAGAATGGACAACTTATCGCTGAGCCACCGAGTTACACAATGTGATCCGCAGTGTCGATCTGCTATTGTGTCGGAATTAAGTAGATTAGTTCATCTTGATTTAATAAGGTTTAAGACGATTTGCCACAAATTCCAGCCTCTCGGTATGCTCTCATTATAGACGGAACGACATTGACGTCACTCAGCTTTTTGTTATTGGTTATAGACGGCCATTTTAATGATTTGTTATCTCTAAATATATCAATCAGACTGTAAACGTTCAAGGTTACAAATAGTTTTATAGTGTTGGTACCTTACATCCGGCTGTCAGATTTTGTGAGTGTTTTACCTAAACGCATAGCACCGATTGGGTAAATTAATTGCATCTTCTCATGAAGGAGTCCTACACAAAAAGTATGAGGATGTCTTTCTCCACTAAACATGATCATCTAAACATTTAATTGTTAACCAGTTAATTGCTGATCGCTGGAACAAAATTCGAATTTAATAATTTGGTTAGAAAACTCGTCCTTCAATAAATCAAAAATAAATAAATAAAATAAAATTCCCTTTATTCAACCCATAGGGGAAATTTCTCTCTAGGGTCTATTCCAATGGAAGATGAATAACCCAGGCGTCAGCTGCAGTGCTGCGCTGTAAATTGAACTACGGCGAGGTGACTTGCTCAAGGCCACACAGCGTAGCGGCGAGTACTTTTCAGGTACGAAGCAAAGACCGTACCGCTGAGCCATGCTACCCCCTATTATATCGATCGATTTAAATGACCCTCGTCTTTACAAACACTCTCAAACCTGGGACTTTGCGAAGTCCCAGGTTTGAGAGTGTTTGCCAAGATGAGGGTCATTTTACTCGACAGATATTTGAAGTTCGAGTTTTCTGGCCAAATGTTTAAATATGAGTTTTTCCATAGTAAGGCAGTTTGCTGGTTAAGCATTACCCCTCCATAATTTTAACCGGGTCGGATGATCACACTGTAAACTGTAAAAAAAAAATGACTTTGAATTGCTCACTCTTCCTGAAAAAAAAATAAAACTCGTTCAGAGCCATTAGGCCCAATGGGCCGGAGTTTATTTCGGTTTCTATAAGTTAAAATGGACAATAATAATTGTTTGCGACCCACCCTTTTAATAGGACGCTAGTCTATCGCAAAGTACTTTCCGCCAGCTAGATGGACAGGAGGGTAAAAAAAAATCTCAATTTTACCCAGAATCGATCTCGATACCTTTGCGTGTGAAGCGAGTGGTCTACCTACTGAGCTATCGGTAACCCCCCCCCCCCCCCCCCCACACACACACACACACACACACTTTCTGAAATTGTCATTATATTTTACCAAAGAATGTTGCTTTATCAAATTCTATCTGGGTAAACTGCAGCAAAACAGAAACATTTTCTCCACTTTAAATATCGCGGTAAAAATGAACATTTTGTAATCAGATAGCATGCATAACAGTTACCTGCTATCAACAAGAGTGTGAGAATTGAACTTTCTATCTTACCTCAAATCCCAAATGTTCTATCACCAGAGTTGGATTGCACAAAACTGTCCTCATTGCCAAAATGGCGTCTTCATTGGTGAGCGGGTTGTCCGCTAACTGAAAAAAGGGAGAGGGGTGGGGGAATCACAAGACATAACTATTTGATGTTTTTGGATTCTACTAAATTGAATTAGTAGTAAGCATCGAAATAGACTGGGAACGAATAATTACAATAAGTTGTGGACAATGAATACAAAATGGTGGTGTGCTTTGTTCTGTTTGTTTTGTTTTCTTTTAATCGTCGTTGTCTATATAAATTGTGTTGTTCCAACGCTGCGGTCATTGGAAAACCCTGTCATTTCTTTGTAAATACGTAATCGTTGAGTAAAGCTTTGAACGCGTTGAATAAAAAAAAGAAATTATTCAACGATTGCAGAATATTTTCCTTCATTTTATTGGTTTAAAACAAGGTGTAGCAGACAGCTGATTAGCAATTAAAAATAATATTTTTGGTGCGTATGAACACAAATTTAACGTTTTTCACTTCTTTTTTTTTTTTTTTTTTTTTTTTTTTTTTGGGGGGGGGGGGGGGGGTCACAAATTATGGCGAATAGAAGTACTTCTTATACTACCATACAGTGGGTCAAGACATATCTAAGAGTCTTAATTGGAAGAGGGGGGGGATGTAAACGTTTTTTTTTTTCTTTGTATTTATTAAACTCGTTATCTTTTATCATGCAATAACATACACTCGCACTCACACAAGCACGTAGTGTCATTTGGAACGATAAAAATAACTCGTGTAATAAATACAAAGAAATGAAAGGATCGTATAATATACCTTGATAAATTCGAATCTACCTTCATTTTGTAAAATGTGTTCAAACGCGTTGTCATGAAATATAGAAAGCACAAGAAAAAGGAATTTGGTTTCCAAGTTGTCATACAAAAGGCAGTAAGATTTTCCGGATCAACCAAGCTTACATCTATCGACTTTAGAGATTCATTGCCGACCAGTCTAGTGAAGAACAACAGGAGTCCATCCACGTTGATACGACACGACCTCAAGTTGATGGCTCTCATGATGCTGTTGTGACGAAGCGCGTGCCCTAAAGCTTCAGTGCTGTCTCTGCCGAGTCCGTTCATGGATAGGTCTAGGTTTTTGATGCTAACATTTTCCTAGAAACGAAAAGGGAAGAACAAATTATGAGGTATTAAAATATTCATTATCAATGTACTGGACAGACAAAGCTAATGTGGCATCTAAAGCGCCTATGATAGCAACTTCAAATGGCGACAAAAGGTGTAATGGCAATCTACCAATCTTTGAATACTTTTCCGTACTCATGAACATTTCTGAACCCGTCCGATAGCTGTGTCACAATGCAGCTTTCAACCAAATACTCTAAGGTTTCCAGACCGCTATCACAAGGAGTGCAAGTGGGCATAGAGGCTGCCGTTGGACAGCTCTGAAACCGAAGTCTCTTGACCGCCACTCCTCTTACTGGTGCAGAACCCAAAAAGCCACAGGCCTGAGGAACCGTTAGCTTTCCAAGTCAATCTCCTAATTGCCTCCCCTTCCAAAGCCAGGGGAGCTCAGTCCAATAGCTTCATTCTCGCGCATGTTATCCAAATGCAGGTTCTTCTAACACCGCCCAATAAGCGGCTGGGTACCCCAGTTCTATCCTAATTCAACGGAAAGTACATTAGTAGCAGTAAATCGATGTCCTTTAAAGGGGTAAGACAAACTTTAACAAACAAGGATAAACCCATGTTCATGTGATGAGAAAAGATAGAAAAAACGTCAATGAGAGTGGTAGATCACTTTGAATTGTAAATCTGACAATAAATTATAATTATTTGTGATCATTTAGATATAGCAAGGCAGCTTATCATAGAGTACTTTCTTACTGGAGCAGGGCCTCAACCAATGTTGGATTGACAGAAAAGTAAAAAAAAAATATGTGGTCTCTTTACGAATTCGAATCAGATCCGTTTGTGCTTGAGCCGTGTACTCCATCACTTGCATTACTAGACTGCTTTCCACAGTTTTATGGACAATGTTAGCTGAGGACTGAATAGTTTGATATTATCACTGATTCACACTTTAGTTCCTACTCATATTTTCGTTTTAGAAAATACAAATTAAAGCGTACCTTGATTCCCTCGGCGACATATGCCATGCCAGGTCCCCTTAGGTGGTTCCAGCTGAGATTCACAGTTTCCAATGTTTCATTTTCGGCTGAAAAAGACAATCTGTGGTCAGACGTGTCAAAAAAGTAGTTTGTCGGGATAACCTGGGCTCTTAAAATTGACTTTTAAGCTTAACGTGTACATAAATGCAGGTCTGACATCCGAACGCATTTATGATCCAAGTTTAGCATTGTTGATTACAATTTTTGCGTCAATTTTTTTTACGATTTCCATTACAACAATGAGCTCATAATGAATTGGGTAGTAGCATCGAATGGCTACACCTCTATTTTGAATCTTTTAAAACATTCTTCAAATTCTTTTCCTGCCCTATAGGCTGTCTCGTAGCCTCCTGATAGGCTTGTCACTGGGCAGTGGATGACGATGTGGTCCATTGTCTCAGGGCCTCCTTGGCAATGACGGCATGCATCTGATTCTCTCAGATTCCATCTATGCATGTTAGCTGCGGTTCTGCAATGTCCTGTCAACATGCGGTTGGAGGTGACCCAGCATTTTCGGCTAGTGCAGAGAAAGCCAGGTGTTCTTTCTGTTGGGTCGGGTATGATGTCGCCTCCCCTGTGGCTGTCTTGGATGCACATCGACATCCATTCCTCTTTCACGTTGAAATGTTGTCTTGAAGTTTTAAAAGGTTTCCTTGATTTCAGTCTTGACGTTGTTGGGGCTTCTTCTAGGACCTCCTTCAATGGGACCCTGTCAGTGATCTCCTCAATTTTGGCATGCATTCTTTGGTTTAATTCTTGTCTTCTGATATCAGGCGGTGCTATGCCACTTAGTGTTGGGAGCCATTGGGTTGGGGTTGACTTGAGGCATCCTGTTATGATCCTCATTGATTCTCTTAGCTTGACATCAATCAGTTTGGCATGTGGGCTCCTCATCCAGACTGGAGCGCAGTATTCTCCCACGCTGTAGCAAAGTGCCAAAGCAGATGGATTGTCACGTTGCTGCCGTGCAAGGGCTTGAGTGCTACAATGACTCTAAGGGTGATACTAGCCAAGATCCAATCATGCTGGGACAGCCGAAGACGAGAAGTCAGACAAAGAACAATCCAACCCGGCGTCCAGACAAGGCTTGCCTTCTCCTGGACCCACACCTCTATTCATGAATTGGGTTAACAGACCTAGCTACAAATAAGTGCACGGCGTTTCAACATAATACCAGACTGACAGGTGGTATGGAAAGAAGCTACAAATTGACACAAGTATGGTAACAGAAAAACTTTAATTTTCAGTATAATGAAATATGCTGTAAGAAAAGCGGTTCGTGAACTAGGGCGAGATAAATACTCACGATGATTACTGTCAAATATTTAAACACTGCGAGAAGACTAAGGCTTGATATTTGTCAGAACATCCGGTCAATGTAAATACATAGAATAATACGTAAGCTATATGGTTCCTTGATAATAGTACCCATATCATTGAATTAAAACCATATATCGATATAAAGTCTCTACTAGCAATTTTGGAATTAACCCGCTTTGGACTCTCTGTGTTTTCGTAAAGAGAGCTGTTAGGCCTACAGTGATGCCACATGGACTTCAACATTCAGGTCGCATTGAAGCACGCTGTTTTCTCAGTTATTATCCCAGGTTGGTGTAAAATAGAAGGAGACCGTCTGTACAGGGTTAAGACTGTATGCAAATTGTGTAAATCTTTAAAGTTATCGATGATGTGGTGTCTCACTCAGTTCCTTTACTGGAAAGTCGTCGCGAGGATGAATGGGATACAGTTACTGTTGATCAGTCGGCAACCTTCTCCTGTAACAATGGTAAGGGCATCTTGGTCCATTCTTTGATGGTTTCCATCCATATCTTCTTTCGACTTCTTCTCCTTCTCTCTCCCTCCTACTTTACCATGTAGTAGTGTCCTGCGCAGAACACATGTTGAGTAAAATGACCGAACCAGGACAATTCTATAGTATCCTATAATTAGCCTTGACATCCTTGATGGTGAGGTGGGAAGTGCCAAAAAAACATTTGACGTAAAAAAAAAACAACTGAAAGTTCTCGTCCCTCATACGCCTACCAGCCCTTATCACTCCTACCACACCCTCTTTACTCATACACCCACACCAGGCTAACGCTCCATTCACACTCCAACCACCATAGAGTACAAACGCTACAATTTATTCTCCATTTTATTTTATTTGTTTTCAACGTTCATGTGTTTATTGTTGTGCTGACGAAGGCTTTGCACCCGAAACGTCTATAGTCTGTATTGTTCTCATCCGAAGCCTTTCCATTATCACCTTTTCGTTGGGAATTTGTCAATGAGAAATATGACTTTTTCTAAATGCTCAAGGAGAAAGCTACCCTTAGTACAAGGAGCAAACGTATCCATCTAGTTTACTTTGGTGCATCAACCTACCATGAAAAAAACAATCAAAGATAAAATTGATATTTAAAAAAACAACTCACATAAAGCCTTTCCCAGCAAGGCACCGCTGATTCCGTGAAAATGATTTCCACTCAAGTCCAATATCCGAATTGTTGTGTTTTTCTACAGAACAGAAATTGATTTAATGCTATCATTATTAATGACTATTTATATATATATATATTATATATATATATATATATATATATATTATATATATATATATATATATATATATATATTATATAGTGCCCGCGTGTACACGGCGCCGAAAAGTTGATTTGAAGTTTAAAAAATCAATAATATAAGATCTTAGTTTTTATATACCACATTCCTCCTCTCTGAAACATATTAACTCAACCCAAGGCAGATTTTTTCGGCTATAAATGCAATTTCCTACATCTGAATCAACCCGATATAATTTTTTTTTTAATAGCAATTTTAAAAGAGAACAAAATGCCAAACTCGAAACGGTTTAGGCACAAACCCCTTCTTTAGCCAACAACAAAAAATATAATATATAATAATAATAACATAAATACATTACTTAAAAACCAGATGGACGGCAGATAAATATTTCTCTTACTTTTCAACTCTGGTTTTTAAGTAATGTATGTTTTTATTGGGTTTTATTTCTTTTGGCTGAAGAGGGATTTTGAAAACTTTCCATTATACGGTTTTGGATCTTAGTGTTCTATATTGTACGATGATAGGTCCCTTGTTGCTTTTGACAAAAAAAGTTTACCTTTACGTGCCGAAAGATTAAGATGTTAACGTATATGTCAAACATACGTAGCGTTGAGACTTCTAACTAACCAGTTAATTGTCATACTCTGGAAAAATATTTATCTTAGAATTTGGCCAGAAAACTCAGTCCTTCAAGTATTTTATTTGAAGGGTGAGATTTCTGGCCAAGTTTTATATACCAGGCATATATATATATATATATATATATATATATATATATATTATATATATATATATATATATATGTATGTGTCTGTGTGTGTGAGTGTGTGTGTATGTGTCTGTGTGTCTGTGTGTGTGTATGTGTCTGTGTGTGTGAGTGTGTGTATGTGAGTGTGTGTGTGTGTGTGTTTCTAGATAAGGCAGTTAACTGGTTAATTTAACGAAATGCTTAAGATTGTGTTGACCAGTTCGGGCCTTCTCAACCACTTGTGAGATGTGAAACAAAAAGAATTTTGGCCACAATGAAACATGGTGTTATTTCAGTGAACAGCAAAGAGTATTTTGATGGATTATAACTCCTTACCTTCAAGGCATCACCAAGATACTTTGATGCCTCTTCCTCGAATTGGTTGTCTGAAAAAGATGTAAAAGATTTGAGATTAATTGTGTTGAAAACTGTAAACTACGAAGTCGCAGATTTGAGAGTTTTTGCCAAGAAGAGGGTCATTTGAATCGATCGATATTTAAAGGACGAGTTTTCTGGACAAATATTTCAATGCGTGTCATTCCATAGTAGGCCAATTAACTGGTTAAAATATAATTTAAACTTATCTTTTCACAGGTTGAGTTCAAATAAATATCTTTGATGAAGACGGTGAGTTTTGGTTCTTGAACTTCAAAGTGGTATTGGTTAAATTTGATATAAGTATGGCGTCTTCTCGCAACTTTTTTCAATATTGAGCGTGGTATGTGGCTAGATAGGGACATTCATTTCAAGACTGTTTCAATGGGTAAGACATGTCACACATGCTATTGTTGTGTTCTTAATAAAAGGAAATATCTAACAGATGACTTGTGTATGATTCAAAATTTCGTTAAATATTTATTTTCTCAGGTATGACTAAAACATTGTGAAATGCGATGAGCAAATGGTGCAAATACGCTGCACAGACGTGCACATTGTCTGTCAATATCTATTTGTGGCTCAATTTAATTAAGACGGAGAAGAGAAATCTTTGAAAAAATGGGGAAAAGAAAATGTTCAGTAAGATGAATGCATCAGTAGTTTGTGCTATCACTATGTGCGGCTACGTGGTCTGGTGGTATGACACACGCTTTCGGATCGGAAGATCCTGGGTTCGAGCTTCGCTCGGCGCACAATTGAGTCCTTGGAAAAGGCTCTTTACTCACATTCTCTCACCGTACCCAGGTGTAAAATGAGTACCTGGTCGTTAACATCGTTGTCTCTGTCCAAAAAAAGATTGTAATATCGCCTCGCGGGCGTCATGTCTCGTCCTGCATGTTAAGTGTTGCTGTTGGCCAGGGACCCATTGTAAAGCGCTTTGAGCACGTTTAGTGGATATTGCTCTCTACAAAAGCTCAATTTGAAGCTCAATTTAATGCAGCAGTAGGTAAGAGAGTAAAGATTAATGCACAGCGAAAGTCTGAAACCCCATGTTTGCAAGCTTAGATACAAAGCGAATAAATCGGTTGTCTCACATCAAAATGGAGGGTGACGTACCAGAGTTGTTTACATTCATTTTTTTTTTTTTGGTTTAAATTATTCCATTTATACTGTCTTATTTGCACCACTCAACAATTTCTATTTCATGCGCTTCAATTGAACATCAATATATAAGGAAAAAAATGAAATGGAAAGGCTTCAAAATGAAACAATACTTACAATGTATGTTTCTGCCTAATACCTTTCGACAACATAACGAACAATAGATAAAGAAATTCAAATGGACAAAATTATACAATGAATGAGTATGAGTTGTGTGCCCTATCAACCAAAATTATACAATGAGTATGAGTTGAGTATGAGTTGTGTGCTCTATCAACCAAAATTATACAATGAGTATGAGTTGTGTGCACTATCAACTAAGCTGCTGCGCGCTCTAGTTAAATTTATATCTTTTTTCTATATGAAAGGGTTTTTTTCCCAAAAGTACCGAAATTTACTCCCGCTTACTGGCAGCTTTGAGTTTGCATAAGCAATCACTGTCTTCCATAACTTTGGCAAGCCAGAAGGCACCGTCTGGTCCCAGGTGGTTGTCGCTGACATCCTGCAGAGAAGAATAAGATATATTAAATATATGACCTTCCGTCTCAAAGCGGTATTATGTCTGGATGCAGTAGGTGGTGGAAATTGAATACAGAGCCACAAATGTTACACATGGGGTTCATTTCTATTCGATATAGGAGAGGATGAATACAAATCTTACATTTTAAAGCCCGATGTTAATTTTTCCAATCACTTACACAAGGCGGCCAACTGTCTAAGACGGCCACTTTTCTGAGATCCCCATCAATTAATTGAATTAAAAACATTGTCCTCATTGTCCTCGATTCAATATATAAACCCAACCCGAGACTTTACTATTATTATGCGGCTTCATGGTTTTGTAGTATGATACTTGCCTTCAAACCAAAAGGTTTGGGTTCAAGTTCCGTTCTGAGCGGCGGATAATTGATGACTTGGAAATGGCTCTTTACTCACATTCTCCAATCGTGCTCAGGTGTAAAATGATTACCTGACCGGTAAAAGCGTTGCCTCTGTCGAAAATTGAAATCAATATCGCCGAACAGGGGGCATTATCGTATCGTATGTTAAGTATTGCTGTTGGCTAGCGACCCGTATCAAACACTTTGAGCAAGTTTATTGGACATTGCGTTATACGATAAATGCTCTGGTCTCTAATTGTTCCTTTTTTCACTATGCATTCAAATTTAACATTTAAATCAAACTGACATAATACCGTTTCGAGGATTTCGATCAGGAAAAGTAGTACTGCAGAGCCATAAGACCTATAGAGCCTGAGTTTATCCCGGTTTCTATAACGTGAAAGGGACAATAGCAATTGCCTGCTATTTGTTGGAAAGGATGCCAGTCTAGTAGTCGCAAAGTACTTTCCGCTAGATATAAGAGACCCAGATATCCATTTACTGCTGGGGCTGGGGGGGGGGGGGTCAGAAAAAACCTCGACTGCATCGAGGACCGATCTCGGCTCCTTTGCTTGTGAAACGAGCGCTCCACCAACTGAGCAACCGGGACACCCGAATTTGATTGTAGTTCAAAACTTATTGTCAATGAGCAGACTCACAACTCTCAATGCCACGCGATGATAGGGACTCGGTCTTAGTTTCAATAATTTTAAAATAATATATAACTTACCAATATTTTGACCACCCCATTTGATTGCATCATATCTGCAATGTGCTTCATTCCGATTGGTCCTATTTCGTTGCCGGGTAGATGTAACTCGGTCACTGTAAAACTGGTCTGAGAAGGGATAAATAAATCGAGTACCCATTCAATAAACAGAACATCAGAATTGTTTGATAAAGCGGATATTCATTTGTTTTGAAGTTAAATGTATTTTTTTTTTTACATTTTAGACGTTATCGAGAGAGAGAGAGAGAGAGAGAGAGAGAGAGAGAGAGAGAGAGGGAGAGAGAGGGGGGGGGTGTGTATGTATGTGTGTGTGTGTTGGTGAAAGAAGCTGAGAGAGGGTGGAATGCATCAAATTATGAAAAAAAATGGGACATATTAGGAGGTCTGTTAATCGAACGAGATTATGGGCGTGTTTTAAATTTTTGCAATGGACTGTATTTTGAGCTGGTTTGAGCGAATTACCATTACAATGAGACGATAGCAATCTATGCTATCAGACTTGCACTAAGAACGCACTTAAGATAAAACTCAAAAAGAACTATCATCACTCGACTCACTGACGTAAACAGAATTGAAGGCAGTTGTATTTTAGTAAGTACTTCCCCTTCGTGGTTTTTCCATGTGACCCACCGATGCAAACTGGTACTGCATAATGCAAGAAAATAAATTTAAAGTCAAACAATCAGAAGTGGTGGAGTATTATCTTATCTTTTTTAAGTTTAAAAAGCTGTATGTACTTTCTTCAAAAGAGAGTATAATTTTTAATCTTAGCTTCGTATATTGGAATGCATGTTCAATTTACATAATCTAGTGTAGTCCGATGTCATACCCTTTAGGAAGATTGAGTCACAAATGTCATTATTAAAATGTTGATATAGAAGAACATTTTTAACAATATTTATAGTACGTCTTCTTTCGATTTGAGTCACTTTGTAAAAGGCCAATGGCCTGGTTCAGTGTTACGTGCAAACAATTCCCAATGAGGAACATTGCAGAACAGTGCAAGTTATCGGAATCATACGCGGACTGGACGAGCTGGCGAGGGGTGGTAACTAGTGCGGGGAGGTCCTTGGCAAGCTTAAGGACCACGGTCCTACGGTCCTTGGGAAATGAAGACCGCAAGGACCGGTCCTAGGACCGGTCCGTTCATTCTTGAACCGTTAAAGACCGCTACACGATGAAAACCGTGGCCTACAGGAGTAAAACACACGGAGTAGTCACACTCATTTCAAATTGTAACCTAATTAGAGAAGAGGGGTGATGCCTTCTTTATTTGCTCACCGTACTTCATTGTTACTTCGATAATTTAATAAAATTTGAAATTTATCCCCATTAACGGAGATAATGGCATCGCCCAAGGCGTTGATCGAGTTGTTCGTGGCGTTGATACACAAACGCAACTCCTACCCCCCCCTCCCCCCCCCCCCACACACACACACATTAGAGGGCAGCGAGCATTGAAGAGTAAGAGAGAGACGTGAAGTTATAATAAGAGGGGGTGGATGAGGTGATAAGAGGGGTCGATGGTGACTTTTCGCCAGATCTAACAAACTCAGCTACCCATTCATTGCTGAGTAGACAGGGATTCAGAAAAAAATCGACTGCACCCGGGATCGATCTCTGGTCCTTTGCGTATAAAGAGAGTGCTCTATCAACTGAGCTATCGGGGTCCCCAAATATTCTATTGGACTTTTTTAAAATTCAGACGTTATAACTGGGCTTTTTGGAAGGAAGAAACTAATGAAACTCATATTATTTGATTAGTAAAAACACCAAACGAAATTTTAATATTATTGTATTATTTTAAATGACAACACTGCGATAGAAAGGAGTGGTGACAAGAGATGGACAAAAGAAAACAAAAAATCGGATTTGCTACTTGCTAGGTTCGACACACACACACACACACACACACACACACACAAACATGCACATCTTTTGTAGTCACATACATTTCAAACAATAACCCATTAGAGAAGAGGGGTCATGCCTTCACCATAGATCATTGTCATTGCGATCATTATGGTGTAGTAAATTTTGAAATTTACCCCGTATAATGGAATCGTCCAAGGCGTGCGCCTCCTGTTCCCCCCATCTCACACACGAAAGGGCGGTTTGCGGAGTGGAGGTTGGTGGTCGTCTGCCTGTATGGTCGTCTGTGTCGTTTAGTGTATGGCAAAGGGGGGTGGGTGCGATTAATTAAGTGGGATGGGTGGTGATTGGTGGAAGATAGGCAACCGAAGCAACGAATCGCTGGGGAAGTAGTAGGCTATGGCGCGAGACCGTAGGACCGTGGTCCTTGCAAGGACCGCCCCGCACTAGTTGAAAGGTGATAAGAAGTGAGGACCGCCGCCGATCTTCCCCTCTGGGACCGGTCTTCGGTTCACAGCTAAAAGACCGTCGGACCGCGGTCCAGACCGATCTTCAGCGCGGCACTAGTGGTAACCCTCTAGATGCCAGTTGCCTACTGTTCTGTAAGCCAAGGTGAGGCGAGACTCCTGTATAAATGACAATAAAGGAGTTATAAGTAATTAAGGACGCTTCTTCAAGATTAGGGGTGTAAAAATACTAGACATAAGGGGGAATGTGTCATAAAATGAGTCCGCTTCAATAAAACGAGAAAACATGAGTTTTAAATGGAGAGTTTAAATTAAAATTTGCTTCGGTTTTTTTAAAGCAATTTCGTTAAATTGCTTATTTTGTTTGCTGACGAAGGGTCTGTCCCAGAAACTTGTTACTTATCGCTTTTTATTGATATGAAGTCTCCACATTTTACCCCCCCCCCCACCCCCATTTAAAATCCTGCTGATTGTAAGATTTGATTCTTCAATTTAAGAGGTGGCGCGACTCAAATGGTTTTCTAAAAAATGAAAGACTTACCGCAAGACGTATTGCTATTGCTTTTGCCCCTTCAGATCCTAAGACTTGATGTGAGACATTGACTATGCCGCTGGCCACACTTCTGAGAAACTTCTTGGAGGGCGTGATTGCTGCATGACGACACGCGGATGTGTATAATTTGATGGCTCTTTGGGGGTCTTTGGGGCCTGGAAAGTCTTTGCAACTATCTGTGTCTAAACAAGAAGATGAAGTTACAGACCCAAACATAAACAAAATTAACAATTTATTAGTAAACAAAGATTAATGTTAACAAAAGCAGAGCCTTTGTATAGCATTACTATAGGTTTACAAAGTTCAAGCGTTTTACTGGTGAACAATGTATTATCAATAAACTTGTGGACATCGAGATTCTTAAGACTCCTGTTAAAAAAATTTTAGGACAAAGTTGTCTAAGCCTGTCTAAAATGGAATGGGAAATTGACATGAAGAGTTTGTTTCTTTATCCAAAACGGCTTATTGCCTTACTGGTGGATATAGATGTGCCCACTTTAGCAGAAAAACCACCATAAGATTGTTGAACCGACTATTTAATTAGTCAATTGTGAATTAGTAAAATTCAATCATAAACCTATCCGCATCATTTGGCCATAACTCCTTTTTTAAGGCTACATATTTTTTGAACCATTATTTTTTAATGAATTATGGGTCTTAAGTTTTCGAATGCTTTATTAAATTCAGTTTTTTATTAAGGTTTTTAGTGACATAATTTATCGAAAATCTTAAATTTTCTGATGAAATTGAGATTTTAAGTGTTGATGAAGAGTAAAAGTTATCTGGTACACAAGGCAAGTGATTTCATAATGCTACTAAAAGCAATGGAATTAAAACATCAATTAAGAGGAATGCTATGAAACTAAATAGCAGAGATTGTCGGCGGTATTGGTGCAGTAAAATTGTCAAAACCATTGAAAAATTTATGGATTTTTTTGTGGTAAAAACTAATGACAGATAAAACTTCAGCTTTTATAATGAACAATATTCACTAAATGTGCTCAAAGTGCATTACAAGGGATCCCAAGACAACAGAAACTTTTCGCATGTATGACGAAACATGAAACCATTGAGGCGCTTATCACTTTTTTCTGACAGATACAACGCTGTTAGCAGTCAAGTAGGCCTACTGATTTTACATCTGAGTGCGGTAACAGAATGTAGTAAAGAGCATTTTCTAAAGAATGAACTTTGCATCGCCCAGAGCGAAACTCAAACCAGAGACCTCATAATCCCAAGGCAAGGGTCATACCATAATAGCACAAAGATGGGAAAACTGATCCTCTATTTTTTGTATTCCCTGTCGCTAGACATGCGAGGGACGTCCGAAAAGAAATCGGAAATTGTATTGAATCGAAAAGTTTTAAATATATCCACTTAAAACTCACCTAGTATAATAGAGAACTACTCTTTAGCCTCTTTTCTATGCAGTTTCCATACCGATCGGTGCATTTTGCCAGCATGACAACAGCAATTAGATACCATTTCGAAAGAATTGTTCGTTAAGCTTTGAAAATCAAACCTGAACTTCCCAAAAATCTTCTGCATCCCATCACTTTCTTCATAAATTCCGCTTTAAAGATTCAACCACGTGAAAGTCTTACAGTGTCAGATTTGGACTGAGATAAACAAATGTTCCAGAAAATTATTGTTTGCTTTAAATTCCCCAACATGCTCAACAGTGAGATTTTCTCGGTCTTGATGACACCAATCCAGAAGGTTTCGGAAACTTCTACTCTTTGAAGCTTGTCTACTTTTGTTTAAAATGGCACACACTTTTAGATACCCCAATAATATGTCGTGAAAGTTTCATTAGTGTTTTCTTTAAATTTCAACTTTTAAAATGCCCCGAACGTTTACTTTCCTATTGCCTACCACATAATTTGATGATCTCGTCGACTCGAATAGTGTAGTGATCACTTTCTGACCTTTTTTGGCCCAGCAAATTTGGGTCAATTTTTTTAGAGTTGTAAGTTGTATGGTCGCTTTTAACCAAGAACATCACTGATAAACCTGAGACTTAGACATTGCATTCTCACCTTAAGTTTTGGTTATTTCATGATGAATTTCAGGCTTTCTTCCTTTTGTATTCAAAAAAGAGGACAGCTCCTACCTCCACCTTTGGTCATTCTAGATTTGGATTTACCATCGTAAAAACGCTTCCTAAATGTTGCATCCATAATTTGTGCTAAAATTTTATTACAAAATTTTTTCCCGATGTTTCTGTGTTTACTGATAAAAAGATTTTTGGGTTCTAAAATTATGCCCATTTTCGGTATCTCACAAGGAAATTAATGCTCTTACCATCATCGTCACTGCTGTCGAAATTTATCTCCGCTGGTGACGTAATCACAGGGGGCGGGACGGACAGAGCTTCAGTTTCTGATGTGTCTGTCAATTCGGAAAGATCGCTTGTTTTAGTGTCATTCTGTCGAAAATTATGAAATTAAAATTGGCATAAGGTATTGCAAACTTGACCAAAGGAAAGAGAATGGTGTGAGAGAGAATGAGAAAGGAGAGGGAGAGACTGAAAGCAGGAAGACGAAGCAAAAAAAGGTACCATGGTTCTTACATTTAACCAATAATCTAGAAAAGCACGTTAAAAATTTTGGACAGATACTCGTCCTTCAAATATCGATCGATTAAAATGACCCTCATCTAGGCAAAAACTCTCAAACTCGTGACCTATCATTCTAGAGTACTACAGTTAACTGGTTAAGCAAACCTGAAAATGGAGCATGCACGTG
>NC_088360.1:14863702-14868702 GCF_034508935.2 Berghia stephanieae | reverse complement strand
AACTTTCTGTTTCTGTATGTTTTTGTTTTGTTTTGTTTTATTGTTGATTTGTTTTGTTTTGTTTTTTTTTTCTTTTGTTGTTTTTTGTTTTTGTTTTTTTTTTTTTTGGGGGGGGGGGATTTGGGGGGGGGAGTTCAACTGGGATTTTACATCTTTGTCGGCCTCAGATTGCTAATGACAGCTTTCACAGGGGCAGCGTTGCACAGCAGTGAGGAATTTATTCTATACCCAAAAGTTTAAATCCCGTTCCAGCTGCGTGGACTAGAGCAAGTCATAACGCTCCAGGTCACTTTGAGGCTCTGCACTGCGAATAACGCCTGGGTTATTCCAGTCTTCCCTTGGAATAGCTACCAAAGAAAAATAATCCTGTTTGGGATGAATAAACAAAAGTCCCATGTAGCCAAATCAAATGAATGTTGTAGGTAACGAAGCACTTCCCCATCGTAATCTTCAAACAACGGGCATTGTATGGTGAAAAGGAACATTTTATTTCCAAATAAGGTCTGAGGATAATTCTATGTTTTGGTGTATACTTGTCTGACCATAAAATGCTTCTGGGTTTATAGTCTTCTCTCTGAATATGAATTAATGTGAAAATACATGCATGCCCCGGGATATTGGCGATAATTTTGCTTCTTGCACTGTGGCCCGGAAGATCCTGGGTTCCAACCCCGCTTCGGGCTCTGTCGGTCATTTCCTTGGGCAAGGTTTTTTATCAACCCCGAATTTTCTCACTTTGAACAACATGGGTGATTCCTGTTGACATCAGACATCTTGTTCCACGGAGTGTCTAGACTCCTTCATGGAATGCCTAGGGGTATGTATCTAATGACGTCGTGGCGGAAGAGGGTCATATTTTAAATATTTTTAATTATGTTTGAGGTGGCGAGTCACCAATTGTTACTTTATCTCAAACTGACCATGTTTTATCTTCATTTAGCGACGTGTAAACATTAACAGGCCTGAAAACCGAAGGCAATTATGGGCTAGTTTTAACATTGTTGTAATTGACAATATTTTACTTTGGTTTGCAAGTATTTCCATTACATTATTGAGACCATAACAATTTGGTATATTTGACCTGCAAATAAACAGCACATGTCGCTGTAAGGGTTTGACTTTTTGCAAATCGAATTTAGACTTCGAAGAATTTTAATAGCCCCTGAAATCACTTTAACTATCATTTTCACCATTAAAATAAGGACTGCCGTCGGTGCATTTCATATTGTGTTATAGCATTATGTATTATAACATACATGACATCCCAATGTGTCACATTATTACCGACAATGCTCTGTTGGTTTAAACGCATTACATTTTCTCTCGGGAATTAACGTTAGAATCACAAGTTTCCACTTAATCGCACTCATTAGGATCACGGCTGGACAGGTACCCTTATTTCTTCTATTTCCCGACTGCCACACGCTCCCTCCCACGACAAGAGGCCTCTTTGAAAGGACGATTGCAATGTCAACAAAGTCCAGCATGGATCTCATGCGGTCAGTGTAGGACAACCCTTGACATTGTCAGCTGACCATTTGAAGCTGTCAGCCTCAATGAGGGTCTGGCCATAGTCGGTGGATTTATTGTCCAGAGAAGAGGAACAAGTATTGTTATTAGTTGATAAATTGATAAACACCTGAAGTGAGCACACATACACACACACACAAACTTACACACATACACACATATAATATAGGGTAAATATATAGACAGATAGATAGATAGATAGATAGATAGATAGATAGATAGATAGATAGATAGATGAATAGATAGATAGATAGATAGATAGATAGATAGATAGATAGATAGATAGATAGATAGATAGATAGATAGATAGATAGATAGATAGATAGATAGATAGATAGACATGAAGTCGTTCCTAATATATCACTACAAGGGTCCTCCTGTAGTTGAGAATTCGTTCTGAATTCAAACAGAGTCCAATAAATATTGAATAGCACTTACAACAATGAAATATTTCCAGCATACGTCTTTGGGTAAATCATTGCAAATGTAAATTAGGCGACAATCAATGTGAGAATTTTATTGATGCCAGGCATCTAATTAAAATACTCACCTTTTATAACTGCCAGGTCAAAATATCAACACACAAAATTAGGTGTAGTCTATAATATAGTGACTTTAGTGAACACTTATACTCAACTTATTGTAACGAATGTAGCACGTCTAAACAGCCAAGCGCTTTACATTGAGACCGATTGAAATATACAAATTCACAAACAGATCATCGATTAATTACATTTAAAATAAGTGGGGTTTTAGTTAAGTTTTGAAAAATTGAAGAGTTGAGGATGACCAAGCAGATGCTGGTAGGGATTTCCAACATCGAGGGGCGGCAAATTGAAACGATTGATTGCCTACCTTACGAATTACCTTATGCCTCACCAATTTGAGCTGATCATCACTCGATCCCAATGTTCTTGTTGTAGTGTTTTATACCTTTAAAAGATTGTTAATATACAACGGTGACCCAGTGTGTAAAGATTTATAAACCAGGGTAGC
Source organism: Berghia stephanieae (assembly GCF_034508935.2). NCBI lineage: Eukaryota > Metazoa > Mollusca > Gastropoda > Nudibranchia > Aeolidiidae > Berghia > Berghia stephanieae. The sequence goes on along the minus strand of NC_088360.1, from coordinate 14,866,176 downwards.
AATTTTATAAATTATTCGCTTCTCAACGGGAAGCCAATGAAGCTCTTGAAGAAGGCAGGTTGCTAAGGAGAATTTAAATTGGTTTAAAACAAGCATAACGGCATTACTCTGTACAATTTGAAGGCTGTCTATTTTTTTCTTTTGTCATGTTTACCAATAATGGATTGCAATATTCTAATTTTGAAAGTACAAAAGAATTCATCAAAACTTCTGCTATTTTTTTTGTTGTGATAAGGTTTATGCTTTTACTAATTCTTCTGATTTCAAAGTACATTGTATCTATAATGTGATTGACCTATCTGGACGTTTGAGAGATCAGCGTCAATCAAAGCACCAATTTTTTTTTATGATTTTAGAAAAGAAATTGTGATACCCGAAAAAAAGCCCCTTAGCATTTGCCATTTAAAGGATATTTTGCCTACCACAGATTAGAATGTCTGTCTTTTCATCATTCAACATTAGTTTGTTTCTGCCCATCCAATCTTGAACTTCATCTAAACAGGTCCCAAATCGCCCAATCAAAATTGCAATATCATAACAGGGAGAAGAACTAAATATTATTATTTGAGTGTCATCTGCGTAAGATTGATATTAAAGATTATCTTTCTTAATAACATTGGACAAAGGCTGCATATACATAGTTTTCGGTAGGCCGTGTGTGTGTGTGTGTGTGTGTGTGTGTGTGTGTGTGTGTAACCAGTCCTTTGGGGACTAATAAGGAATAGGTTACATATTGAATCATAAAGTGACATAACTATTTTAGAAGCAGAATGTATAGGCATATTCTAGGAATTGCGTGACTTAGTATAGCGAGGATAGAAGATTTTTATTGACGACCAGCATATATTCAGAATAGAAAATGAGATGCCATCACTCTGAAACCAGAAGATCATTTACACTAGGTTTGTACCCGTTCAGCCTTCTGGAAGAGTGCTTTTACATTTCCAATGAGATGTTTTTTTAACGTGAGCTTTTATATAGAGCTATAACGACTAAATGTGCTCAAACGCTTTACAAAGATAGGAACCAGTATTACGACAGCACACTTTTCTTTTCTGTTCAAAATGAGGTTTATTGAGCTGTTAATTATCAAGAGAAGCAACTGGTAATATATTTTTAAAATGCAGGGTTATTTTGATTGTCGCCCCTAGATGATCAAAAACCGATTCTTTACATTCTAACCTCGTTCCATAACGTTATCATTCTGTGTGTAAAGCGTTTTGAGCACATTTAGTGGATATTGCGCTATATAAAGCTCAATTATTTAAATATTTTAAAAAAATTCTTTAAAGGTTCATTCTCCTCTGGTGTCCAACACCCGTAATCCGGCTTCAATTTCCACTGGTATCCATCTCCCATAGTCTCAGGTTCATTTCCCACTGATATCCTATTCCCATAGTCCCTGGTTCACTCTCTACTGGTGTGTACTTCCCTGAGTCCCAGGATCATTCCCCATTGGTTCCCACTTCCCGTTACTTTTGACGGTATCGGTAGATTTCGAAAAAGAGAAGTGCCCTTCTGGGTTTTCTCCACTTATACCTACCTCTCGTAGTCCCAGGTTCAATCCCCATTGGTGCCCACCCCTATAGTCTCAGGTTCATTCTCCTCTGGTACCCAACTCCCATAGTCCGGTTTCAATTCCCACTGGTATCCATCTCCCATCGTCCCAGGTTCATCTCTCCCTAACATCCTCTTCCCTTAGTCCCAGGTTCACTCCCCACTGGTGTACACTTCCCTGAGTCTCATGTTCACTCCTCACTGCTGCCTACTTCCCATAACTTTGTCGGGTTTCTTCGGGCTTGAAAAAGAACCACCCATCTATTTCAATGAAAGAAAAATATATTTGTTCATACGTTAGCTATTTTCGTCTTACTTTCGGAGCAACCATTTAAGTACAAGTGACTTGAATAACAACAGCCATGGAGTTCCTTTGGCAGAGAACGTAATTCTGACACCATAATATTATTATTATTATTATTATTATTATTATCATCATCATTATTATTATTATTAACATCATCATCATTATTTTATTATCAATACTATGATTATTATTATTATGATTATTATTATTATTATCATCATCATCATCATCTAACCATTTGTAACACGCATTGCCGGAATGACACATTTTTGTTAGGGTTACAAATCAAATCCTTTCCCCGTCCAAACACACGAGGTGGAAGAATAATGCCGTACTCTGGAAAACTCCACATTTTAACATTTGGCCAGAAAACTCGTCTTTCAAACCTGGCAAAGCCTTAACGACAAAATATCGTTTTTAAACATCATATTCCACCACCGCAAATAGAAAAGAACAATTTGTCATGTAACGATTTTATCATGGAATTTAGAGATATCTTTAACCAGTCAATTAATAAAAAAACATTTACGTAGGTGATGTCAACATTGATTTTAATGGAAACAAAAACGAATCAAAAACTTTTCGTGACTTGTCGGCAGATTGTGAACTA
>NC_088360.1:14856202-14858702 GCF_034508935.2 Berghia stephanieae | reverse complement strand
ATTTTGATTCTACTGATTGTTTTTGATTATTATTTGTATTGTCATTCTTTATTCTGCGAGGGAAAGCATAATATGTACATCGGGAGGAATAAGGAGTTACTTGAATACATTTAAACAAGAAAATAGTACTTGTTTTCAACGATTCAATTGATTATTTTCATGAAAATTAAGTTTTGGATAATTATTTTTGTAGGACTATTTTAAGTCATATATAGAAGCAGTTACTACGTAGCCGCTGGCTCAGCGGCATGATGTCTTGTCTTGTCCCCAAAGTCAAACAATGTTAAGCTTGTCAGCAACCAATTAGATGACAATGCTCCTGGAAAATTATGGTACCAATGGTGTGTCCTTGGGTAAAGCGCTTACATCCATTACTCCACTAGGCTCAGGTGTGAATGACTTCCTGACTGGGAGCAGTGATCAATATTGTAAGAGTTCAAGTACAAAAGTACGCCTATCATGTGACGGGTACTGTATGAAATGAAAATGTGGTTCCAAATGACCTACTTGGGGGATAAATGAAACATTGTGAAGTACATTGAGCATGGTTTAACCATGAACTTACGCTATACAAATGTTCATATTATAGTTTATTCGAGTGAGCACACTTAAACTTAAATTTATTACATTCTCCTTGACATCATAATTCTTTTCACTGGGGCAGATATGTCCTATAAGCGCAGTAACTGCCGCTAAGAAAAGATATGAAACCTAATTAAAATAGATAATTTATTAAATTCACAACACAAGCTATCAGATTTAAGAATCTTATAACATTGAATGATCAGGCGATTGAAATCAATTTTCGTGAGTGTCCACTATTCATAACTGTATAATTATTCTATCTTGTTCCTTTGATCTATGATAAAACCGGAGCCGAAGATTACCTGAAATAGAATCCAATTTGGTTTTAAAAACTTGGCAATAAACGTATGGTTCAGACAAGAAACTAAATGACAGAAACTATATCTTCTCCTAGATTGGGATATTTAAATGCTATACATATGGTCAAATCCAACTATTTTACTTTCTATTTTCAGAGCACATGAGTACATTGTGTAACTTGCCATCGGAAACATCTTAGAATCAAGAAAGTTTCATAGGAGGGTCCTAAAATGGCTGACACAATTTTGGGAGCAGCTTTTTTCCTTATTCTTTTCCTGGCACTACTTGTCAACACAATATTTCTGGTTGTTTACTGTAGAAGACGACGCTTGAAGACTACAGGTCACTACACTCTTCTTGTAGCCCTGGCCTTCGTCGATGTTCTAGCCGGAGGGATCTGGACCGGGATGAGTGCGGCAGCTGCAACTTTTGACTGGGAACCTGATGGACAGTTATGCCATTTGCAGTCTTACTTCTTTACCTTCACCCAGGTTTTGACAGCACTCATACTGGCATCTGTTTCATTGGAGCGTCTCTTGATTATGTTGAAGCCTTCTCGTCACAGAATGGTGTTTGTACCAAAAGTAACGGCCTTCCTCATTTTTGCACTCATGGTGTTTTGTGGTGTGGTATCGTCAATTCATCTCTACGGAACAATTCCTACAACTTGGCACGGCACAGAGAAACACTGCAGAGCTGATTTTACAGAAAGTGTCAAAATGTTAGAGATGACTTTCTGCTTCGACTACGCTATTCCTTATTTTGTCATTGCCTTGCCGGCGTTTGTTGGAGCCTTCGTGAAATATTACATTGCACGCCGAAATCGATCTAGATACGGAGAGATAGTTCTAGAAACCAACACGTATGCCCCGTCTGACTCTTATTCATCACGCTTGTCCAAGATGCAGTCCAAATTCGGTGGAGCTAAAGATAAAACAAAACGTAAGAAAAAAGCCACGAGTAAAAAGGCTGGTTTGGGAAAGAGATCGTACTCAAATCAAGGATATACGGAGATGGAACACTGGGATAGCGATATTAAAGGATGGGAAGAGCAAACGCAAATTGAGAGTCCAAGACTTCGTACACACGCTTTGGCAGGTCCAGAATACAAGTTGCTGGTGACATCCGCGTTTGTTACTTTGGTTACTGCGTTGCTATGGTTTCCCTGGATTGTTGTAAGATTTATCTTGACCAAAACTCCCCGAGATCCTGCACCCAATTGGCTGATACTGGTTGCTATTTTGTGCGCGCATTCGTCAACGTTCGTCAAACCCATCCTATACTTTGGCTTTAACGCATTCTACAGGTCGGCATGGGCAAAGACGTTTGGTTGTTGTGGAAGGAGAAAAGAACAATCACATGGACTGAATAAGATTCGCTCTGAATCCTATGAGAATTCCACATATTAACAGTGACAAATAAAATGAAGCTGATATCACCCAGCTCTTAACCATTGTTGTTAGACTCTCGGAGTAAGGAATAGATCTCAATAAATTCTCTCCCATTGACTGTTAAAAAGTTACACATGATAGAGTTTTATTTTGTTGCAGAACCGATGAGCATCATAATAATTGAAGAAGCTGTCGCGTTCACAATCTATCATCAAGTCTTTAAA
>NC_088360.1:14833702-14851202 GCF_034508935.2 Berghia stephanieae | reverse complement strand
CTTAATTTTCTCAAATTACCTTCTGATCTGCAGTCTGTATCAATAGTTTTTTCTGCATACTTTTACGTTTCTATTCCTATGAATTTGATATGCATGGTAGTACCCATCCGTTTTTTACTTCGTGCTATCTGGCTGTTAGCATTATACATATTTGTTAAAAATATTCATGAGTATATAGTTATGGCGTTCAAGTGTTAGACTATTTTATGAAATATTATTAGGCTTGTTTAGCCCTTTATACTAATAGAACATGTTATTCGGGCTGACTTTAGACCCTATTGCTACACCTGTCTGAGGGCACACCAGTCCCGCAGACAGGCCAAGGAAGTTTAACACGGAAAAATATGACCGCCTGTTTATATTTATATCAAACCAGATTTCAATCCCTTCCTAGTAACGACATAGAAAGAGCTGTTCAACCGCATTATAGCATCAAACGGCACCCCAAGACCTGAGAGACGGCCAGTTCGGCTAAGGACCTCAGCTGCCACCAAACTAAGAATTACAACCAAAAAAAATATTGTGGTTGTCCTTTGTTTGTGCACAATGATGAGTAATAATCATTAAACAAACGTGCCCACACGTATCATAATAATAAATCCGACTTACTTTTATTGCAATTATAAGTGGGACTGGAACTTATTTTGTTCAGTACTTATTTCATTGTGAAGGTTATATCCTTAGTCAGCTATACGAGCCACTAATCATTGCTGTATACTATTTCCATGTACCATGTAACTGGGAAATCATAGGATTTGCAGATCTCTATAACTTAAAATTAATTAAAAGGGCGATTCTGTGAGTAAAGGAGCTAACAACCTAAGTAAAACGCTCAAGTGGTGTGGAGATTTATTCCATACCATTGTCTTAAATAAAAAATTCTACCTCCACCTTAAATACCACATTACATATCTTTTGATGAAAACTTCAGAAAATACAAATAATTTAGTAGTACAGTCCACTCCGATTAATTGCAATACCTTGGGATCAGCGAACTGTTGCGATTAACCGAAGTTGCAATTAATAAATATATGGTAAACTCAAACCAGTTGTTGTAAATATTGTGTTTAGTCCACCACAGACTGAGCAATTTGATTGAAACAAAAACCATATGGCAACTTTTTATTCAGATTGGATTAACTTTCATTCTTTGTTCTAGCATTTGTAAGAATCAAAGAGATTAGCCGCGATGATAGACAGTAAGCTCTCACCAAACTCGTTGGTCACAATGCACAGTTGTCAATCCCAAAACAAAAGATATCGCCCAGTCTCTCTAATCTTTACAACTGGCACTGTCTACCTGTTGTCAAGACTATGCCCAGTTCTCTGCTTCTTCTTAATTGTCAACGAATGGGATATAAGCGTGGTCCCCATTTACAAATACAATACTAGATATTATTGCTGCGGCGCTTCTGTTATTTTCACAATTATAATAATAATAATAATAATAATAATAATAATAATAATAATTATTATTATTATTATTATTTTTATTATTATTATTATTATTATTATTATTATTATTATTATTATTATTATTATTATTATTATTTATATTATTAGTATTAGTATTATTATTATTATTATTATTATTATTATTATTATTATTATATTATTATTATTATTATTATTATTATTATTATTATTAGTACTATTATTGTAAGTATTGGTGGTATTACAATGTTGTATTTTTATGATTATTTATGGTATCATTTTATGCTTTGGTTTCATGTACCTTTTTTTCTCACTTTCATGTCTGTTGTCATCAAATTGTATGGATTATTGATTAAAATAAAAGTTATTTTTGTTTGTCTTATTTTGACTATGGAACTGATACTTATCATAGCAGACCTGCCTACTTGAAATAGGAAAATGTAATAAGTAGTTTTCAGGGTAAATAACATCGTAGACATTTTAACTACCCTTAAAAACCACCAGTTTGTCCTTATAATGCGTGGGGAAAAATATTAACTCTATGTGATAGCTCTGGCACCAGAACTTCGTTTTCAAGAAATGACATTTAATTAAAAAACCTTTATTATATCCAGCCCGGGATTTAGCCGTAGTACTACGGGAATTTTCGTGGTAGTGAGGAGGTCTGTTGTGATGGGTATCAATAATTTTTTATTTTTTAAAAAAATTTTTAAATGAGAAAAACTGATTGGAAATGTAAAAGTGATGGTAATAGTGGTAGTGATAATGGTAATGGTGGTGGTGGTAACGGTGATGATTGGGGTGTAAGGATGATGGTAATATCATTATTGTTATTATTATTGATATTCTTGTTGTTGTTGTTTTTGTTCTTCTTCTTCTTCTTCTTCTTATTATTATTATTATTATTATTATTATTATTATTATTATTATTATTATTATTATTATTATTATTATTATTATTATTATTATTATTATTATTATTATTACTATTATTATTATTATTATTATTATTATTATTATTATTATTATTATTATTATTACTATTATTATTATTATTATTATTATTATTATTATTATTATTATTATTATTATTATTATTATTATTATTGAACGTATTGATGTTATTACCATTCGTGTATTTTTGTGTGGTGTATCAGTTTATTTTTTGGTTCCATTTACCTTTTTTTTTTCCACTTCATGTATGTTGGCATCAAATTGTTGATTTATTGGCTAAAGCCTAAGATTGAATAAACTTTGAAACTTTCTCCCCTCCTATTTAATGATCACAGATTACATCACAAACCCATACTGCAAAGCCCCGCCCTCTTTTGATTCTTATAGAGTGGCGACACACTACTGTATCATTAAATCTGGCACCTTTCACGATTTCATCCATGATGAAATTTAAGCATGTTTTAGTGATTTCTTGAATTTACCATTTTGTGAGGGCGAAAATTTGTTGCGATTTAACGCAGTTTGTTGCAATTAACCTGTGACTTTTTTATAGAATTAATTCCGTTTCTTGGGAAATGTTGCGATTAACCGAAAGTTGCGATTTACCGAGTTGCGATTATCCGGAGTGGACTAAATAATCAAAGTGAGCACTTTAGAGGATACATGTCTTGCCTAGTGGATACATAAGGTTGGTTTGTCAGGTACCTGCCGTACATTTGGGAAAACTCGTATTAAAAGTTTTCTGTCATTTCGTTTCGGTCCTTCAATCATCGATCTAAATCGATTTAAATGATCCTCATTATAGCAAAAACTCTCAACTACTACTACTACTACTACTGCTACTACTACTACTACTACTACTACTACTACTACTACTACTACTACTACTACTACTACTAACTTACAAAATTCCGCCTGCCGGATAAAGCGTATACAAATATGTGTGAGTGTAAATTTGATAGCTTATCGTTTGGTTGATACAATTTATTGAGAACTACACATAAAAATGGCTAACAAAAAACAATAATAAAGAGCTGAACGACGTCAATTTTATTCTATCTATTTTGAATCATCCCGTATAAATTCCAAATTACTATAACAACTCTAGAAAAAGGTAAAATGTCGTTTTAATCTTTTTTTTCCGGACTAAATTATGATAATTTTTTATGATTTGAAATATAAAAGTAATAATATTTAAGTCTCTGTATTAATTGAAAATATTTAGTGTAATCATATTTAACGGAGGGATTTTCTTGTGATAGATCTAATTGTAATCATTGTAATAAAATGCAACAACCGCCTTACTTTCTGCGTCATTTATAATTGATGTATGGTATGCAACAGCACATGCGTCTAATGCTAATAGAATCTAGTTTCGGCTTGTCTGTTACAGAAGGAAAACTATTATATAGCAAGACATGCCTACAACTACGAAAATTTCGTAGAACTACGAATTTTCGGGTCCTAATTGGCAATTATATATCAAGATCTTTAATTCAATAAACAATTTGAAAGCAAAGTTTTGTTGCCAGAGCTATTACATAAAGAGTTTAAAGCATTGATTTAATGTATTTAAACTCAACTTTTAGTTTTAATGTCTACTATGTCACCACCATTGGAAACCACGAATCTTTCTAATTTCAAGTAGGCAGGTATGTATAACAGACAGCTACCATCAGTGTTAACCCATTAAAGCTGACCCGAGTTTAAAGTGTATCAAATTGGTTTTATCTAGTGATGAAAAAGATGACGATTTAAAGAAAAGATTTTTAAAGATTAAAAGAATATAATATATGTTAGAAACTATTTCAGTTTCTTCAATACGATCGCAAAAATGTTGCTGCTTTAAGCACGAAGAAATAAAGAACAATGGGGACTTGAATTTAAGCTTCAATTTGATAAACGAAAACAGATAATGCGAACGTTTGGGTTCCCCTTTATGAACAAAACAAAAACAAACATCCATTTACTGATATAATTACTTCATAACAAAAATCAATTCTTTAAAAAATAGTATTTGGAATCAACATTGATTGCACAGCTAAGGTTAAATTGTTATCATCGAACACTGAATTACTGGCAAATCTTATAAAAAATTATAAAACTATTTTTCATAGATTGATAGACGGGTAACTATAAACCTTTCTTAAATTAAGGATGATTTGATCACCCTTTGGCTCAAATGAATAGTAAGAAAATGCTAGAAAGAGTCATACTTACAAGAATCCCCTCTTAGTTAGACAAATGGATACCAGTGCAGCAGGCAAGTTTTAAACCACAAAGAGATACAACAAAATAAGTTTTGGCACTTACATCCTTTTTAGAATCGGGATTTGAAAAGAAACTGAGGACTGGGGCCGTCCTAATCGACCTCTCTGAAGCCTAAAATGCAGTTTGGACTGGAGGATTTATGTTGATATTGGCCAGACTAATATAGTGCAGGAAAACTCTCAAAACTTTTATCAAGCATGATGGGACCTAGAAAATTATATGCTATTCTAGGAGGGGAGAAAAGCAAAACAAGCAAGATAAAGAACCGTGTACCACATGGATTTGTCATTGCACCCACACTGTTCAACATCTACATCAGTGACATGCCTGCCAGCCAATCGCTTCAACTGGGCTATGCAGATGACCGGGTATTGGTCCACCAATCAAAAGACAATGAAGAAACATCAAAGATAAAGCAACATTTCGACCATAGGTATTTGAAGATGAACACAAAATATGTGCCAACAATATTTCATTTGAACAACAGACAAGCCACCAAAACCCTTAACATTTTAGTTGACGGAAATATCCTGCCACGGACAGAAATCCTAAATACCTTGGTGTCACCCTCAACATACAGCTTAACAACAACAAAAAACTTATAGGATGAACAGCAAACAAAATTGCAAAAAGAAACTCTCCGCTTGGAAAATTAGCGGGCACCACCTGGGGAGCAACACAACAAGTCCTGAGAGCATTAACACTCTGTTATAGCGTCGGAGAATATTGTGCACTGTTTGGACAAGCCCCCACACGAAAGTTATCGACATCAAACTCCGCGAGTCCATGCGCATAATAATTGGATGCTTAAAATCAACACCAACACCTTGGCTCCCAACTATAAGTGCAATCGCTCCACAAAAACTCATGCGAGGACAAGCAACCCAAAAATTAGTCGACAAAATGAAAGACTTACCCTAATTACCCCTTTAAAAACCATCACAAATGATGCTCCCTGAACAACACGACTCAAATCCAGAAAGCTATTTTACCATTCGAAACCTGAAAACTTCGATATTGGGGAAGCCTGGAGGGAATGTGGTACCTATCATTTGTTTATTTCGTGCTATCAGGGCGTTAGCATTATACACATGTTACTTAAAATATTCTTGAGTCAATAGTTATAACGTTGAAGTGTTAGACTATTTTATTAAATATTATTAGGCTTGTTTAGCCCTTTATACTAGTTGAACATATTATTAGGGCTGACTTTAGACCCTATCGCTAGACCTGTATGAGGTCACACCAGTCCCGCAGGCAGGGCGAGGTAATTCAACATGAAGAAATCTGACGGCCTGTTTATATGCTAATTTCCTCACTCAATACAGTAGAAGTATAATATATGACTGCGTGTTCGTAATAGACTTTATTTCTCTGCATGTATTGCGGGTTCTTCACAAGTAAACAAACAAACAAAAAACAAGATGAATTAAAACTTAGACAAGCAACAAATGTTGAACAAACTAATTTTGCGTGTAACAAATAAAAATCAATAATAATGCTCTAAATCTGATTGTGAGAATGTGATGAAATGAATTTTTGTTCTCTTTCCGAACTCTTTCCGTGCGTTATTTATAAGATATACAGTGTCGATTGCCTGATTCCCGCCGTCTTAATGCCCGTTTACCCTAATTGCCCGCTTTATCAGCAAAACAGAATTTTTGCTCTATAAAACACAACTCTAAATGCCCGCTACTAAAGACGGATTCCGTCTAAGTATCCGCTCTGACAAATTCACGACGTTTTAAACCAATTTTCAATCTCTCAAAACTGCAGGACAATTTCACAATGAGAAGGAGACCCCTCCCCTCCCTCTCCTGACTTCTGTTGGCTGACACAGGGCAAGTTACCAACATTCAATATCACGTCTCCATCCGCCATCCACCCCACCCCAGAAGTCATATCTACTGTCAACCACTTTGTCCTATTGCCCGCTCTTTCCATTCTGCAATGATTAGCTAACTGAGCCGATGAAGTATCCCACCCCCTTGCCCCCATCCCTCGTCTAGCCTTTTCCCAATCCGTCATCTACTTGTCCATTGCTAGCCCCCCCCCCTTCCGCCCATCCCTCAATCCGCCGTCAACAACTGACCAACGTCCCTCGGACAAAGGCTTACAGACATCAGAAATGCCAACAGACTTTGATATAATTCAGGAAGTGAAGAGGCAAATGTTGGCAAGTTAAACGATGATGACGAGGAGGAGGAAGAAGAGTAGTTTATAGAGACATCTTCAAAGGAGGTTCTTGAGGCAATCAATACAATACGACACTATGCTATGAGCATATTGGTTAATGTAGAAGATTATTTAAAAAATTCTTTCGACCTCAGACTGAAGAAGAAACTAACAGAATTAGCTTCATTTTTCTCAATAGAGCAATGACCAAATCCCGGATCCCTCTGATTGTTATTGTTTGTGTGTACATAATAAAATATTACCCTTAACTCCATATTGAATATGGAAATTTACAACATTAAAAATATCCTCTGCGTCCCCTCCCCCCCCCCCCCCCCCCACCCCCACTTCCATTTTTTTCGTATTTTTTTCATTTTTTATAATAAAAATAATGATCAAAAATACCATAAATAAAATTAAAAAACAGAACAAAACGAACAAAAATCCTACAAAACGATCACGAGTTACGGCCAATTTATCAGAAAAATTACTGATTATCTAATATGAAACGTTTTCACTAGTTTCACCCTTGTAAATTCAATTTTTAGATCAATTGACCAATTTCGTCCCATTGCCCACTTCGCCCAAATGCTCGTTTTTTTCTGCTTCCCCACCTCCGAGCATTTAGACGATCACCACTGTATTACAACATAAACAGTAATTTTATCCAAACTGTTATAGCTTCAACACTGAAGACAGACGCAACATTTGTGTGCCGTGCGATGGTGATAGGTTATAGGCTCGCATCACAATAAGTATGTCCTCTTGTAACATAACCTGAGCCAGGATCTCTCTACATATCAGAAATTTCTGAATTCAGATAAACCCTGAAGAAATACGAAAACTACAGTTCCCTCCGTACTAAAGTCACAACAAGATCTTGACAGACTCAAAACTCTGGCCCAGGACCGTGACTAATGGAAACAATTAATTAACATGGATGGAGAGAGCAGCTAAACTTTTCGACCATGACTGAATACACAATTCTCAGCAAGCGTCATTCGGACTGCGAGGCTTACAACTACTACTTGTGACATAAATATTTTCTAATTGACAGGTAAACTTTTCATAACTGTCAGCATTTCTCTTATTTCGGGGCCAGTTATCAATACACAACTCGTGTAGTCCAAAGATATTCCTAAAGAAAATCTAGAAAATAAAGCAGTCCTTCAGAGCCATAAAGCCCATGGACACGGAGATTATCCCAGATTCTGAAACATGAAACGGAAAATAGCAATTGCTTGCTACTGGAAATACGCGCATTTAAAAGGTTGTCCCGATAACTCGTCCTTCAAATATCGATCAATTTCAATGATCCTTATCGTGGTAAAAACTCTCAAACCTGAGACTTCGCGAAGTCCCAGGTTTGAGAGTGTTTGCCAAGATGAGGGTCATTTAAATTGATCCATATTTGATGAAATGTTTGAGCCCGATCGTCACGGGTTGAACATTTCCCTTTTTTTAAAGAAAAGCCAATATTTTTATTTTTAACTACCACAGTTTACAATCCTTAGTTCAGACATAATCAAAAACAGGCAAATTACATTGAACAGTTAAATGACGATTATGGCATACTTTCTACTCAGAACCATTATTTTGTGTGACTCTTACCATATCATAACATCATATCAAAATATCGGGCTTAAAAATGGACCGGTCGATCCTTAAATGCCCTGAAATTGGTACTGACAACACTCTGTTAGCATAATATATACCACACAATGCCATATATATGTATATATATATATATATATATATATATATATATATATATATATATATATATATATGTATATATATATATAAATATATATATATATATAACATAACATAACATATGGTATAGGGCAAAATAGGATAAGATCCCTTGAATGCCCTTAATATTAATAGTAATGCCATAAATCTATTGAATAAAGATTACAATAATGATACATGTGGTAAAGATAGTATTTCGACTTAAATGTACTCATGTATATGCGGTGTACAAACATATAATATCTTTAACCATGACATGCAAAGCACACACACACACACACACACACACACACACACACATACACACATACACACGCATATAGAAGATAACCATAATAATGCATATCGGCCGTTTTCAAAATAACGCCAAATTCGAGTCCTCCAATTTTTGAAAAGTCAAGTATTTCCAACATACTCATTATTTTGTGTATGCTTTCTGTGATATGTATGCGACATAAAATTGTAATAACAGGGCTTAATGAGTTTTCATTGGTCACTTATTTAAGTATTTGTGAATTACAATCTACATGTGACTCATTCCTGTTACGCTTAAAAAAATATGTCATATTACATAAGTTAACACATTTTTGGACAACTATTGAAATAAAACATTGAAAAACAATAAACACAGAACATTGATACTAATTTTGACAACAAAATGACATTTATTGTTTTACAAAAGGCATTCAGAAATCAGTTTTTGAAAACAAAGGATATTATTTGAGCAATCATCATCTCCAAAAATTTATAGGAAAATGACAAAAATAAAAATTGTTTACCAAAGTCTAGGTATATAAGTGTTAAACCACCACAAATAATATTTCCTTTCAAGTATTTATATTTAGCATGAAAAAGTCATTCTTAACAGGAATGAGTTTGTGTAACAGGAATGAGTGGACGTAACAGGAATGAGTTTTCTGTTACAGGAATGAGTAATTACAAAATATTTATTCGAAAGGATTATAAATTCAATACGCTTAGTGATTGAAACTCAGAAGGGGAACACAATGGTTAGGGCGCCTATACGATGATTTGGGGCATATGTTGGTAGAGACCCACAAAAGAGCACCAACATTGTTTGTTAAATTCAGGATACTCTTTCGTGTCAGTTCGGAATGTTTGGATAAAGAGACAAAAGAGGCATTTTTAAAACAATGGAAAGAGCGAGAAGCTACCACATACCCATGTATGATTTTGGTTTACTTTAATGGTCCTTGTGTAAAGCCAGCTCTTGTATCAATCTTACTCGTATTTCGTCTGTTTGTGTGTCTTTGCCAAATGCATACACTGCACCACAGGCAGGCAGGCAATCCCCATCGGCCCTCAGCTTGACTGGAAATAACTGTTTCCCATCACACAGAGATCTAGGTATATCATTTGAAATTAAATGTGTACACCTATTGTCAATACCAATGCGAGTTTTGATTACACTTCTGCTGGCCCCAACTATTTCACAAACACGTAATGCTTGATTTTCACATTCATCAACCACTTCAACAAATGATTTGTATTCATTCAATCTTTTGAGAAAACCATTGTAATCGATTTCAGTCGGCATTACCTTAATGTCTATGTCATCTTGATCATGTTCATCCCTTGAATCACTGTTTAAGTCAACCGGTGCAACTTCAGGCATGTCTCCATCATTACCTTTGAAAACCTGTTGCTTCAAATCACTTTGTAGAAATGAATGAAATATCATTGATGTGACCAACAACATTATTGAACATTCTTGAATCCTTTTCTCCAACGCGCTGAAGTAAGCATGTTAATGTTTTCACATTTTTTACATGCACATGTTTCTCTGTCCCTTTTTCTTGGAGAAACAACCCAAAATGGCTTAAGTCGGTAGAATGAAGAAAATGACACGTATGGGTTGCAAGAGATGTATTGCTTGTACAAATGTGACATTGTATCACATATTTGTCTTCTTTGTTTCTTGACTTTATTTCTTGTTTTTGCATTTCTCTTTCCTGGAGCTAATTTAGAAGTGTCACCTTTCAGGACAAAATCTCTTACTATTTGCTTGACAAGATCTGGACATTTTGGAGGCATTTGACGTCGTTTCCGAATTTTTCCAAGAAATTATATTTTTTGAGAGTCATACCAGCTGCCAGATGTTTCACGGATGTGTACATATGCCTTCTGTTCCTCAAATGTTTGATGTCTTATAGGAGTGCAATGATTTTGTAATGTTCTTTTCACTTTTTTGTTTTTTCTGCTATCTTTCAAAAGTTTTTCTAGTTTTTGATCGGGGTGTCAACGAAAGTTTATTAAAATTTTTAATGACCTGTCCAAGCGCTTTTTGTACTTTTCGGATTTCTTTTTCGATTGAGAAAGAGAGGACAGCCTTTTCACTTCTTCAAAACTTTGGTTTTTCAACATTTAGGATTCATTGGCTGTTTTAGTAGCTTGGTATCTTTGACGAGAGACATACTGGAGTGGACATTTTGAGTGTGAGGATGGAGTGTAACTCAGGTCAAGATTTTGCTGTTTCCGGTTTGTAGTGTGTGTGTGATAATTTTTTATCCAATTCTTTCTCTGTTTGCGTTGTTCTCTTGGTGTCTTATCTTTTATGGACTTTTTTTCCCATTCGATTTGTCGCTCTGGTATTTGTCTTGTTCTTTTTTTAAGATTAACAGCACGTCGAATAGGAACTCCGTCTTTGACGGTAAAGTCGTTGCTCTCGGCTGACATCATGGCTTTTTTGGCCTTTGTGATAAGAAAACAAAATAAAACAATCGTTACAACAAAGCTATGACCCTTGAAAATGAACAATAATATCAAGTTACATTTCGCCACCCTCATTCCTATTACAAAACAAGGTGTAACATGAATAAAGTCAAGAAACAAAGAAGACTATTATGTGATACAATGTCACATTTGTACAAGCGATACCGGGCCGTTATAATCATAGTAATCATCTAAAATGTATCTGAGCCTAACAGGCAACAAACTATGTTTGGACATTTGGTATTGGCAAGGTAACTTTGCACTAAAAATAGTCTTTCAGCAATGGAAGAAATTAATATGTAAACAATAAAAAATGTTTTTAATGGTAACGTTGTAACAATGAATGTTACCACTTCAATGGACATAGGCCTGTAACACTTCAGTGGTTTACAAAACACTTTACCAAACACATCCTTATGAAACAGAATATGCTATGAATCGATAAACCATGTGGAGGCGCCGTGGCCGAGTGGTTACCGAAAGGGACTCCCGACTTGGAGATAACAGGTTCGAAAACCTCCACAACCATAGAGTCGTTTCCTTAATCAAGGAAATTCATTCCGGTTGCTTCACCCAGGTGTATAGTATGGTACCAGTGCTGCTGTGGAATGTAATTTGCTATAGACCAACCTCGTATTCATAAGTTAAATGTCTGTTTCATGCTACAGAAACAGGGATAAGCTCCGATTCTATGGGCCATTATGCTCCAAAGGACTTAGTGACAATAAAACATGTGTTTCATTTTAAGAAAGTTCACATTCCTCATTCCTGTTACTCATTCCTGTTATGTTTTCCTCATTCCTGTTACATCCCTCATTCCTGTTACAAAACAAGGTGTAACAGGAATGAGTGTAACAGGGATGAGTTTATCTCGCTTCGATTCATACTATCCCTAAAATATGATTTACTCCAACATTAAAGTATGACTATTATTCAGAGCCTTAAAAAAGCTATAAAGCTATAAAGCTATAAACTAATACTTTTTAATACAAGTTCTTATTTAAATAACAAGCCCTGGTAACAGGAATGAGGGTCATGGTCTAATGTTGAACATTACTCACCATTCTTGAAGCGGTGTTGAACTGGAAATCACACTGAATGAAAAAATCACGTGTTTGTAGTTTCGGCCGTGATGGAAAAGGGGTAGCTACGGCGAGAAAACATTGTGAGTTGCACTTCTATTGTTAAGAGGATTTTAATTGGTTAATTTTCATTGCAGTTACAGGAATGAGTAGCCCCCTTGGGGACAGACTTTATTAATATATAATAAAACTTTAAAAAGTCTGATTGTTACAAACTTTTATGAGGATGTTAGAAGATGGCAATTTGCATCAGGTGAATTCATAGGTGTATACAACAAGACACTCCATTTTGTTAAAAATTCGACTTAAAGCCGTCATGCAAAAAAAAGGACAGGGTATTTTCCGCTACCCCCGTCAATACAAAACGTCATATCTATCCTGAATCTCTCTCGATTTTCGTTTTTTATGTTTCATACAAGTTAGTAATGTGTAGTGAGACTGTGTAAGCACGTATTTGCTAACAATATATGCATCAAATATTTCAAAGATCCAATTTTCGTCACAGGACAGGAATTTGGCAGATTTTTGAAAAAGGCCGATATACAAGATTGAAAGCCATGTCAACAGCAGTGCAAACACGTATTATTCGTCATATATAAATCTCCCATCATATAATGCCCTGTCTACTAACACCTTGAAATAATCCATAGATTTTGCATTCTTTGTTTCAAATTTCAAACTGTTCCATTTCTGAACAATATGAATACCGAATCAGTTTTGTCTTATGTTTGTTTTGCATCTAGAGACAAAAATCTTAAACTTGTCCCCTCTAGTAAAAGTAATATTAGAATATGAAAAAAAAAATCAGAAAAGTCTATCCTATCCATACCATGTACCAATCTATAAACCTGAATTAAATCCCCACGAATTCTTCTATATTTCAAACTGGGTAAGTCAAGAAATTCTAACCTTTCCTTATAAGATAAATACTGTATTGTATAAATATTTTTGGTAGCTCTCCTCTGTACACTCTCAACACTAATAGATTGTCTTTTATATAATGGGCTCCAGATGCAATTTCCGTATTCTAGAATGGGTCGAACGAGCGATTTATACAAATATAAAAATGTGGTTTTATCAAGACTTATAAAGGTTCTATATATTATTCCCATCATTCTGTTTGCAAGGCTTACACAATTACCAATATGTACATAAAAATTCGAATGTGAAGTAAAAGTAACTCTCACATCCTTTTCATACGGCACAACGGAAAGTAGATTTGACATAGAAGTATCGGTAAAATAATTATGACATGGATTATTTTTTCCTATTTGTAATACTTTACATTTCGAAACATTAAAATGCCATGTTGTAGACCATTTGAAAAGTGAAAATATATCATTTTGTAGAATGTTATGATGTTCAGTTGTACTATAGATCTTTGTATCGTCTGCAAACAGTTTGCAGGCTGAATTTATGCAACATGGTAAATCATTTATATATAAAAGAAGTACACCGCTAATTACATTCTTATATATATATATATATATATATATATATATATATATATATATATATGTATATTATATATATATATATATATATATATATATATATATATCACTTATTCAAAATGAAAATAAGTAGCATCATATATAATCCCTTAATCGTATACATAGTTTAGTTCGAAAGGTTCTTTGTCAATAGAATTTTTAAACTTAATAATGTGTATGCAATTTTCGTTCGAATTTTAAAATTGTTCTATGTTTTTACTTCACGACAAATAAATAAATGTATTTTGTCGAATTCAAGTAGAATGTCAAGAAATGAAAATTTTTAATTCATCACCACATACGAATGTATTAGGAGAGTATGCAATTATTCAAAGGCCACAAAAAATAGCATAAGAAAAGATTTTTGACGAACTTTTTCTAGAAAGGGCTCTAATTTGGTTTTTAATAATCTTCTTACCTGCACATCAACATTTATTCTAGATTAGTAAATGACTAAGTCAATTTTCAATGGAAGAAGAAGGAGGAGGAGGTGATGATATGATGATGATGATGATGATGATGATGATGGAAGAGGAGGAGGAGGAGGGGAGGTGGCGGTGATGATGATTATAATGATGATGATGATGATGATGATGATTATAATGATGATGATGATGATGATGATGATGATGATGATGATGATGATGATGATGATGATGATGATGGAAGGTGAGGAGGAGAACGAGGAGAAAGGGAAGGTTGGTAAGTACATATGTGTGGAAGAAGGGAACGAGTAGGAAATAAAAGCACAAAAATAGGAAAAGAGAAGAATAAAAACAAGTGAAGCGGCGATGGAGAAAGAGGAGGAATATGAAAAAGAAGGTGGATAGGTGGGGGACATGAGAATCATGGGTGATAAGCTAGTCAATAAATGATTTAATATGTTTTGTTTCAACAGAGATTAAAAAGCTAAATATGGATGCCCTCCTGAAAAGTGTCGGAGAATGTGGGCGCTTCCACGTCATTGCCATCAACATTATCCACCTATGTAAGCTTCATTTGGCTTTTTCCAATGTATTCATGGCCTTTGGCATCTACAACCCAGGATGGAGATGCATGGACTCCAAGAACACAGTGCAGTTAAATCAAGATACGCTTGTTAATGAGTCACGGTCAAGAACAATCTCGATGTCATATAAGCCCCAGTACAACGAGGAATCCTGTCAGATATACAAGTCTTGTAATGACGTTCAGTTCAATCCCGAATCATTCACGCTTATAACAGAATGGCACCTGGTTTGTGATCGCTCTTGGATTAGCTCTCTTATCATTTCTATCGTGATGGCTGGGACGCTTGTAGGATCACTTATCACCGGTTATGTCGGGGACAAATTCGGGAGAAAGCATGCACTATTGTTTTGTCTATTTCTTCATACAGTAATCAATATTATTGTCATATTTTCTGTATCTTGGACTATGTTTGCAGCTTGTAAGTTTTTCATCGGTGTCCTAGTTGCATTCTTTCGATTTTTGCCGTATGTATACTCCTCTGAATTTCTCTCTCCAAAATGGCGTGGACCTGTAGCTTGCCATCCTGTTTATGCCACGGCTGCTATTGCTTTATCTGTGATGTGTATGATCACCAAAGACTGGGCTCAGGTCCATATTTTTATCGCAATTGTCTCTGCAATAACATTCTTTGCAATGTTATGGGTTCCAAGGAGTCTCAGATGGCTTGTAGTGCACGACAAAGAGAAAGAAGCTTTCCGTGTGGCAGAGAGAATGACAGCAATGAATAGAAAAGAAATACCAGAAAGAGAGATCATTGCAGGACTAGTAAAGGACTACAGCAACCAAGATCCTGATACTAAACGTTACAGAATGATTGATTTGTTTCGAAAAGGATTTAGAATGTCAACTTTGATTATTGGCTTCCTATTCTTTACAGTTAATATCTCCTATTTTGCAATTGGTTTTGGAGTTAAATCACTCCCAGGAAACCTTTACACTAATTTGATTATTTTGAGCGCAGTGGAATATATCGCAAATTGTTACACCGCTCTAACAGGAAATAAGTTTGGAAGAAGACGTTCTCTCATCATTTCTCTCATCGGCTCTACAGCTTGTCTCCTTGGAGTTGCAGCAATTGACCGTCTAGCATCTGGTGATGCCAAAGGTCTCAGCATCTTGATACTGGCCGTCACCGTTACTGTTTTTAACAACATAACGTGGTATATCCTTACCGCCTATATGGTCGAACTTTACCCAACTGTTATTCGTAGCACAATAACAGCATGGGGAAGTTTAATCGCTCAAATTGGAGCTATTATTGCACCATATTTAATCCCCGACGCGCCAGAGTACTTGTATATATGCTACCTTATAATGGGTGGCCTTAACATAATGAGCTGTGTACTCTTCTTTTTCCTTGAAGATACCACAAAGAAGCCTCTTGTCGACACTTGGCTTAATGTCGATTCTTCCAAAAGGGAGACTTCAGATGTTATCAATGTTTGTCCTACTACTATTGAAAACAGCACAGAGCTTTTAGAATTCAATGGATCAAATAACTGGTCTAAGAACGTTTAGAAACATTCAATTAATCAACAACCTCTACATCAACATTATTCAATATTGTGCTCACATTCACTACTCCTCCTCCTCCTCTTCCTCCTCCTCCTCGTATCATCATCACATGATCATCACAATCAACAGGAGTAGCAGCAGCAGCATCATCACATATGATTCTATATTAAAAATTAAAATTTGTTATTTCATTATTATCATTATTATTATTATTATCATCATCATCATCATCATCATCATCATCATCATCATCATCATCATCATCATATCATCATCATCATCATCATCTCATCCTTATTGTTATATTATATTATTATTATTATTATTATTATATTATTATTATTATTATTATTATTATGTATCATTATTATTATTATATTATTATTATTATCATTATTATTATTATTATTATTATTATTATTATTATTACTATTATTGTTATTATTATTATTATCATTATTATTATTATTATTATTATTATTATTATTATTATTATTATTATTATTATCATTATTATTATATTTGTTGAATTTAGACGTGACTAAAAGAATGGGACCCGATTCCCTTGATCCGCGTTTACTGAGTGAAGTGGCCTTTGAAATATCACCGCCACTATCAACAATATATAATAAGTCTCTTGAATCTGGTACCATACGAATTTGATGAAAACAAGTCAATGTTACTGCCAATCATATAAAGGGCAGCAAATTGAATGTTGCAACCTATAGACCTATCGGCTTAACATGCAATGTCTGTAAGGTTATGGAGTCTATATTGAAAGACCGAATAATGGACTTTCTTGAATGCCATACGATGCTAAACGATAACCAGCATGGTTTTAGATCAAAGAGATCATGCATTACTCAACTTATACAGGTGATGGAGGATTTTACCAAGTTAATTGATCGTGATCAATGCGTTGATGTTGTTTATCTTGATTTCCGCAAGGCTTTTGATTCTGTACCTCATGAGAGATTATTCATTAAACAAAAGCATATGGATTTAAAGGGAATATCTTTAACTGGATTTAAGACTTTCTTAACACACTTTCGTTAGTATATAAAGATGCACAAGAAC
>NC_088360.1:14821202-14828702 GCF_034508935.2 Berghia stephanieae | reverse complement strand
AGAATAAAGTTGATGTCTTGGCTTATCATCCCAGAACGATTGACCGTACCCCAAGATATTACAAGGATTGTCACACCCAGAGTACCACCAGCCCGATCCAGCTCTACTAGCACAGTTTTGACCTGACACTTGGTCGTTATCTTTATCCCATGTTGAA
This sequence comes from Berghia stephanieae, assembly GCF_034508935.2. Taxonomy (NCBI): domain Eukaryota; kingdom Metazoa; phylum Mollusca; class Gastropoda; order Nudibranchia; family Aeolidiidae; genus Berghia; species Berghia stephanieae. The sequence continues at coordinate 14,828,545 of NC_088360.1, read as the reverse complement.
AATGGAACATTTTGCAGCAGGCCTAAACAATCCCCGTAATAAGAGCCGTTTGGAAAACTATCACTAGTCGAATTAGATGATTTATCAAAGGTGAATGTGTAATTTGATTCAATACCAGAAAGACGAAAGCCGCGATAATATCGAGTCATAGCAATCGGTTGTGGAATAAAGTAAGTGAACTGAAAGCCAACATCATTGCAACCAGCGTCAGATAGTTCGTGCCAACCCCTGAGTCCAGACCACGTGTGAGATTTATCTAAATAAAACCCATTGACATAATCTTCCCAGGTTTTGTTATAACTTTTCGAGCCGTAAGTTCTCATAATAATCGTAGATGTGTAATTTGTCATCGTGTTGATGAAGCATTTGACGAGAAAAGGATTGAGTTTATCTTGATTCGGACCTAAATACACTTGATGGTGGCCTTTGCTGTAACCAGCTGAAATAAGATCCTTGCACAGGCCAAACCTTCTATCACATCTCTTGCCATGAAATCCGTTATAACATTTGCACTTTTGAATCGACTCAGACCATGCCCCGTGCACACACATTTTCGTCATGAAATGGTGATCTGTGTTGATAATTGTGCAGTTTTTAATTGCAGGACAATTTTGATGTAAATAGCATCCTCTACTATCGTCAAAACTTGCCCCAGTACACAAATTATCCAACCCACACTGAGACATGCAGGCAACAAGACTACGAGATTTTACCTCTTTTTTAGAGCAGCCAAGCTCAATTCTATCGGATACATCACATAACTTTATTGCGGGATCCCGAAAAAAACGTGAGGTGATGTTTATAGTCCCGCAATTTGCGGATAACATCAAGGGTAATACAAATGCTAAGTGGATCATCTTCCCAAACACTCCTTTTAGAACTACGGTTTTAAATGGCAAATTCCATCATCACATCTTTCAGTTAATGCCGTGTTTATATCGTAGAATCAAATCGATTTTGATTGTCACGTGAAACAATGAAATTCTGCACTCAGTTTCTGATAAAACCCCTCCCTTTCTCTCTTCGTATCCTTCCATATCTCTCTCTCTCTTTCTCTCTCTCTCTCTACTCTCTCTCTCTCTCTCTCTCTACTCTCTCTCTCTTTCTCTCTCTCTCGCTCTATCTCTCTTTCTCTCTCTCTCTCTCTCTCTCTCTCTCTCTCTATCTATCTATTTATCTATTTATCTATCTATCTATTTATCTATTTATCTATCTCTCTCTCTCTAAATGTATCTTTCTGTATATCTCACAACTCTTATCTCTCTACTTCCTATTCTCTAACGCCACCTCTCTAAGAAGGTGTATGGCGGGAGGGGATGCAGGTAGTTCCATTTATCAATAATGTTAGATCCGATGTAATATCAAATGTTCAAAAATGAACATTAAAGCAATGACAAATTATAGTTGGGTCCCCGAGGCCATTGTTATTTCTGATTCTTATAAAAGTTTAACTTTCTTTATAAGTCAAAGAAGCAGACACAAAATAACATTTATGTTCGATAGGAATTTGAATCTGACATTTCTGGGGTCACACAGAGGTAAACAAAGGTGAAATTATTATCAACTCATTGTTTAAATACAGAACTCCGATAATATCAAAAATTTGATAACATGCAAATAACCAAAAAACTTTAATACGATTTAAATATATCGGAAAAAAAATTAGAAAATCATAAATCATTGCAAGAGTTATTGCCCTTTATTTACGTCCTACGTTCTAAAATAATGCATGATTTTCTGGATTATCACTTCAACTGGTCTGAAAACTGTAATTTGTAAAGAGAGCAAATGGAAGCCCATACAGAGAATGACAGTATTTCCAAATAGAAAATTAATCAGATCATGGTTAATTGAGTTATCGCCCATTGAACTTTATTACTAAATATAGAACTCAAAAGGTAATAGGAAATCTATAGCATTCTAAGAACAAAAAAAATTGGTTATGTGTTTTTAGACTGCATGCAAAAAGTCTTAGCTCTATGTCAAAATTCAAATGAGTTTCGCCCTTTGTTCACTTTGGAAATAAAAGTAAGTGTGTATTTTGTGAAACATCTAGAAAAGTTTCACAAAACAATACTTTTCAAGAAAAAGATATGAGCAACTGAATGAGCTATTTGTGCACCACAAGTAAATTAGATAATATTCAATGGAGTTATCGCCCATTAAATCTTGTTACTAAAAACAATATTTGTCATGCGCATCCATTTTGTTTACACATTGCTTAGCAGCAGACTCAAATTGTCTTGTGAATGCAAGCTGCTTCTAGGGGAAATCTCTTTGAGAGCATGGTCTTTCCAGCCTTTTTTTATTTTGTTGGAAAACTACGATCACATCTATGTCCAAGGAAACTAAGATTGTGGTCCCTCTGCTCGTTTAGGGCTGTCCGCAATATTTTTGAGTATCAAAGCATAAGACCTATGCAATGCAATGAGGAGAGCAAATTCGAATTTCTCTAATATCTTTTTCTTCCTTCAAATGACCCTTTTACATACCATTCCTACTACTTCTTCTACTGCTACCGCTACCAGACTATTTTCATCTGGCACCTCTCCATTTGCCTTGAAGGGTTTTAGTTCCTATAATCAAGTATCAGGACTCATCATTTAATTTACTTAAAACACATTTGATAGAATCACAAGTTTTTGATATCGCCTAGCATGTTGATGATTTTACATTTTCAATTTATCTTTCGCATTTAACGTGTGAAGCCGATTGTGAAATAATAACAAAAGCACATTGCATTATTTAATAACAGTCTTTTGTATTGTCCAAGCTGGAATCACCAATTCGCATCGACTGATTCTCTGATTGCATTTTATCTCACCAATGAAGTATTGTCTGGCTGGGCTTAGCGCTATCAGGTGAAACACTCAGCCCCCAACCCTCTTCCCCCTCCCACTCCTTTTTCTCGAATTATTTTTTTCCATTAACTTTTCAAGTAAGTATAAAACGGTGGTACTGCGGTCTATTTCTGACGAGCTGCCAAAGGAGGTTGTCATATTTTCAGATACTGTCCTTTAGAGGTAATTTAGAGTATTTTAGAGATTGTCCAACTTTAAACAGCCACGACTTTTTTAATAGTCTCCAGTTTACAATGTTAAAAACAAAAGCGCAGTTCCTGAATTAAAAGAATAGCTATAAGGAATCATTACTTCTTTCTTTCATATTTATGGAACCTGAGACGAAATGTTGAAGTAGTCTATTGTCTATGCCGATTATAGAACTAACTGAATACCTTCAAAGAACAAACTTTCTGAATGGATATCAAAGGGAAATTTTTTTGGACAATTTGTTTTATACTCAGAAATAGAATTTTGAATTTTTGAATCTGTCGTTCATAGTCCTGAGGGCGATACAAATTAAAGTATGCTTCCTAAATTGTTTTTTCTTCTTTTTTGTTGAAAAATGATTTTAATATGTCTGTTTTATAAGGGTTTTACGGCGCTTGTGATACATTTAGGTCATTTTATCGGCAGTAAAAAGCAAGAAAAATGGGTTAGTAAAACAATTCTAGATTTATAATTGAAAGCACACGAGAAAAAGTATGACAAAGGGGACTGGTTCAAATAGTGAAGAGATGTAGATTTCAAGAGCAAACTATCAGTGTTGTTAGTTTGAGAAAGAAATTAAAAAGCAGAAATCCCTCAGTAGTATGTTGGAATATCAACAGAAGCAACAACAAAAATCCTATTTGTCGTAATGCGCAGCTTTCACGACGTTCAACTGGCAAAAGTCTAGTCTTTTCGTATTATTGACTCCCGCCCTTTCCTTGCAATATGTTCCGAGTTTGGAACTACCTTTAAGCCTCTAGACACCTGCCTATGTGCACTCATTTGCAGGTCTGATAACGCAATTCCTTATGGGCTCATTGTTGTAATGGAATTTATTTTAATGACGCAAATATTGCCGATTACAACAATATTAAAGTAGGCCCATAACGGTATTCGGATGCCAGACCTACATATATATGTATACGTCAATACCTGTTCATAACGGGAACAGTATCAAGACAAGGGATCCCTGCTACCAACCTTCAATATCTTTTGTTATTTGCAGGTGGTAGCCGCTTTTGCCACATAAGACTTTTTTGTTGTTTTTCGTCCTACCTAATAATCTTCAGGGGATCTCAGCCAACAGTTAACGTGTATGACGAGAAATGACGCCTGTTAGTCGCTCAGAGATAACGCTGCTAACCGCCATGTACTCATTTTAACCTGAGTATGTTGAGAGAATTTAAGTAAAGATCCTTTTCAAATACCACCAATGCGCCTCAAACCCTGCACTTTCCAATCCACAGGCGAGGGTCATACCACAAGACCACATAGTCTGGTAGTGGTCGCAGTAGCAGTAGTAGTAGTAGTAGTAGTAGTAGTAGTAGTAGTAGTAGTAGTAGTAGTAGTAGTAGTAGTAGTAGTAGTAGTAGTAGTAGTAGTAGTAGTAAGAGAGAAAGAAGTATATAGTAGTAGTAGTAGTAGTAGTAGTAGTAGTAGTAGTAGTAGTAGTAGTAGTAGTAGTAGTAGTAGTAGTAGTAGTAGTAGTAGTAGTAGTAGTAGTAATAGTAGTAGTATAAAATTGTATATAAAAGGGTCATTCGAAGGAAGAAATAGATGGTAGAGAAATTGGAATTTGCTCTCTTCATTGCATTGCATTGACCTTATGCTTTGATACTCAAAAATATTGCGGGCAACCCAAAGCGAGCAGAGGGATCACAATCTTAGTTTCCCTGTACATGGATGTGATCGTGGTTTTCCAACAAGATAAAAAAGAGGCTTTTTGGCTAGAAAGATCATAACCTTTCTCTCGAAGACATTTCCCCTAGAAGCAGCTTACATTCACAAGACAATTTGAGTCTGCTGCTAAACAATGTGTAAACAAAACGGATGCGCATGACATGCCTACGGGTTAATTGAAGCACAGTTCTGGTCATTTGCATCTAATTATGAAAAAAATCTGGGTCATGTTTTGACGGGGTCCTCTAAATGTTTAGCTATGCATAAGGTCCGTATAAAGTTTCAATAAAAAATAATCCAGCCGACTTTCCCTCAATATTTGATATATTTATTGACAAAAACATGGCCTCTTTTATAAATAAGACAATGAAAATAATCTGATGCAGACATTAGATGATAAAATTGATTCGTTACTTTCTTGAGGGCACGCTTCGACGACCAAATCAAGAATATTTGACTACTAGATGCGCTTGCATTGAGGTAATGCCCAAAGAATTCACATATAATGCATTACATAATATATAGCCTTATGATAAAAACAATCGACATAAATAAATAATTATAAATGATACTAAACTTTTTTAAAGCCAACTCAATCATAGAAAGGGTGCGAATCGGACACAATGATTCACACAAAAATTTGATAAACAACATAGTCTGTTTTGCACTCGTCAATATGGAATTCCCTTTTTTTATAATAAGCGATTATGTGATAGACAGGTCTTAGGTCTTAATTGATAAGTCGTGGGTTTGTTGAACCTATGTAATGCCACATTTCAAATGGTATTTAGAATATTAAAAATCTACTAATCTACTTTTGGTGAGTCTAAATCATTCGTCACTTTTGAGTTGGTTGTTGCAAAGAAAGCTTGCTTATTGCCACATATGACAAATTAGTCAAGAGAATTAAGAAATATTCTATTCAACTTGGTGCGTTTTACAATATTAATGCTTTCTTTATTCTGAATTCTTGAAAATATCGAAAATTCGAGAAATCCTAATTGAATCTGGGATATACGCCCTTTTTTTTTATCATAAGCAGCGGCATTTAACATTTCAAAAGATCAATGCAAGTTTATATCTTGCTTCAGCTATTCGATAGATATTCTTGTTTGAGATATTAGATAGAACATCAAGGAATTGAAAATTTTCTTGTTTATTATGTCAGAGGGATGTACAGACCAAGTGATGACAAAGTCACAGAACAATTCCCTTTAGATGGATCATCTGGGTAATATTTTTATTTCAGAAGATACTAACTGTCATTCAGTACCGGAAAAGAGACTGGAATCGTTACATTTCTTGTTTTTGTTACAGAGCACCGTAACATTGAGTCTCCCAAGACGAAACGAATGCGTTCAATCTTAAATTTCATGCGTTTTGCATCACGGTCTGGTGCAATCTACTGAGCGCTTACACTTGCATATTTTATTTGCAACCCTGACAGATGAGCGCAATTATGGGTAATTTTTTGTAACGGACAACATTTTGCCTTTGAGAGTAAGTTAAAAGTAACATTTAGTTAAGCCACACACACTCTCGTACCCATCATTTCATGTGTTGTCTTTACTGACTTAAAGCTGTTAGCAGGCATAGTCAACCGACATCGCAGCCTCAGTGGCCTTCGTGATTTTTGTGCAGAGGAAGCTCCGTTCATGATGTTTGATATCATCCATCTGGTCTTGAATGTCGTAAAATGGAATGTCTTTTCACTTTATATTTAAAGGTTGGTATTTGTAACTTTTGATTGACTCCTAACATACCTAAGATTGGTTGGTATTTATGTAAAATTACATCAAGAAGATTTTCAGATAAAAAGTTTTACATCATTCAGCACACTAAATGATGGGCAAGTGGGTGGGTTAGTCAAACGTTCTTTTGACCGAGAATATTTCAAGCAGAACAATACGATCATATCAGTTTGGGTTATCAGAATTGAAAATTAGAACACGTCGACACACCTGATATTACGTTTGAATTGGTTTAAAAATCCGTTTTTAAAAAGGCCTTAAATTTGATGAATTGTCCGTTTGATTATTTTCAATTTTAAATTCTTTTTATTTAATCTGGAATATTTATCTATTGAATATATTATAATACAAATCGCTAAAGACGAATGAATAGGAGGTATGGGCCATATTTGTAATATTATTTCGTTTAGAAAAAATATAAAATGTTTTCTGGTTTAAGGAAATCTGTGAGTATAATTTGACTAAAACTAGTGAAGGAAAATACATCTTCGTCAATATATACATATAGATATATACATATATATATATATATATATATATATATGTGTGTGTGTGTGTGTGTGTGTGTGTGTGTGTGTGTGTGTGTACTCCAGCAATGTGGCGGCAGCGGTCTTTGCTTCGTACCCAAAAGGTACCGAGTTTGATCGTCCACCGCTGCGCTGTGTGGTCTTGAGCAAGTCACCTCGCCCTAGCTCAAAATCCGGCACTGCACTGCGGTTGACGCATGGGTTATTCCAGTCTTCCCTTGAGATAGACCCTAGAGACAAATGTCCCATATGTGATGAATAAAGGAAATTTTATTTTATTTTATTTAATCTATTTATTTTATGTTGGAATGAACGAGATAAATAAAATTGATTAT
>NC_088360.1:14801202-14811202 GCF_034508935.2 Berghia stephanieae | reverse complement strand
ATCTGTTTATTCTTCTTGGAGCAATCATATCTTTTTAGTACACGATCTTGTCACGCTTCAAGGCGTCCCCCACGCGTCCAGATTTCTATGATATCAGCCAGACTATTTTTCCCTCTTCCCGTATTTCTCTCTGCATTATGGAAGAAAGAGGATAGATGAGCAGTTAAGATTGACCACCTCTGTCTGCACCCCGGTCTCATTAATGTGGTTTATACCCCATTTCAGAGTGAAAGCTTAGTCCATCTCTACATCGAAATATCATGTTAACTTTGAATACGCTATCTGTGCTATTTGACTTTGATTTATTAATAGCCTGGCAAACTGCTTCACCATTATCATAGGGGCAGGTGTTTGTAGTAGTAATAGGGCACCTTCTAGTCACAAACCAAAGGCGACTCTAAAATTTTATTATAAGAAATGAGGATTATAGCTACGAATAAATTACCATTATGCATTATTAAAGTGAGCAGTATGTAGTCTGAAAAAAAATTTTGGGTGCCGGATTAAAGACTTAGTAGACAACGTGTAATAAGAGGTAACCAGGTTGGTTTAATCGGTCTTACGTCCAGACAGATGTTCTTTCTGGTGACCTGCTAAGTTCATCAAACTACATTTTATCCTACTTAACATTCCATTTTCCAGTTTAAAAAGTCTCGACGACATTAGGCAGGATGTTATAATAGCTTTTGACCACTTTCGGTTCTGAGTCGTAATAGGTCATTTACTTTATTTAATTAATAGCGAAGTGTTCGCTCCTTCACAACCCGCTTCCGCAGTCTTGAGTTACACGTAAAAAACATGCCTCTAGTTTTGAAAGGGATTAAAGGGGGAAGGGCGATCCAATTCATTGAAGGGGGAAATCGTAAAACAACAGAAAAAAAGGGTAACTTAGATTTTTGAAACTCCATCTTAAATAATTTGCGGTATTTCGGGACTCAATCTAAAGCAGATACTTCAACGGTTTGAGAGAATTTTACAAAAGGAAGATGACGGTGGTTGTCAGGATTTTCTTTCACTTTTCACCCGAGGCTCCGGATTTTGGGCAGGTTTTTATGGAGATCGCGAAGACCAAGTCATTACCCCACTACTGTCTTCCCGTCTCTTCCATTGTCTTGCAACTGTCTTTCATTGTCTTTCGTTGTCCTCCCATTGCCCCAGCTATTGTCTTTCTGCTTGCTCATGTCGTCAAAGCTGCTCCGTGACCCAGATCTCTCTTTTGTTCTTTTCGTTTCTCTCCTTGATGACTGGCCTCAGGCATTTCCCCATTGCCACACGTGCCATCACAAGAAAACAACAAACATTGGGTGGGTGGATGGAGAGAAGGATGAAGATGAAGAAATGATATGGAGGAATGAACTGATGGGGAGGATAGTTTTTGAGAAATGGATGGTTGATGAGGTCGTGGATTCGTGCTCTGGGTGGGTTACAGATTGTTTGTTAGACTTGGACACATGATGTGATAGCTAGATGTAAATTAATTGGTTGTGTGATGCTCGTATGAAGTGAAGGATGGTTGAAATGATGCATAACTAGACTTTTATCAGTCCTTGATTATCAAGGATATTTTAAGATGATTTTGATAAACGTTTTAATAGCACATTGTGATTGTAATTGCTACTCATTAGGCACTCTACAGTTTTTTAACCTTCAATCCATCCTCATATGTCCACGCTGTGGGCAAGAACCCGAAACGGCAGAGCATCTAGTCGAAAGGTGTGTTGTGACGATGCTACCAGGCGGGTTCGCGACGGTGCACGAATGCGGACCGGACTTTGCTGATTGGGTCGATCGTCATAACATAATAGTGTGAACCATAAGAAGCTGCTGCCAATGTCCCAAGTTAGAGAGTCTTTGCCAAAATGAGGGTCATTTAAATTGATCAATATTTGAAGGACTAGTTTTCTGGCCAAATTTGTAAATACGTGTCTTTCCAGAGTACGCATTTTTGTTATTATATGTGATCCAACGCTCCAGTCAGATATATTGTTTATAGCCCTGTTATGACATATTCAGCTTACTAATTTTATGTGTGAGTGGTTCTATTCAAAACAGCAAGATCATTTTGGTTGCATATATATAAATGAGAGAGAGCGAGAGACAGAGAGAGAGAGAGAGAGAGAGAGAGAGAGAGAGAGAGAGAGAGGGAGAATAAGTATGAGTGAAATATCTGTTCAATGTTGTAGTTATCATATAACGTTATAACAAGTGTAGCTAAATGACAAATTGCCATATCTATGAACAATAAAGATCTATTATTATTATTATTATTATTATTATTATTATTATTATTATTATTATTATTATTATTATTATTATTATTATTATTATTATTATCATCATCATCATTATTATTATTATTATTATTATCATTATTATTATTACTATTATTATTATTATTATTATTATTATTATTATTATTATTATTATTATTATTATTATTATTATTATATATTTATATATATATATATATATATATATATATATATATATATATATATATATATATATATATAGAAAGATGTTTGTTTTGGTTTGGATATTTGGGTGGGGGGGGTGTGGGTTTGTTTTGTTTTGGTGTTGTTGGTTTTTGTTTGTTTTATTATTGTTTTAATTGGGGGGATGGGTGTTCTTTCTGTTGTAGTTGTCTCCTTGATTGATTTCTTTTGTTTTATGTTTGGATTTGTCTCTCCTATGTTTTGTTAAACAAAGATTTTGTCGAGGGCTTTTCGTGGTTGTTTTTATTTTTGCTTTTGTTTAGGGTTTTGGATTGTTGCTTTTGTTTGTTATTTTTCCTCCTTTTTTTGTTTGTGTTGTTTTTGATTGGTTATGTTTTTTGTTTTGTTTGTTGTTTTGTTTTTTCTTTTGTTTCACTATTTTTTTTTGGGGGGGGGGGGGTTTTGTTAAAGCTGTGGGGAGGGCGGGTTGTGTGATTGTTTTTGTTTTATGGGGGTGGAGTTGTTTGTATGGGTTTTTGGTTTGTTTGTTGGTGTCTTTTTTTGTGGTTTTTTTTTTTTGGTTTTTTTTTTTGGTGTTTAATTTTGTTTTGTTGTTTGTTTTTTTTTTGGCCACACAGATAATCGCGCTTCTATTAAATCGGTGAGTTTTTCAAATGGGTCAGTGTTAGTAGTGTTTGGCCACATGAAGTTGCCACTTTTGACGTCGAAATTGACCATACTAGCCATCTGGCAGCCATGAATATTATAATGGAAAGAAATATTTCCGTCACTTCTTGGCAAATTTCATAGCAATCATGATACACTTAAGAATACCCCTGTCAATTTCAGGCGCGAGAGGGTCTTTGATTATCAATTGCAGTACGCTGTGATCGTGTCGTCACTAAAAATTGCGTCGCCGAAATTTTAATAAAATATGAACATAGATCTACTCAGGAAGAAAATTTGAGCTAGCATTGCTCACTTTGCGATACTGCCTGCCTGGGTTAACAAAACCTTTTTGAAATATTTTCCCTTGAGATAAGTAAAAATATCTGTTTTCTTTAGGCATTCTCATTATCATTGATGAAGACAAGAGTGCAACCGGCTCACTCGATGAAATATCTTTCTATATCATTCGTTATGAGAAATTAATGGAGTTGAGAAACGGCAGAAAATAAAATCATCTTTGTTTGGGTGGTAACTCCACGACTGCACACATCGCTGGAATTGAGAGAACCTAGCAAGCCCACTGTGCAATCCATCAAAAGCGATTTCAAACCCAGAGTATCTTGTCCTTCTCTTCTCTGAGAACAACAGTGGGTGTCAGAACGGGTCAAACAGAAATTCTGTGAAATGTCAGCGTGAGCACGATTGCGTTCTTGTCTACATCAATGACAGTGAGAAAGCTAAAAGAAAACATATATTTTTACTCATGAATATTTCAAAAAAGGTTTTGTTAACCCAGGCAGGGCAGCATCACGCAGTGTACAATAGGGGTCAAAAATGCATGTTAAGTCAATTACTAATAATTGTACCTAAACTAATATTTGAGTGTGAGTTTGATTCTTAACTACTGACTTGTTAACCAGTTAACTGCGGTACTCTGGAAAACCATGAATTAAAAATTTTGGCCAGAAAACTCGTCCTTCAAAAATCGATCCATTTAAACAGGTTTGAGAATGTTTGCCAAGATGAGGGTTATATAAACCGATCGATATTTGAGGACCGGTTTTCTGGCCTAAATTTTAAATACATACATGATTTTCCAGAGTACATAAGTTAACTGGTTAATTGCTCCATCTACAAAAAATAGCCAATATCATTTTTGTGTTAAAGTATTCTTTGTCACAGATGCAAAGAAAGTCATGAAATTACTCCTGCATGAAATTAATTGGCATTAACTTTACAATTTATGACTATTTAATAGCAATAAACTAAAACAGGGTTATTATTATCACTCGTCAATTCGTCATTGGAAGGGCTTTATGAAAACAAGAGTACTCTATTTATAACAAAACACTTTTAATAATTTTTTTCAGATAATATATACGCACTTCATTTATCAATCAATTAAAATGGCCCCCATATTATCAAAATGGACAAAAAGTCTAAAACCCGAGATTTTAAATCAATCGTCAATTCGTCATTGGAAGGGCTTTATGAAAACAAGAGTACTCTATTTATAACAAAACACTTTTAATAATTTTTTTCAGATAATATATACGCACTTCATTTATCAATCAATTAAAATGGCCCCCATATTATCAAAATGGACAAAAAGTCTAAAACCCGAGATTTTAAAACAATTTGGACAAGTAAGGGATCAGCTCAATCGATTAATATCGTAAAAATTTTCATGTCAATTTTTAAAAATGTAATTTGTCAGAGTGTGACAGAACTCGCCACGTCTGATCAAATTCACCTGCCTGAACTCCATTTTGTCCAAACGATAATGAAATTCGACCCCTGACCCCGATGTTTCTATGGGGCTGGCACGCGACTCGGCACTGTGGTCACATCCTATAACCCGCGTTGTGGACTATTAGGTGACATTTACCATTCAAGAGATGAGTTGTGGTACTTTTTCAACGGCGTTTATGACACAATTGACAGAGCAATTTACATTTTTCAATATCGGTGGTCATCCGGGTGACATTTAATGGAAAGATAATATTATCGTAAGGAGAATCGATATTAAGTTTGTATGAAGAGTCTCACAACAAAAATAATAATGTGTCAATGGTTATCTAAGATTTTTTGTTTGGCATTCATAGCGATGCCAATAAATATACTATTTCTTGTAGTAAAACGACATTAAAGAGGTTTTGATGCTATTGAAATAAGCTTACTTCGTGCAATCTACTATGAACCCCAAGCTGTGACAAAATATCGGGCGGGTGGTCTTTATCTTATTTTGCTTTTCTTCAAAAGCTGAAATTAATTTATGCACTTTTTTCGGGAATCGGAATGCTCTTTAGTGTTTCCGTTAGCTCAGTTGGTAGAGCAATCGCCTTATAGACAAAGGAAACGATATCCATCCGGATGTCATCGAAGTTTGTTTTTTTTTTTTTTTTTTTTTTGTTTTTTTTTTTTTGTTTTTTCTATCCATCTGTCGTCCTAGTTGTGATTGGGTAGCTGTGTCTGTTAAATGTGACTGAAAGACTAGCATCTGATTCAAAGAGTAACCAATATTTCGAACTGCTCGTTTAACGCTACAGAAACCTTTAGAAGTTCCGATTTCAAAGGCCAATTTTCTGTCACAAGATGCAGGTTATTACGGATGGTTCTATTGAATGTGAAATCCCTTACCCAAAGACATAATAAAGCCATAAAACTAAAAAAGATTTTTCGGTCAATAAGCACGCTCAACAATAAATTACAAGAATGAAATGCAGCATCTCTACATTATCAACTTATGTCTATGTAAAATTAAAATAACCGAAATCATCTTGTTTTGTTTTTGTTGGGTTTTTTTTTCTTTTTTTGGGTTTTTTTTTTTTTTTTGGGGGGGGGGGAGTAGGGGTAGGTAGATGTGTTTCAACATCGGGTTTAACTGAAATTTTTTTAATGTACAATTCGATCTCAAAAGAAAAAAAAAAAGAATTTCAATCGATTAATTCTCTCTAAAAGACAACGCATTCTATGAATTTCGTCTCTCATGAAGAAACTTAGAACTGAAATTAACTGACTTCCCATCTAAAGAGCCACATTTTCTATGCTTTCCTCAACTTTCATACTCGGTGAATATTGATCGACTTCGTTTTATTTCTCGTCTCTTTTAACATGCAAATGCTATTTTTCTCAATAGCGAGACAAAATAGCTGCATTTGATGCACTCTTTATTAGCAATTTGAAAAAAGCAACATATTGTTAAAGATTTTATTATTGGAGCGCTACTTTATTTTTAAATGCACCTGTATTCCACAGCTCTCGAAACCCCATCATATATTTCAATCACTACAGCCGTAAGGCATTTTTCTGTTTGAACGGATTAAGTCGTTTATACCCTTTTTTATATAATAGAAAAGGCGACTAACCGTGAATTTGTACCATAATTGATTTAACAGAGTGAGTGGAGATGTCATAAAAACCTGCAGTATGCTAATCAGACATCAAAAGGTTTTTGTTAAAGCTAAGTGTCGTCCTTCAAAGAAAAATAAAATTAAGAGGTTTTACGTCGTTTTAACTGATCAGTGAAGGCATTGAGAGAATATCAAAGATTCTTTTTTTTTCTTGGTTACTAAATACAATAGATTAGTTTAATTTGAGCATTCATTTCCCAACTGAATGTATGCTATCTTAAAATAAGTGCATTAAATGGTGCCCGGGAAAGCAGAAAGAAAAATGCAAGAAAAAAATTATTTATTTTACAAATGGCCGATAATCAAGAGGTCTGAGGTTCGATTTCCAATCAATGTCACGATATTTTGCACCATGAAGATATGAGTGAAAGAGTGACTTGTACACGTGAAAAATTCAGCTCTTTGAAATAAACATCGATGCATTAGTTGCAAGTGATGGATAATGGGAATTCTATAATATAAAACATACTATCGCCTCAAAACGCTATTATATTATGTCGTGATGGTTTTGGTTGCTTAATGAAAATGCTTTTGAAAAAAAAAATATTACACACGGGTTACGTTTATATCAACAAAGAATGAAGTGAGTAGAAAAGTTCCAGAAGACAATAGAGAATAAAAAACAACTTCGCAGCGAGGGGGGCTCGAACCAACGACCTTACTGGTACGACAACTCCGTCTGGCCAGGGAGAAAATAGCGCTACTGTCAGAGGAATTCACCACGTTGTTAGCTGTTTCCATTGGTCACGGTCCTCGGCCAGCGTTTTGAAGCTGTCAAGATCTTGTGACGTTAGGGCTGCAGTTTTTCTTAGTTCTTCAGGGATTAATTCAGCATCGTCTTGATTCATAAATTTCTGATATGTAGAGAGATCATGGTTCATGGTAGTTACTATTGATGGTGGTGGTCTCCCAACATATTTGCTACCAAGTAGGAAATTTTTTGTCATTGCAGTTTGGACTGGGATGTTATCATCTCGGCGTAAGATATGATAAAATCGCGTCCACCGCTGTTCTTTTATCACTGTACCCAAGCATTGAATCCTGGTTCTTTCATAGAGAGAATTATTTGTAATTGTCTCTGGTCAATTGATGCCGATTACGCGACACAATTGTTTGTGGTGGTATGAACAAGACTTTCTAAGTTCCTTTTCATGAGGCCCCAGGTTCCACAATTATAATATGTCAATATCGGAATAATCAGTGCCTCGTAAAACGGTATTCGTTTATTCTGACTGATTATGTTATTTCTATTTCATAAATTCCAATGATAAAACAAGCCCAAATTTGCAGTTGGTTAATATTATATGTAGGCTACATAGATAGAAACTATATGATGATAAGGGTCTTCTTTCTTACGATTCTTGTCAAACCTCTCACATTGTTTGGGATCGTTAATTAATTCATGTTATTACTCAGATTAAGTTCCCAGTCATTATGAAGTCGATGAAGCCTTTTCAATATTATTTCAGCTAGTGGTCTATGATATGAGACGCCAATGACTAATAGGAGAATGGGAAAGGGAACTAAGAGAAACTTTTCACAAATAAAGAGAGTAGAGAAGGGCCAGATGGACACAGAAAATAAAATATCGCGATGTCAGGGAGTCAAACCCGGGACTCAAATTATATTACACACACTGCCTGTCTGAGAGGGAGAGAGAGAGAGAGGGGGGGAGAGAGAGGGAGAGAGAGAGAGAGAGAAAGAGAGAGAGTGAGAGAGAGAGGAGAGGGAGAGAATGAGTGAGAAGGGGGGGGGGGGTGGGGGTCAGCGTGCGGACGCACTAGCACTGAACCGTCCCGTCCTGAGAGAAACTTTTGAAGCATTAACGATTGTTTTATTCTTTATTGGTGACTTGATTGGAATAATGTTTCTGTCGGAAAAATAAGTTGATTCGAAGACAAAATAAAGAACGAAAAACCGTAAAAGAACTCGAACAGCTGCTGAAAATGAGAGTTGTGAAAACAAGACAAAGGCAATTAGCTCGTCTCCATAAAGTTCACTCATATGTGAATGGTTTGTTTCACTGATCACTAATCAGTTTCTTTGTAGACGGCGGCGTTAAATCATTCAAAAGGCCAATATAATCATCAAGAAGACATAACCCTCGGACACAATGTGTTCTTGAAGATGAATTTGGCTACATTTCCTTCGTTCTCGACGACTTTCCCTCAATTCTCCAATCTGCTCCCTCCTTATTACTATTCTCCCAACTCCCAGCACCCTACTATTTCCACACTTATTGTCTCCATTACACTATTATTCTTGGAGTAACCTCCCTTCCATCCTTATTTTATTACACGCTATGAATCAAGTATGAAAGGCCCGTGCCTCCGTCGATGTTTTCTCCTCGTCCCGAGTGTACTATTAATTTTTCCACTACCGCGAATCAAAAATAAAAATAAAAAATGTGGTTTTAAAAAAATATATAAAAAATCGCGAGGGCGTAAGCGGCCATAACTTCGGATCCCATTGTGTGCTGAGACACGAGCCCCCAACAGAAGACCTTACTCATGACCAACATGGCACCCTCATTGTCCCTCTTATGTGCGAGTTGAATAAGGTCATGACGAGGGAGCAAATAAGGTCGCAGGCGCGTGCATTGGGTCTTTAACCTTAACGAGATCAACCCTCAGAATTAAGCGGAGAAATCGAGATCGAGGCGAGAGTCGTTTATTTTGGGGTTGACGTCGCGGAGTTACTTAAGAAGTGTGCCAGTGACTTTTTGAATGACGGGGTTGACCATAAGATGAAAGGTTTTCAATATTCTCCCCTTCTTGAGATGAGAGTTCCTAAAGGATGGTGTCAAAAGGTTACATCGGAGAATAATAATGCCAATGACATTTGAGAAGAGTTCATTAAAAGTTGTTACGTTACGCAGTATTGTGACGTCTTGCGACATTAGAATAAATTAATGCGTTTGCGAATGTTGAGAAGAATGGTCTGGGTGTGTTGTGAGATTTTGCTTCCTCTTTTTATCCTTTAAAATATCATTTTTATTCTTTCTTGGCTCATGACATTATAACAACAAACAACCATAAAACTAAATTCTAGTTTGATATCAAGTTACGCATTTTCTAAATCGCCAAGACAGAGATAATAGCTCTGCCGCATTGCAGAATGGTGGCTACGTTTCTTTCTTAAAGAAAAAAACAAACAAACAAGATGCCCACCGCGAGGTTCGAGCCCGCGACAATGCATTGTCCACTCTGTCATTTCGCCCCATGCATATGCTACCAGGTTTCTGGATTAGCTTAACATCAAGCAGACTTTTTTTTTAATGGCAGGCAAAAATCACGGTACATTTAATTTATTTTACGACACTATTTAACATTAACAAGTAAGGAAA
Organism: Berghia stephanieae; assembly: GCF_034508935.2. Taxonomy (NCBI): domain Eukaryota; kingdom Metazoa; phylum Mollusca; class Gastropoda; order Nudibranchia; family Aeolidiidae; genus Berghia; species Berghia stephanieae. Next base: position 14,801,339 of record NC_088360.1, on the reverse strand, counting down.
AAATTCCAAAAAGTGAAACATAAACAATAGATAATATCTGTATTATAGGCTGGCACCGAATGTTTTGAAGTAGCTTGAAGGTAAAACTTATTCAATTTCCCTGGGCGACCTGATAGCTCAGTTGATTGAGCACTTTC
>NC_088360.1:14793702-14798702 GCF_034508935.2 Berghia stephanieae | reverse complement strand
GCCCGTATCCAAGGAGTTAACTTTGCCCATTGATTTGACTGTGCGTGAAAATGAGGCTTCACATCAAAGTCGAATTTCTCAAAACTTGATTTTTACACTCTCCCTACTTCAAACGGTCATATCTCGGCAATGAATAATCAGAATTTTATAAATTTGATACCAAATTTTAAAGCTTAAAATAAGCTATGATTGGGTACCAAAAACCCAAAATTGAAAAATCCGACTTAATACCGTTTCGAGGCGGAGGGTCACCTGTTAGGCATCCTTTCTGAACTAACATTCTTACAATATCCGTCACTGCCTATAGCCAGGTAATCATTCACATCTTTGTCCAGTGAGGTAATGTGTGTTATATACTTTTCCCAAGGACACTACTTCGGGACCAGTATTCTCCATATCACTGTCACCCATCCGACCACTTGTCACGCTTAACATCGCTTGATTTTTATGACAAAACAATCCATCGTATCACTGAGCTGAATGGTGACACATACTTTCCAGTTGTCTGCAGCATTTCAAATTGATATTTCTTGCGATGAATTTGAGTTTAGTATATTTATTTTCTCTGTTTTTAACCTTTTTAATGCTATACCACAATATTATTCAAAAAGAGAACTAGATTATACTGCATGTATCAAAGTTATCAATCGTATGCAATATCATTTGCTTTATATAAAAAATGAAAGTAATTTGAACACTCAAGACTGGTCCAAGAATTCATAACAAATTTTAAAAGTAACGACATCGTTTTGTGTCAGCAGGTGATCGGACAGGAAGTAGTGGGACAAATAAATCACATAAACAATTCCAATCCAGTTTTGTTTTTTTCAGAGGAAAAAAAATGACGGAGCTTCTTCCCCCACTGCCTCACGTGGTGACTTTGATTAAAAAGTATAATGAACTAGCGTCCTTCCTGTCAATTTGTCTTCCAGGGATCTCTCCTAACTCTTCACCAAATATCCTTTCAAACTAAAAAAAAAAAAAAACATCATCCTCCTCTCTTCCCCCCACCCCCCCCCTTTCCCCCCTCCCCTTTCCTCGGCTCCTTCTCACTCTTCTTTCACTCGATCACTTCCTTACTTAGCTTTGTTTTTGTTTTAGTTTTTAGCATGTTATATTGTATTATGAGACTTTACTTTAATCCATTCTTTCCAAATGAATCTCGCGCATGTCGTATAGATTGGATGGATCGAGCAAGCAGACGATTATCATATCTTTTTTTCTTTGTTTTTTTTTTTTTTTTTGCTAGCTTCCGGTCTAGGGCAGGTGCGCAAAAGGCAAAGAGGACGAAAACAAGAGACAAGGGGTTTATTGATTGGTTTGGTGTCCAAGAAATCTGCCCTATCTAACGTGGCGTACCGTCCCCGCGTAAGCTGTGGTCATCTGGAGCAATCGGGTCGGTGAGGGTTGTCCTGCCATTGTTGTTGTCCAGTCTGGTGGAGAAAAATGAAGCCGCCACTGCCACCAACGGCGGTCGTGTTAGCTGCTCTTTCTTCTCCCGTCTTGAGAAGTGCTGTCCTCACAAAAGGTCCGAATAGATAGCAGGACAATTCGAGAGGTCATAGGTCGTGGGAAGCCGAGGTCAAGAGGGTTAAATTAAAAATAAGGTCAGTATGAGGACATCGGGGGTGGGTAGATTTTGTAGATATAATATAGATATGTAAAGAGGTTTTTAATCTCTGCCGTCTTCTTGTGTTCTCAGTATCGTAAATAAACCTGGTTCATCTAAAGAGACAGGCTGTATTTTCATTTTCAACCCTATAATATTTGATATGTAAGAAAATGGTCACTGCACGTTTTGAGCAGAAAATCTTTTTAAAAAACGTTAATGACGAGAGAGAAAGATGGACTATGTAGAAAATATAATCAAAATCAGAGTAAAAATAAGGATGATTTTTTGTGCAAATTTCGGTACCGTACAGATTTCTTTATCTATACCGCTCCCTGATATCTTTGATATGAAAATATATGAGAAAAGATTCACTGCAAGCTTTAATCAGAAAATCAAAAAAGAAATATTTATAACTAAAGTGGAACATGTACACCAACAGAAAACGTTATAATCAAAATCGGATTATAAATCAGGATAAGATTGTTTTGCACATTTCTGTTTCGTAGTTTTCTTTCTCTTGCTCTGTAGATTTCACCATGATTGCGCTGTACCTTGTAAGACTTGCCTATCCACCTCACAGGGCCATAGATAACGATTTTACCTAAGATTTGATGATGTCAGAATTTGGACAGTTTTACTTTTGTTTTGTTGTTTTGTTTGTATGTGTGAACAATTTCAAACAGTTTAGAATTTAGAGTTATAGAGCAAGCCAGAAGCATAAATAAACAAAATGTAACTTCCTTCATTTCTTAAAAAATATTGGGTGTTTATGTGAGCATGGATTTGTATGTTTGCGTATTTTTTGTAAGGGAGGATATTGGCTGATTGCTATGGTGTCTTTTCTCTTTTGCCACAAGTTTCAAAGTTTTGAATATTTTTATATTGCCTTTTGGGGTCTTTTAAATTTGTGACATAATATTGCTTATACCCGTTTTTAACCTTTAAAGAATGTAAATTTAGAAATAAATAATTGGATATAAACTGATGAGAAATTGAGTTCGTCTGAATTGCATAGTAAAAAATTAATTTTTTCAAGTTAGATAAACAGAGAAAAAAAAATATAAGAAAGGTTAATACCGCCATCTTTTTTCGAATGGTTGATCAAAGCCAAGATGTCGGAAAATAATTGAAGGGATCGTATTTGATTTCCCGGATGTTGCACTTGAGAAATTCCATACAACCAAAAGGAAAGACACTGCATTATCTCCCATTGTGTGGTATAAACGTATTGTTGTCTTGAGTTACTTACCCTTGATACTTTCCCACAGTCTTTCCTGACTTCCGGCCCCAGGTCAAGGAAATAGGTACACGGAGGAAATGTTTATTAAATAGGATGAAAAGAGGCTTTTCTTATGGCGCTGTTTATTGTCCTTTATTGTTGTCTTGGCTTACATTTATATTAAGTTGTATCTACTTAGGTCTCTTCTTCTTCTTCTTCTTCATCTTCTTCTTCTTCTTCTTCTTCTTCTTCTTCTTCTTCTTCTTCTTCTTCTTCTTCTTCTTCTTCTTCTTCTTCTTCTTCTTCTTCTTCTTCTTCTTCTTCTTCTTCTTCTTCTTCTTCTTCTTCTTCTTCTTCTTCTTCTTCTTCTTCTTCTTCTTCTTCTTCTTCTTCTTCTTCTTCGACTACTACTACCACTACCACTACTACTACTACTACTACTACTACTACTACTACTACTACTACTACTACTACTACTACTACTACTACTACTACTACTACTACTACTACTACTACTACTACGACTACTACTCCTAATACTACTACAACTAATACTACTACTACTACTACTACTACTACTACTACTACTACTACTACTACTACTACTACTACTACTACAACTACTACTACTACTACTACTACTCTCCTTAGTGTTTTATTTTTTGTTTGTTTTAGACGGGTTTATTTTTTTTTTTATTGTCTGGTTTTATTTCCAATCCTACTCTCCTCTAAAAGTCAAATCTAGACCCTCTCCTCCCTCCTCCTCCTCCATCCTCCTCCTCTCCTCTCTCTCTCTCTCTCTCTCTCTCTCTCTCTCTCTCCCTCTATGTACGTTAAACCGATAAAGAACAGTCAATTAACTTTAGCTTCATGGACCTTAGAGCTCTGAAAGACTGCTACGCCTTTGATATGTCATATATTAGCCAGAATAGATCTCAATGATAGATTTATTTTGTCTCATAAATTATAACCATACTATTAAAACTATAAGAGAAGAAAACAAACGAAAATACATTATATTATACTAACTTCGTTGTATTATTTTTGGTTGTCTCCCTTATATCGAAAGTCGGTTTCGAATAGGTTCATCACAATTACTTTGTAAAGGCAAGGTGTTTCCAGCTATCGTTTTCCTAAAGCATGATAAAATATATTGTGTTCTTATTTTCATAAAATTAATTATTACAAAATCAGTCTACAAAATGTACAGTATATAACATTAATTACCCTTACTTCGCGATAGACTAGCGTCCTATCCAAAGGGTAGCAAGCAATTGCTATTGTCCGTTTAACGCTATAGAAACTGGGATAAACTCCGGCTCTATGGACCGAATGGCTCAGAAGGACTTTTTTAAAACCCATTTTCTCTCCTTATCCCTTTCACTAGTTGATTTTTCTCGCAGTTTATAGTTTGTTTTTTTCTATGGGGGGGGGGGGGGGGGGGGGGGGCTTTTTTTACTCAATATCTATTTATATAATTTGTCTTTATTCATTATTAGATAGATATTCCCATCTATCCATATACAGTTATCTGCCTTTTTGTCCAAGAATCCATTCGTTACATTATCTGATCACCAATCAACTCCCTACTAAAAATTTATCAACTATAAAATTGTGGTATATTAATTCTTAACTCCTTGTGCTCCATTTTCATTGTCTACATTGGTAAGCACACTTTGTTTTGAATGTGTTTTATAATACGATGAAATATCTATATACATCTTGTTCTATCAATCTATCTCTTTCTCTATTTATCTATCTATTTTCATCTATCTGTGTTATTAAATGATGAACCATAAATAAATGTTAGAGTTTTGAAAAGAATTGAAAGGACCAAAGACAATAACATTTGTATCTATCAATTCAACTGTCAAACAATCTATCTATGAATCGTTCTTATTTCTCTATTCTCTCTCAAACACACACACACACATGCATGCATACACACACACACGCATACACACACACACACACATACACAAACTTATAACCTATATAAGAGGTCTGAATAGATGTGTATGGACCGGTAATAATGAGGTTTTAGGTTTGATCCCCGAGATTGATTTTATTTTGGGGGGGGGGGTTTGTTTTGTTTGTTTGTTTGTTTGTTTGTTGTTATTTGTTGTTGTTTGTTTTTTTCTTGTACGCATTTTTCTTTCAGCTTTCTCT
>NC_088360.1:14786202-14788702 GCF_034508935.2 Berghia stephanieae | reverse complement strand
ATTTTCTCCTGGCAACTCCCTTGACGATAACAATAAATAAATAACCAAACGACTCAATCTGACAATCGCAAACGTTGATTACTCCTTTAAAACTATTTTAGCTCCCATTTCGAGTCGAGTGTAATTGATAATAACACAGCGATGATTAGACAAAGCAGCCAAGTATTTCAAACCCTTTTTATCAGATATTTACTCACGCTTCCGCGTGAGGCAGAATAAAGGGTGAGCGCGCATCTCTTTAACTCTCGCCATTCCTATGAGAGCGATTGAGTCAAAAGCTTTTCGATGTACATTGTAATGAAGTCGGTAACAGGCGCATTGTTGGGCAGCCAACTCTGTCTAGAATTACACCTACCTGGCATCCTCTCTCTGTCTCCTCTAGACGTGTCTCATCTCACGGGAGCATTAGCCCCTATTTACCTGTTCTCTCTCGCACCCAGTCCCACCCGGGCCTTATTTATTTGACTTATTCTTTCCCACGGCTTTCTTTTAATTGACAAATAATAATTTCCATTTCATATCGCTTCCCTGGGCTCTTATGAATAAAATAAAAGAACTGACTTAATTTTCTCGCTGTTTACTCGCACGACTCCAGAGACTATTTACACAATCATTCTGTTCTTGTTCCCATGGCAACGGGAGTGTTGTCTTGGCGATTGTTTTTATAGACCAAAATGGCGGCGTCGTTCAGATCTCTGCTATCTTCATGACGCCAGCCTTGTGTCAACATAGAACAAAGGTCGTTGGAGCTTCCATAAAACACAAATCGTTTTACCTGCCGAGAGGAGAGACAGAGAGATAGAGAGGAAGACAGAATCAATGAATTTGGGTAATGTAATAATATCTAATGGTATTTGGTGCTGAACGATGTCCAGATGCATTGACGAGTTTCAATCAGCAATCAGGGCCTTCTTCCAATCCCTCGTTTTGTTCTTGTCCCCTCGTCCGAGACATCAAAGTCTTAATGAGCCAGGGAACCATAATTAAACATCGTGTGATGATTGGGATGGAATAGAATGATAACTGTATTGGTGTTGCTGGCTGTCGTTGTGGTGGTGGTGATGATTGTATTTTTGGTGGTGGTCGTGATAGCGGTGATATTGGTGGTTATGATGGCGATGGTGCTGGTGGTGGAATGTAAGTGGTGTGGTGGTTGTGATGGTAGTGATAGTATTGGTGGTGGTGGTGTTGGTGGTTATAGTGGTGGTTGTGTTACAGGTGGTGAGATGTTTATAGTAGCAAGCTGTAGTTGAGATAGTTATTGTATGATTGCACACGATTTAGTTGATAATGCAACTATACCATTACCATTTTAATTGTTGCGCTTAAAATTTGATCTAGACGTCTAGGTAAGGAAAAGGAGGAGGAAGAGGTGCAGAATAATGGGGCATTTTGAAGATTGCTGGATCAATGATGTAAGTGATGATAATGATAATGATGATGATGAGGAGGAGGTGGTGGTAGAGAAGGAAGAAGAGGAGGAGGAGGAAGAGGAGAAGGTGATGAGTAAAGACGTAAACCATGACAAGGATCAGGAAAAAGACCAATCAAATATGGAAAATAGGAAAGAATAAGAATAGGACGAAAACTAAAGAATGAAAAGGGTGAAGAAAGTTAAGAATGAGATTCATAGGTGGAAACGAGAATAGTGGTGGTAGTAGTTGTTGGAGATAGAATTATAATTGAGTATGGGTGAGGAAAGCCTCTGAATGAATGAGAGAACGAGAGATACAGAGACAGAGACGATCTCAATCAGCTGATGGTCGTGAAGATAGATTGGAGAATTAAGTAGCATGGGTTATTAAAAAGGGTAGCTGCAGAGGCAGATTTCGCTCTCCAATTTACTCTGTCATACAATAACAAAAGTTCTTTTTTTTTAGTTTAGCCAGGGAAAATGTCATTTATGATAATTAATTAATATCAAGATACATCCGACTTAGCTAAGATTTTAAAGCTGTGGCTTCAAATAAAACAAAGGAAAAACGTTCAGTTCTTAAGTAGTACCGGGTTTAAGACTATTTGACAAGCTGTATTTTTTAAAAAGAAGTAAACGTTTTCTAGCCAAAATTGATAAAAATGAGTTTTGTCGTGATACAGATCTATGCTAGTAGTTTCTGACAGGCAGTTGGTTGGTTGGTGTGAGGCCCAGGTTGATCTAGAGATAGAGGAACAGATTGATGAAATTACTAGATGGAGTTGATCTCAGTGGGCCTTCTTTATTTTTTTTTATATTTTGGCAAGATTGAGAAAGGGGGGGGGGGGGTTAGTTGAGGGGTGAATTATAAGGCGTGAATTTGGTGACAATAATGAGGATGATGATGATGGTGATGATGATGGTGATGATGATGATGATGATGATGATGATGATGATGATGATGATGATGATGATGATGATGATGATGATGATAAAGATGATGATGATGATAAAGATTATGATAATGATGATGATGGTGACGACGAAGACGACGACGATGAAGATGATGATGATGTTGATTTTATA
>NC_088360.1:14773702-14781202 GCF_034508935.2 Berghia stephanieae | reverse complement strand
CACACACGCACACACACGCACACACAGACACACTAACACACATTATCTACCAATTATATCATTCTTGAATTTATTTTGTCACATGCTTTTATGTCTTTGACATCATTTTTTTATCAACTTTGTTTCTATGGAAAAGTATAATGTATCACATTACTTTATACTTACTTTTCCCATAATTTATCTCCCTTACAACACTGTGCGGGTTTCAATTTATAACTCGTGTCAAATACCTACTCGAATGCCATTGCAAAAGACATTTCTAAAACAAGACCCGCAGGCTCTGTGATATAAAATAATGCAATTTTTATTGGACTGTTCCCAACATTCAGTACTTAAGAATAAAATTAATTCCAACCCGCATAAAAGTCGAATAAATTCGTGACAGAATTCAAATCAGAAAGATGAAAAATCCCAGATATTTGCATATCGTTTTAAAGATGTGATGCTCAACAACGTAAATTCTGCAATGACATGGTGGAGGCAACAGGTGTAGAAGATAATGAAGCATTTAATTCATTGTAATAAAGGTCTTAGAACTTGGTTGTGATCCGTAAGCGAGCGCGAGTTGAGCGATTTGTCGTTAAGTTAATCACAGAGCTGTATATCTTTTGAGAATCGTTCTGATTGGCTCAGGAGTTAACACAGCGCCCACTTAAATAGAAGCCTGCTTGTTGCATTTTCCCGGAACTATACTTTTATTAACGAGAGACAGGTATTTAAAATTTGGCCAGAAAACTCGTCCTTCAAATATTGATCGATTTAAATGACCCTTACCTTGGCAAATACTCTCAAACATGGCACTTCACGAAATTCCAGGTTTGAGAGCTTTTGCTAAGATGAGATCCATTAAAATCGATGGATATTATTTGAAGGACGAGTTTTCTGGCCATTTAAAAAAAATACTTGTCTTTCCAGAGTACGACATTTAATCTAGTGAGACAAAATTTAGACTAATACCATATTATGAGTGGAAGATTGCATGGGTTTGTGAGTTCACATCGGTGCATTACCCTAACTTTGTAATTACACATAAGCCGAATTGTCATAATATATAGCTACAACCCTAGCCTACTAATCTATTCAAAAATGGGGCTAGAATTACATAACTATTGTGAAATAAGGAATGTTCAAATTTATTTGAAATAGGACAAGGAATTATTCTTGTAAGATCTAGAGGCGTTAGAGATTATGAATGCAAAACATGAGCTTCCGCTTAACTTCCTGTAAAAAATTAAATTAAATTGAGCTTTTATATAGCGCAATATCCACTAAACATGCTCAAAGCGCTTTACACGGGGTCCCTGGCCAACAGCACATAACATGTAGGACGGGACATGACGCCTATTAGGCGATATTACAATTTTTCGGACAAGACAACGCTGTTAACGGCCAGGTACTCGTTTTACACTGAGTACGGTGAGAGAATGTGAGTAAAGAGCCTTTTCCAAGACTCAACTATGCGTCGAGCGCGAGGCTCGAACCCAGGACCTTCCGATCCGAAAGCGAGTGTCATACCACTAGACCACATAGCCGCACTGTACTGTATTAAATAATTCTAGATTTTAAAATAGTTTTTACATTCTCCTGAAACACCACAAGCACACACAAAAATTTAAATAGCAGAAACAGGCATATACGATTTGTTGAAAGAGAAGAAGACACCCACCATATAAAAAATTAAGCTTTTATAAAGAGCAATATCCATTAAACGTGCTCAAAGCGCTTTACAATGGGTCCCCGGCCACAACAACACATAACATGTAGGACGTGACATGACGCCTGTTAAGCGATATTACACTGTTTTCGGACAGATACAAGGCTGTTCGCGACCAGGTACTCATTTTACACTAGAGTAAGGTGAGAGAATGTGAGTTAAGAGTCTTTTCTAAGGACCCAACTATGCGCCGAGTGAGGCTGGAACCCAGGACCTTCAGATCCGAAAGAGACTGTCATACAACAAGACCACATAGCCGCACATACTCCAGACCTGCCCAAAGTATACAACAGCAAGAGATTATTTTTGTCCTGGTACCACACCTATGTAGACTAAACTGTATGGGCCCATGAGTGAGCTGGGGAGAACACGATATTCCCTCACCGACTAGACATTCAAACATGAAGACAATATGAAGGGAAACGGAGATGAAGAGAAATAGATAAGGTGAATGCAACTTTGTTTAGCAGAAAAACAAAAAAAAAAAACTTAAGCTTTCATATTGCGCAATATTCACAAAACGCACTCAAAGCCAAAAACAATTGTTGATAAGTAGGATGTGACATGGCGTTATCACAATTTATTAACACAAGATATAACGAAAGCTGCCACAGGCCAAGTACTCAAAAAGCGATGAGATAATGTGAATAAAGATCCTTCTCCACGGACTCAACTTTGCGCCGCCAGAGCGGGATTCGAACAAGGGACCTTCTGATTTGAAGGCAAATGTCATATGACAAGATGCTTTCCGCATAAGGGGTAATGACCTTTTATTCGGGAAAATTAGACCAATTACTAATGGGTCACTGATACCCCCCCCCCCCCCGCCCCGCCCCCCTTGTTTTGCGTTTGGATTGCCACGTAACCATTTTTGGTAACCTGAGTCCAGTACGTTTTAATGGAACGGTGAGTTTCATATTATAACTTAGCCATCCTTACATATTATGTCGGTACCATCATATTAACACGAATGAAAGGAAGATGATATAGAATAAACTGAAACGTTCTTTTAAAGCTCAGGTTGATCCCGGTTTTCTAGCTTTGAAAGGATGGAATTTATTACAGTTAGTTAACGCTATATTCCGTGTAAATAAAATTATCTCAAAGAAGTGATTATACCAATATAATGTCTATTGATGGTGAATGAATGTAGATTTATTTTTACAACGATAATGTATGGGTTATACTACGCATTGCAGGCTATACTTCGGGCTTCCCTGTTCACTCAGTAATGTTTGGGTTGCTAGATCTAATTTAGATCATATGGAAATTGCAATACAACGGGCGGTGACCTGGACCTCTCCAAAGGGTAACAAACAAACTCCTAGTGGAAGGGAAGATACCCACGCCCCTTGACCTAATTCGGACAGATAAAACACACAGGATTCAGTAAAAAATAACAGTGATTGCTAAACTAAGCGAACTCCAAAGGTATCAATATCATTGAATGCGCTTAAGTAAAAAAAAATACCTCACATGGTCTACCCGCCTAATTGATCTTACCAACACATAAAACTATGTATAACCTTAAACATGTGTAGTCTGGTTGAGAGAATTAGTGACAACAAATCACCCAGCCAACTTAATATTAGCTTCTTATTAATTAATAAATTTGAGATTTCTTTACTCCGACAATAAAATTGGATAGATAGATAGATAGATAGATAGATAGATAGATAGATAGATAGATAGATAGATAGATAGATAGATAGATAGATAGATAGATAGATAGATAGATAGATAGATAGATAGATAGATGAATAGATAGATAGATAGATAGATAGATAGATAGATAGGATAGATAGATAGATAGATAGATAGATAGATAGATAGATAGATAGATAGATAGATAGATAGATAGATAGATAGATAGATAGATATAGATTAGATAGATAGATAGATAGATAGATAGATAGATAGATAGATAAATAGATAGATGGATAGATGGATAGATAAAAAAAGGGCAGCTTGATGGAGGGCGGAGACACACTCAGGAGGAGTCGATATGGAGAAAGGGGCGTGGCATATTTGAGGCACGCGTCTTGAATGCGGAGGTGGCACAACGTGAGCACCGAAGCGTGAAGAGTTTGTGATACGCATGGAGAGTCACCTCGGTGGAGGGCGGAGGTGGGAAGTTGATCATTCTTCTTCCCCCCCCCCCCCCCCCCCCCCCCCGCCATTTTTTCCTACTGTTTCATTATTATTTTTTTTTTTCAAATTTCTATTCTCAAAAGAAACCTGCTGTTGGTGGTGGTGCATTGCCTTTGTTACTGCTGTCGTCATATTGGTGGTATCGGTGTTGGTGTCAATGATAATGACGATGACGATGATGATGATAATGATGATGATGATAAGGAGGATGAGGAGGAGGTGGAGGAGGAGTAGGATGATGATGATGATGATGGTGATGATGATGATGATGATGATGATGATGATGATGATGATGATGATGATGACTACGATGACGGTGATGATGATATTATAATTTTAGTAGTCGTTGCCTCCTACTAAATTTTTGTTTTTGTTGCTGTTGTTGCTATTGTTTTTGTTATTGTCTGTTGTTAGTGGTGGTGTAGTCGTTGTTTATATGGTTTTTGTTGTTGTTGTTGTTGTTGTTGTTGTTGTTGTTGCTATCGTTGTTATTGATGCTGCTGCTTACTGATGAGGACGTCGTCATTGATTCTTTCTGGTGTATTATCATGGTCGATAGATATAATTTTGTCGTTGATGCAACAATATATTATTATGGCTGACCATTCTTGAAATAAATTAATTTACCAAATACATCAAAGACTTTATATCTTGAAGATACCGGGTTCGAGTTCTACCGTCACGTTGTTAAGGCTTTCAACAAGTCACCTAGCCCCAACATTTATTGTGATGTTGCGCTGCGGTTGGTCCCTGGCATATTTCAGTCCTTCAAAACGACTTGAAGAAAAATTTCCTCATGAGGATTAATAAAAGAGAATGCTGTATATTCTTTATTTTGTTATAATCAAACTTCCCCAAAGCTGTTTAACAAAATGAAACAAATCGACTATAAGAGAGAAAAAATTAATAAAAATGTAAATTAATAGATACGTAAATAAATAAATAAATGAGTAAATAGATAAATAAACAGATGAAATATAAATAGATATAGATAATCAATTAGTTATTATTTAATCTCCGAGGAGAAATTTGTTGTTTCTTTTTTTGTTTTGTTTTTTGATGCTGACGCCAGGGTTATTCCAGTCTTTCTTTGGAATAGAGATTAATTCTTTAGTCAAAAGGTCCATGGAGTTGGAATTTCTCCTTGTTTGCATAGCGTTAAACTGACAATAGCAATTGCTTGCTACCATTTTGATAGGACTCTAGTCTATCAGAAAATACTTTCCGCCATCTAACACACCCAGCTACCTAATCACTCCTAGGTGGTCAAGAATTTATTTTTAAAAACCTCTTCTCCACGCGGGATTTTTTCAAGTCAATTTTACATGTGTAATTAATACCTACCAACAGAGCCAGTCAAATCTCAACTAAATAATCCTACCCTTTACTGTTTTTATGAATCCAATTTACACTTCAGTCAATACGCGTGACTATGGAATCGCAAAATGGCCATAAATATGTCACCGATTATTCCAACACGATGTCTGTCTTCAGCTATTTGTGGTACCATTCTCGGAGCTGCTGTTGGCCCCGCTGCTGCTACTGCTAGTGCTGGTGGTGACTTTGGTAGCAGAACCAACGCTGGCATCTCTTATAAACAATAATAATAAATAGATGAACAACAAAAGAAGTGTCTTAATTCTGGTGACCACTTTAATAGCTCAAGGTGACGAAAAGCCGGGAGAGATGGCGAAAATGTTCCGATAAGCCACGTGTGCCCATATGCAGGACGCGTGCGCGGGGTGTTTACGGCGCGATATGACGGCCATAGTCATTCCAGGCGCCTGCTGAGAATTTAACTCCGCTCGCGTCATTTGGGGACCATTCCAGTAGCGCCCCCTGTTGAGTAAAAGCCGTTCTTGTCTTGCTCCAACTGGCATTCTTAATTCCCTAGTTTCAATTAAGAAAATTAATGCCAGATATGGAGACGACAGGCGCCCGTTGCAATCGTGTTAGGAGAAATGAAGAACTTCCATAGGGTTGTGGTGGTGGTGGTGGTGGTGGTTCTCGCGATTGTAGTATGTTGTTGCAAGTTTTCGGTTACTTTAATAGACGTGTCGATTTGTTTTTTGCATGTCACGTTATACTTGGATTCAATGTCTTGTTCTATCTATGGTGGTGATGGTGGTGGTTATGGTGATGATGATGGTAGTGGTGGTGGTACTGGTCATGGTAAAAGTGGTGGTGGTGGTGGTTGTGGTGGTGGTGGTCGTGACGGCGGTGGTGGTGGTGGTAGTGGTGATGGTTGTGATGGTGCTGATAAAGATAACGACAAAGACAGTTGCGATTATGAACTTGATATTGACTACTTCTACAAAATTAATGTCCAATGCCTAATAAATTATATTTTACTTCTGTATTCTTTAATTCAAATGTCTGTATAAAGTTCTGAATCACATGACTTAAATCCATTAATTATCAAGTCAGAAATAGAATCGCAGATCAATGTCCCCAAGTAAGATTGTTTGTAAAGATCTTCTCAAAAGAAAATGGAGATCACTCACTCTACCTTCTCTGACTACATTTCCCCAGAGGATGTGACTTTAAACAAAGACTTGTCGTTTCAAAATGTCATATCCAATGACTAAAAATATCATTCTTTTTAAAAAATTAAAAAGCGATTACTTCTTAAAAAATTATAAGAGAAAATAAAAAAACTTGAGCTTTTATATAGCGCAATATGCACTAAACGTGCTCAAAGCGCTTTACAAAGGTCCCTGACCAACAGCAACACGTTGCATGTTACGCGATATTACAATTTTTTTCGTCAGAGACAACGCTTTGATGGTCAGGTTACTCATTTTACACCTGAGTAAGGTGAATGAATGTGAAAATAGAACCTTTTCCAAGGACTCAACTATGCGCCGAGCGAGGCTCGAACCCAGGTCCTTCCGATCCGAAAGCGAGTGTCATACTACAAGACCACATAGTCACATCACTATCCTTTAACTGATCTCGGGATTCAGAGAATCGATACGAAGACTACAAAAGGCTATACCCAAGGGAAATAAGAAAGAAGTAGACATTTATAAGGATTTGTGTACCAAGTAGGTAAATCGTATTCGTTGAAATATCGATATTATGTCTCACAGGTAAGAGCTTATAAAAAGGTATGTGATTGAGAAAATTATTCATCAAAAACAAGTAATCTTTCAAAGCCATTAGGTAAGTAGAACCGGAGTTTATCACGGTTTCCATAACGTGAAAAGGACAATATAAATTGCTTGCTATCCTTTGGACAGGACACTAGTCTTTCACAATATACTTACTATCTTACAGACTCGGCTACCCAATCACTGTTAGGTGGACATGGGGGTTAGAAAAGAAATCTCTACTTCACAGGATTTGATCTCGGTCCTTTTCAGTGTTAAGCGAGTGCTCTGCCATCTTAGCGATTAGGACCCCAACCCACATAAGTCTACCGTAATATTTAGTAGAACTCTGTGCCCCAACCCCAACAAAAAAATAAAGTGGATTTAAAACCATATTAACATGAACACACTTGTTTTGATAATGGCATGCTTTGTCCATTATAGACTAAGAATTGGACATATTTTATTGCATCTTTGTGCGGCTATGTGGTCTTGTGGTATGACACTCACTTTCGGATCCGAAGGCCCTGGGTTTGAGCCTCG